>NW_026652292.1:83534133-83553194 GCF_009828535.3 Hylobates moloch
CTCGCGAGCACACACACAGCACACACACGAGCACACACACGAGCACACACACAGCACACACACAAGCACACACACGAGCACACACACGCACACAGCACAGAGCACACACACAGCACACACACGAGCACACAGCACACACAAGCACACACACGAGCACACACGCGCACACACACGAGCACACACACGAGCACACACGAGCACACACACAGCACACACACGAGCACACACACGAGCACACACACGCAGCCGAATGCTTGGCGGGGAGGCCCCCACACCGCACAGGCCCCACCCCTTGCAGGGCATCCCCGGCGGAGCCATGTCTGCCCAGGTGCTACCTCCATGAGAACCTCGTCCTGTTCGTCAAAGGGCTTCCCGTCTTTCCTGTTGTAAAACGTGGCGACTCCCACGATCTCCTCCTTCTTGTTGACGATGGGCATGGACAGCACATTCTTGATGAGCCACCCGGAGTCGTCCAGGGCCCCTTCCTGCGGGAGCCGTGTCCAGAGCTGAGCTCCGCCCTGAGGCTGGCCCTGGCCCGGGCGTGTGGCCGGGCAGAGTGACCTCACGTCTTCTCCCCTGGAGCCGTGACGACCGGGCTCACGTTCCTGTCTCTGCTCTCTGCATTCCCTCTCTCCCTCTTTGCATTTGGAGTTTACGTGCATGGTTTCTGTGTCATGATATTTTCCCACTGGAGGAGGTAGAGGCCGTTTTCCCACCAGGAGTGGTTTCATGGGCGTGTGTGGGGGCTGCGGTCACGGCCTCACGGGCGTGTGTGGGGGCTGCGGTCACGGCCTCAGGTAATCCGCCCACCTCGGCCTCCCAAAGTGCTGGGATTACAGGCGTGAGCCACCACGCCTGGCTGAGGTTGTTTCTTAAGTGGCGAAAACGAATTCACTTCCTCATTGCTGAATCAAAATCTCCTCTTCTGTAAGTATAATTTCTACCCAGGCCTGGACAGATACCTGAAATTTGAACATTTCATCGGCGGACGCGTTCATGATGTTACAAATCTGTAAACGGATCGGAAAAACGATTCATCCAAAGCAGCGGAAGGTCGGTTATGATCTAAAATGGCCTCTGCGGCCCTGAGGTGAGCTTCTAGGTAGGCAAAGCAGGGCAGCTGGCGGCTTGCTGAGGCACGCGGAGGCTGGCCGGGAGGGCAGGACGCGGCGGAGACAAGCACAAGCACACATCGCCACACCCAGCGAGGGCAAGGCTGTGGGGGCTCCAGACAGCACAGGACTCACAAAGCCGCTTTCCGCCACGTAGCTTGGAAGGCCGCTGGCCAGGGCCCAGTGATCGGCTGGGGGTGTGCTGTGGGCAGAGAGCAGGGGTCAGATGGGCCGGGCTGGGCTGGATGTGTGCATGCAGGAGTCGGATGGACTGGACGTGTGTGTGCGGGGGTGAGAGGGGCCGGGCCCGGCTGGACGTGTGTGTGCAGGGGTGAGAGGGGCCGGGCCGGGCTGCACGTGTGTGCAGGGGTGAGAGGGGCCGGGCCGGGCTGCACGTGTGTGCAGGGGTGAGAGGGGCCGGGCTGCGCTGGATGTAGGTGTACAGGGGTCAGATGGACTGGGCGTGTGTGCAGGGGTCTGGGGGTCTCTGGCTCATGTGCCATCCTCAGCATTTACTCTCCTGAGCGCCAGGGGGTTGAGGAGGCGAGGAGGCCGGGTTGGAGGACGGCTGTACTGCCTTCTTCCTCCTCCCCAGGCTGCCGTGCTGGGGCCCCTCCCTCTTGGGAACCCCTCCCTCTCCGGAGGCCGTGTGGCTTCAGCCTGCTTTCTAGGACTCAGCGTTGGCGCCTGCCCTGCCACCCTGACCCTGACTTGTGCTCAAGCCTGGCACCTGGATCCTGGTTCCTGCTTGGGGCCTGGGGATGGGGTCCTGATAGGCTTATGGGATCACAGGGCCACTGGGCCACACAGCTGTCCCTCCCTTGGCTGGAGTCCTGCCCTGACCTCCGGACTGGAGTTCTCCTCCTCTTCCAGCCCCACGGGGCCAAGACTCGGCCTCCTGGCTGGAGGCTCCACTGTCTGGGTTGGGCTGGTGGAGCCAGGGTCAGATCCTGGGGCCTTCATGCTCAATTGTTGCTAACGAGGCCGCCTGGACAGCTTGCCTGGTGCCCTGGACGTCCACTCTGGATGTCCACAGTGACTCAGGCTCCTCAGCTGCCCACGTCCTCCTCACCATCTCCCAGAACAGTGAGTCGGCTTCTGTCTCACCCCCCACTCCACTATGCCCCATGGCACACCGAGCACCACAGGCAGGGCCGGGCCAGGCCGACGCTGCTGGCTGCACCGTGAGAAGCCCTGGAGGCTGAGCTGCTGTCTGAGGGGCGGTCCCTCCCCCAGGGACGCTTCTGGTAAAATCCTGCACTTACGGAATGACCTTGATCTCCTCCTTGCCGTGGAGGATGTAGTCGATCACTTTGTAGAAGACGATTTCCTGAGAAGCAGAAGACACCCGTCGGGCGGCTGCCTGGCCAAGCTCTGAGGGGCTCCCCCCCCCCCCACACACACACGCAGCTACACACAGCCACACGCATGCACACACATGCACACCCCCACACACATAACCGTGCATGTGTACACACGTGAACAGATGTCTCCGCCGTGCGCAGGTATTCTACGAACGCGGGCGCATGCACACCCATGTCCACACATGCACAGGCTCAGGGTGCACACACATGCAGACCGTCATCAATACTCACGGGACACGCATCACACGCTGTGCTTTAGATCTGTCTTCCCAGTCTGTGTTCTGCACAATCCCACACACAAGCTGGGCCCGTACTCTCACACACACACACACACACACGCATCCTACACGTGCAGAGGGGGTCCCACGTGGGGAGATGGGGCAGCAGGAGCCCCCACAATCAGAGCCGACGTGGGCCTTCACGACCAGCCTGGCGGCCCTCATTCGAGGACCAGCCCTGGACACCCCATCCCTGGAGCACAGCAGTAGGGGAGCCTGGTGGAGACGACAGACAGGCACCCGGAGGCCCACCTGCCAGTTCCCACCTCCCTAAACCCCATCCCTATCCCTCCCTCTCCTGCCCTGCAGTTGGAGCCAGGGAAACAGAGGCGTGTGGACGGGCCCTGGGCCCCTCCCCTAAGACTCACCCGGCCATCAGGTGTGCGTGGGCCCGAGTACGGCTGGGACTCTCC
Organism: Hylobates moloch; assembly: GCF_009828535.3. NCBI lineage: Eukaryota > Metazoa > Chordata > Mammalia > Primates > Hylobatidae > Hylobates > Hylobates moloch. Next base: position 83,537,301 of record NW_026652292.1, read on the forward strand.
CATCAGCACAGGCCACACGTCAAAAAATTCCTGGGCAGAGAAGAGGTGAGGGTGGGGCGGTCAGCGCGGGACCTGGGTCGGGCCAGGCAGGGGGTCCCTGAGCCACCGACGCCTCACCTTCTCCTTGGTCATGTCCAGGAGGCCCACGGAGTACCGCTCGCAGTTGAGGTAGGCCCGCACCGTGTAGAAGGCCTTGTGGAACTGCCTCTCGATGTCCGTCAGCTCCTCAAACACCTTGTTGGCCGACCACAGCAGCACCTGGAGGGAGGGGCACACCTGTGGGCCTGCGGCCACTGCCACCCTCACGCCTGTCTGACCACAGCAGCAGGGGTTTAACTCAAGCCTGACACTCAGCTGTGCTCCCTGATCTGACCACCTGCCCAGCCACGGAGCCTGGCACAGACCCTGACGGGTGGCGCCGTGGCCAGGTTTCATCTGAGCTTGTGGGGCCCGGGAGCCGGCTGGCGGTGAGGCCTGCAGGCTGCAGTCGCGTCCCCGATGACTCAGGAGTGGACGAGTGGAAAGTGGTATCCGTCGCTCTGAGCTTGAGAGGCAAACATCCGACCAGCCCTTCCTCAGCCCGGCCGCTCCGGAATCACCTGTGGCGAGCAGGGCTTTGGGAACATGGGGCCGTGGTTTCCGGACGTCAGGCCCCCTGTGGCCTCCGCCAAGCGTTGGAGAGTGAAGCATTGCTGACGCACTCCACGAGGTCCTGGCCAGACCCCGCGCAGGACATCCCGCCACACGGGCCCCTGGCTGCTGGGTCAGCGCTGCTGCCAGGCTCAGACTCACCCCAGGGCCCTCCTTGGGCCACCTTTCTCTGCCTCCTTGGTCAAGGCCCAGACCCGGGCACCGCCAGGCCCCGCCTCCTCACACTCGCGGTGGCTGCTGGGTCTTCTACCGCGTGGTGCCAGCTCCCTGTCCTCCGCTGCGGTGTCCTAGCCTGGCTCTCTCCCTGCCAGGCCTTCTGAAGTTCCACCCCCCGGCACTCAGCTCATGGTGGGAACAGGACCAGGCTCTCCTGTTGCCAAGGGCAGTGAGACGTTCGTAGCTTTATTTCCCAGTACATTGATTTTACTGATTGTAGTTTATCTTCAGTTGAATAATTGTATTTATGGGGTTTATGTGTTACGGGGTTTGGTGTGATGTTCTGATCTACGTATTTGTTGCAGAAAGATTCAATTAGGCTAATCAACATATCCATCACCTCACCAACTTGTTTTTTTGTGGTGAGAACATTACAAATCTACTTTCTAGCAATTTGGTATACAATACACTCATCCCTCGGTATCCTCAGGGAAATTGGTTCCAGGACGCCACTCTGATATCAAAATCTGCGGATGCTCAAGTCCCGGATGTGAAATGGCCTAGAGTTTGCACAGAGGTTGCACACGCCCCCCAACACTTTAAACCATCTCCGATGACTCAGCACCCCGTGCAAGGCAATGCCATGAAAACGGCTGTTCTACTGTATTGTTTTACATTCTTATTCTTATTTTTAATTTAAAACTTTCCCACATAATAAATCCTCAGAAGCAGAACCGCACTTACCGAGCACCCTGTGTACTGTGGTTAACGGCAGTGGTGGCCGCCATGCAGTGCAGCTGACCTCGAAGCCCACGGCTCCAGCTAACGAACGCTTTGCACCCTTTGACCAACGTCTCTGCTTTCTCTGTCTCTCCTCCTGCCCCGGCCTCCTGCAACCCCCTTTCCACCCTCTGTTTCCATGAATTCAGGGTTTTCGGATCCCACACGTGAGTGAGATCCTAGCTTCTCTCGGCCAGTGGCATCCTCCAGGTCCATGCACGTCAGTACTCTTCCCTGGCAGCATCCTCAGTGCCAGCTCTGCTGTTCCCAGAGTCCCTCCCTCCCTCCCTGCTGAGGCCCGGCCCCCAGCAGCCCCTGAGCACCAGCCTCTCTCCCCACAGCGTCCAACACCTTTTTCTCCCTGAAGCCTTTCCTGAGCCATGTTTCTCCAGTGACCCTGACCCCTGCCTTCCAGTCTCCGCCCGGTCTGCAGCCTACACTGACTCCTGCCTCACCGATGGGCCGCGGACCCTCCTCACTGGCCTCCGCACTCTCCTGCCCTGACCCAGTCACCGTCGCGGAGCCGCCCTGGCCGCAGTCACCGTCATGGAGCTGCTGCTGGTGCCACCCTCAGCAAAAGCTCCCAGCCTTCCCAGCCCCTATCTGAGTATGTCCCACCCCCTGTGTCCCTGTACCGGTCAGGAGCTTCGGCCCCGTGCCCGTGTGCAGAAGTTAGCTCAGTCACTGGAGTTAGTGGGTCCAGAACAGGACTTAGGAAAAGAGCAGGTGCAAATGGCGACCGCTCTACAGCTCTTCATAGCCCTGGCGCCTGCTGAATGGAGACGGCTCTTCATAGCTCTGGCGCCTGCTGAATGGAGACGGCTCTTCGTAATCCCAGTGCCTGTGGCTCGGAGACACCTTCAGCTGTAGATGTGCAGAATCGCCGGGTGCATTCTCCTCGCGTGACTGGTTCACCCAGAGCCACAGGTGGAGGCCTGGCCCCACCCCCTGTGCCCTCTGCGTCCCTCGCACGCTCAGTCTGTCTCCTGCTGAACTCAGCGCCTTCGCACGGGCTCTGGCCTCTGCCTCCAGGCCCTCATCCCAGGCCCTCCTCCTCCCAAGGCTTGGCCTCAAGTCCTTTCCAGGAGGCCCTCCCTGAGGACCCACCAACCCCCCTGGGGCCCCCACTCCCCATTCAGTCTGACCCCACGGAGGGCTGCCTCACGAGGCCCCCTGGACCGCAGCCTGTGTGGGGTTGGGAGGTGCAGGTGCTGGTGCCCGTACGGGCCTTGCGCCCACGCCCTCGGTGGTGCTTCTGCCCAATGCAGACCTCCAGGCACTGTGTGATTGCAGCCAGTGGCCACCAGGAGGCCTGTCTCCACACGTGAGCAACGGGGAGGGCGGCTCATCCGCCACCCCCACCCCCTCACGTCCCTCCGCCTGCTGCAGGGTGAGCCCCTCAACCCTCTGTTGTTAATGCATGGACGGGGAGTCAGGCATTTCCCCAACACACAGCAGTGAGGACCCGATGGCTCGCTGCAAGGGCAGAGAAGGTACCAGAGCCACACTTTTAAAACTGAGGTCTGTTGCTGGGTGGTTCCTGCTGTGTACCAGATTGCGTGCCCCTCCCCCCATGCATCTGTGAAGCCCTCACCCCAGATGCGATGGTGAGTGGAGGTAGGGCCCTGGGGGATGATTACCGTTAGGTGAGCTCACGAGAATGGGGCCCCTACGAGACGACTGGTGCCCTTATGGGACGAGGACACAGCAAGCCAGGGAGAGAGCCCTCGCCAGAAACGGAACCTGGTCAGCACCTTCATCTGGAACTTCACAGCCTCCAGAAGTTTCAGAAATGAATGCCCACTGTCTAAGGTGCTCGGTGTGTGGTATGTTGTTATGGCGGCTCAAGCTAATACAGAAGCAAAAACCACAAACAAGGGCGCAGAAGCTGCCAGCACCCTCAGCTGCAGCAAATGTTCAATACAGCCCAGCTCTCGGCCAGATGGACCCCAAATCCCACACTCAAGGCTGATTTGCTCCAGTCCCTGCTTTGGCCAAAAATTGTAAGTCGTGCTAAAAGGCAAGAAAAAGCAACAGTCCAAAACGGCAAAGCAAGCCTCAGAACCAGACTCAGATGTGACATGAAGTTGGGAATTATCAGACTGGGAATTTAAAATTGCTATGATCAGGCCGGGCAAGGTGGTGCACGCCTGTAATGCCAGCACTTTGGGAGGCTGAGGCGGGCAGTTCAACTGAAGTCAGGAGTTCAAGACCAGCCTGGCCAACATGGTGACACCCTGTCTCTACTAAAAATACAAAAATTAGGTGGCTCACGGTGGTGGGCACCTGTAATCCCAGCTACTCAGGAGGCTGAGGCAGGAGAATCACTGGAACCCGGGAGGCGGAGGCTGCAGTGAGCCGAGATTGAGCCACTGCACTCCAGCCAGGGCCACAGAGCAAGACAATATCTCAAAAAAAAAAAAAAAAAAAAGTAAAATTACGATGATCAATAAAGTTAAAGGCGCTACTAGAAAACGGAGGCAGCGCACCGGAGCAGATGGTAACATAAGCAAAGCGATGGACGCTCTGGGAAGGACAAGGTGTGCTGGAGAACAGGAAGTGCGAGGTGGAAACGCAGAGCTGCGTGTGTCCGAGGAAGGCGGCCGGGAGCGCGAAGACAGAAACGCCCCCGAAACGCAGAGGGAACCACGAGCGACAGACAATCGCAGAAGGTGCGAGTGGGCGGCGGGTGCCGGAAGGAGCAGAAAGAGCAAAGGAGAAGACATGTTGGAAGTAATAATGGCTGCGATTTTCCAAAATTATTGACAGGCACCAAACCGCACGTCTAGGATGCTCGGTGACTGTCAAAAAAGACAAATATGCCAAAAAACGGATCCTAAGGCACGTCATATGCAAACAGCAGACAACCAAGCTGAAAACCTCGAGGGAAGCTGGGGGTGCGGGAACATCTGACCAAGAGTGGAACGAGACGTTGGAAACATCTCATCAGAAACGAGGCGAGCAAGAGGAGAGTGGAGTGAAGTATTGGAAGTGTTGAGAAAAAAATGTGCTAACTTATAATTCTGTATCCAGTAAAATTATCCTTCAGAAGTGAAGGAGAAATAAAGACTTTCTCAGATAAACAGAAACTGAGGAATGTGTTACCAGTGGACTTGCCCAGCAGAAAATGTTCAAAGAAGTTCCTTGGAAACAGGAAGAATGAGATAGATCAGAAACTTGCATATGTGTGAAAAAAGGAAGAGCGGCAGAAAATAAATAAATGACAGGAAAGTAACATATTTTTCTTAATTTTTCTTAATTTCTCTAATAATAACTATTTGTTCAAAGTAATAATAGTAACAGTATATTACATGATTATAGCACATGGATAAGTAAAATAAATGACAGAAATTTTATAAGGGTGGAAGTGAGAAATTGTAGGTACATTGTTGTGAGACAGCCGCACTCTAAGTGAAGCAGTCTAATGCTATTTGGAAGAGGGCTTACAGTAGTCATAAATGATTATTGCAAATTCTGGAGAAATGCTAAAACTTTTTAGAAAAACAAGTATAACTGATAAGCTAAGAGAGGAGAGAGTGTGGGATAAGATGTTCAATTAAAACCAGAGAAGGCAGAAAAAAGAGGAGATGATACTAAAGCATAGGTGCAACACAGAGAAGATGTTTAAGAATATGGTATATATTAATTCAACTGTATCAATAATCACTTTAAATGCGACTAGCCTAGATACACCACTTGACAGATTTTCAGGCCGGATAAAAAGAACTAAGACCTGACCATATATACGTTGTCTATAAAAAACCCACTTTAAGTATAAAGACACACATAGTTTAAAAGTAAGGAATGAAGAAATATATGCTATGCTAATACTAATCCAAAGACACTGGGGTAGCTATATTAATTTAGACGAAGAGTACTTTAGAACAAGGAAAATTATTGGTGGAAGAGGCATGACAACATGATAAAGGGGTTGTTTCTCTATGAAGACATAAAAATCATTCATGTTCACACATCTAATAACAAAGCATCGAAACACATGAAGCAAAAGCTGATAGAGCTGTACGGAGAGACGCATCCTCCACTGCTGTTGGAGACTTACTACCCTCTATCAGAATGAGCACAACCAGCAGGCAGAGGCACAGTAAGGACATTGCTGAACTAAACAACCCTGTGGGCCGGGCACAGTGGCTCACGCCTGTCATCCCAGCACTTTGGGAGGCCGAGGCGGGCGGATCACCTGAGGCCGGGAGTTCGAGACTAACCTGGGCAACATGGCAAAACCCCGTCTCTACTAAAAATATAAAAAGTAGGCGGGCATGGTGGCGTGTGCCTGTAGTCCCAGCTACTCAGGAGGCTGAGGCAGGAGAATCACCTGATCCATGAGGTGGAGGTTGCAGTGAGCTGAGATCGTACCACTGCACTCCAGCCTGGGCAACAGAGAAAGAATCTGTCTCAAAAAAATAAAAATAAAAAAAATAAAAATCCTTAGCAAACTAGAAATAGAGAGAACTTCCTCAACTAGATTTTAAAAACTCAACAAAAATCCTAGAGCTAAGGGCATTCTTTTTTTTTTTTCTTTTTTTGAGACAGTGTCTGTTGCCCAGGTTGGAGTGCAGTGGCGAGTTGCTGGCACACACCACCATGCCTGGCTAACTTTTTTGCATTTTTTGTAGAGACAGTGTTTCACCATGTTGCCCAGGCTGGTCTCAAGCTCCTGGGCTCAAGCTATCTGCCTTAGCCTCCCAGAGTGCTGGGATTACAGGCATGAGCCACCGTGCTGGGTGATGTAATTCTTTTTTTTTGTTTTGTTTTGTTTTTCAGACAGAGTTTCACTCTTGTTGCCCAGGCTGGAGTGCAATGGCACGATCTTGGCTCATCACAACCTCTGCCTCCCTCGTTCAAGCGATTTTCCTGTCTTAGCCTCCCAAGTAGCTGGAATTACAGGCATGTGCCACTACGCCCGGCTAATTTTTTGTATTTTTAGTAGAGACGGGGGTTTCTCCATGTTGGTCAGGCTGATCTCAAACTCCCGACCTCAGGTGATCCACCCACCTCGGCCTCCCAAAGTGCTGGGATTACAGGCGTGAGCCACCGGGCCCAGCTGGGCGATTCATTCTTAATGGTGAGAAAGTGGATGCTTTCTCCTAAGATTGGGAATAAGGCAAAGATATCTCCCTCCTCTCACCACTCACATTCAGCGTTATACTTGAAGTCTTAGCTAGTGCGATAAGACAAGAAAAAGAAATACAATATATAGAGATTGAGAAGGAAGAACTAAAACTATCTTTGTTTGCAGATGACATGATTGTCTAGGTAAAAACACCAATAATCAATACAAAACTCCTGGCTTGGTGCAGTGGCTCACACCTGTCATCCCAGCACTTTGGGAGGCTGACGTGGGCAGATCACCTGAGGTCAGGAGTTTAAGACCAGCCTGGCCAACATGGTGAAACCCCGTCTCTACTAAAAATACAAAAATTAGGTGGGCATGGTGATGCACGTCAGTAGTCTCAGCTACTTGGGAGGCTGAGGCAGGAGAATCGCTTGAACCTGGGAGGTGGAGGTTGCAGTGAGCCAAGATTGTGCCACTGCACTCCAGCTTGGGTGACAGAGTGAGACTCTGTCTCAGAAAACAAAAAACAAAAAACATGTGTCTCTGACGGCTGTGTGTGGGGCTGTGGTCAGGGCCTCATGGGTCCCCCAGGAGCTGGGAGGCCTGGGTGGCCTGCCCCTGCCACACAGCCCAACAGACCTTGGTTTTAAAAGTGTGGCTGTGACAGTACTTGGTGAGCCCCCTGGACATGACCAAGGAGAAGGTGAGGCCTCGGGCACTCAGGGACCCCTGCCCAGCCTGACCTGGCTCCTGCGCTGACCGCCTCACCCTCACCTCTTCTCTGCCCAGGATACAAAGTTAACATACAGAGGTCCATTGCTTTGCTTTATAACAGCAATGAACAATTGGAATTTGAAATTAAGAACCCAATATCTCTTACATTACCATGTAGTACTTAGGTACAAATCTAATAAAAATATGGATTTGTATGCAAAAAACTGCATATGTATGTACAAATACTTAGGTACAAATCTAATAAAATTATGGATTTGTATGCAAAAACTGCAAATTCTGATGAAAGGAATCAAAGATCTAAATAAATGAAGAGATATTCTGTGTTTATCAATGGGAAGATACATTATTTCTGAGATGGCAATTTTTCCCAACTTGATCTACAGATTTAATACAGTCCCAATTACAACACCAGTAAGCTACTTTGTGGATATTGACAAACTGACTCTAAGGTTTATGTGGAAAGGCAACAAACCCAGAATAGCTAGCACAATATGCAGAAGAAAGACAATTAGAGCGCTGACATTCCCAACTTCAAGACTTAACTCTAAACCTACAGTGATCAAGATGGTCTGGTATCATGGACGAATAAACGCATACAACAGTGGAACAGAATAAAGAGCTCAGAAATAGACTCACACCAACAGAGCCAGGTGATCTTTGACAAAAGAGCAAAAGCAATACGATGGAGAAAAGGTAGGCTTTCTCAACACATGGTGCTGGGTCAACTGGGCTTCCACATGCCAACACAACCACACAAAAAGTTAATCTAGATGCAGACCTTGCACCTTTCAGAGAATGAATCACACATCTAATGTAAAATACAAATCTATGCGACTTCTAGCAGACAATGAGAGAAAATCTAGGTGACCCTGGGTTTAGTGATGAGTTTTTAGATACAACACAAAATACAATCCATGAAGAAAAAAAATGCTAAGTTGGATTTTTTTTTTTCCAAGATGGAGTCTCGCCGTGTCATCCAGGCTGGAGTGCAATGGTGCGATCTCTGCTCACTGCAACCTCCGTCTTCCAGGTTCAAGTGATTCTCTTGCCTCAGCCTCCTGAGTAACTGGGATTACAGGTGCCCGCTGCCATGCCTGGCTAATTTTCATATTTTTTTAGTAGAGGTGGGGTTTCACCATCTTGGCCAGGCTGGTCTTGAACCCCCGACCTCAGGTAATTGGCCTGCCTTGGCCTCCCAAAGTGCTGGGATTACATGAGCCACCACACCTGGCCAATTGGACTTTATTATAATAAAATTTAAAACTATTTTGCAAAATACAGTGTAAAGTGAATTAAAAGACAAGCCACATCTTGGTAGAAAATATTTGCAAATCACTCTTCTTTTTTTGTAGAGATGGGGTCTCACTATATTGCCCAGGCTGATCTCAAATTCCTGGCCTCAAGTGATTCTCCCACTTCAGGCTTCCAAAGTGCTGGGCCTGTAGAGGTGAGCCACTGCTCCTGGTCTCAGCATCACTTTTTTTATTTTTTTGGAGATGGAGTCTCGCTCTGTCGCCCAGGCTGGAGTACAGTGGTGTGATCTCGGCTCACTGCAGCTCCTGGGCAGAAGGACCTGAAGAGGAGAACCCAGCTCCTGGGTTCAAGCGATTCTCCTGCCTCAGCCTCCTGAGTAGCTGGGACTACAGGCATGTGCCACCATGTCTGGCTAATTTTTTGTATTTTAGTAGAGATGGGGTTTCACCGTGTTGCCCAGGCTGGTCTCAAACTCTTGACCTCAGGTGATCCGCCCGCCTTGGCCTCCCGAAGTGCTGGGATTACAGACGTGAGCCACCACGCCCAGCCTCAGCATCACTTTTGAATACAAGTTTAACTTTCTCATGCCAGAAGCAGGGCTTAGTCACCCTTGACAGTTTCCAGTTCTGCCCCTGAATGGCTCGAGCCGATGGCAGCCATAAGAACTTAGAGGCATCTCTCCTGCCCAGAAGCCTGAGCTCCCCACTTCGCCCCCTTTCCTTTAGAAAAGGCCATTCAGACATTTGCCCGTGAACTTAAGGGACCTGCTCTCTATTGCCTCATGTTTGCTGCTAGCAGAGCCCCTGCTCTGCCTGACCTGCCATTTCTGCCTCCTGTGAACTGTGGACCCCAAGAAAAACATCACAGAACTGCCCTCCTGCCATCCTGGGAAACACAGCAAGACTCTGTCTCTAAAAAAAAAATTACCCAGGTGTGGTGGGGCACACCTGTAGTCCCAGCTGCTTGGGAGGCTGAGGCAGGAGGATCTGTTGAGCCCAGGAGTTGGAGGCTGCAGTGAGCTATGATTGCACCACTGCACTCCAGCCTGAGCAGCAGAGTGAGGCCTGTCTCAAGAAAAAAAAAAAAAAAACGCCCCCAAAAACCAAAACTGCCCTCTGGAGTCACTGTGCCCTTCCTGCCGGGACCTGTAGTGAAAATCTTTGCACGTGTTTCCTATCACAGTGGTGGACTGCATTTGTGCTTCCATCTGAAGAGCTAGGAGCCACCCCAGGCCAGCTTTTCCCTGGGACGCTGGAGGGAACAGAGGGTTGGGTTCCCTGTGCCAGAGCGATGGCCAGGTAGGCATGACCTGGGCATGGGTCAGACAAGCCTCAGGCACCTGCCGATATGAACAAGTTTCCTGCGTGAGGGAGCCCCTGGTTGTGGGCTGGATAATTAGGCACGAGGCTGCCCACCGAGTGAAAGAATGATCCTGTGAAAGGTGCGGGATAAACACCAGGCCCAGCCCCCCCTCATTACCTGCTAGGGTAACGAGGACCCCTCATTACTGGGACCCTCACTGGGGCCTTCAATGGGACCCCAATTTAGCAAGAAGCTCTCAAAACAAACATATCTGATAAAGGACTTGTGTTGAAAATATATTTAAAAACTCTGGTCGGGTGCAGTGGCTTACACTTGTAATCACAGCGCTTTAGGAGGCCGAGGCAGGAGGATCATTTGAGGTCAGGAGCTCGAGACCAGCCTGGCCAACATGGTGAAACCCTGTCTCTACTAAAAATACAAAAACTAGCTAGGCGTGGTGGCGGGCGCCTGTAATCCCAGCTACTCGGGAGGCTGAGGCAAGAGAATAGCTTGAATCCGGGAGGTGGAGGTTGCAGTGAGCCGAGATTTCACCATTGCACTCCACCTGGGTGACAAGAGTAAGACCCTGTCTCCAATAAATAAGTAAATAAATAAATAAGTAAATAAAATAAAAACAAAACTCTTTAAATGATAAGAAAACAACCCAATCAAACAGGGCAAAAGATCTGAACAGACATCTCACCAAAGATTAAGATGTACAGATGGCAAATATGTAAATGAATAGACGTGTGACATCATCTGTCATTAGGGGATTGTAAATTACAACAATAATGAGATGCTACCATACACCCATCCCACTACAGCCCTGCAGATGCACAGCACAGAACACGCGGGCAGGCAGGGAGGCAGACGCATGGCAAGAACAGCAAATGCTGGTGAGGGTGCAGAGCAGCAGGAACGCTCACTCGTCACTGGTGGGAAGGAACAGAGCAAGCTGCTTTCTGGCCTCAGTAAGACTGAAGGCAGAAGAAACTCTGCATCAACCCGGTATTCTACTCGATGACACTGTTCTCCACGGGGTGCGGGTGAACAATCCTGACGCGGCTATACCCCTGCGCTGGAATCAGACAATTAAGTGCCTGGGCGGAGGACGGCTCCCAGGCGTCCCACTGTTGGATGGGAATTCACATAGCAGCAAGAGGTGTCGTGGACCAGGGTTGGAGACGTCAGCTCGAGCGCGATGGTCACGTGCAGGAACATTTGCAGCTCTGCGCACACGCAGGGGACGCGCGAGGGCTGGCAGAGCACGGCTGCCTGTCACTCTGCCGGCCGAGAGGGCCTGGAAGCAGCGACCCCGGCAACCAGCACAGCCGGCCCCCAGGCCGTGGCTCCTGTTACTGCTTTCCAACAGAAGGAACCGGGCTCCCGGGAGAAGTGGCTGATGGCGAGACCAGGACAGGAAATACACAATGAGCCAGGGGCTTCCTGTAGCGCTAAGAATCGACGAATTTCAAAACCAAGCCAGGCTGGGCGCAGTGCCTCACACCAGTAATCCCAGCACTTTGGGAGGCTGAGGTGGGCGGATCACGAGCTCAGGAATTCGAGACCAGCCTGGCCAACATGGTGAAACCCCGTCTCTACTAAAAATACAAAAATTAGCCGGGCGTGGTGGTGCACGTCTGTGATCCCAGCTACTAGGGAGGCTGAGGCAGGAGATCGCTTGAACCCGGGGGGCAGAGGTTGTAGTGAGCCCAGATGGACCCTGTCTCGAAAACAAAACTAAACAAAAACAAAAAACAAACCAAAGCAAAACCCCGCAGTGATGGGGTCATGTAAAAAGCGCACAGGAGCCAAGAAAAAGAGCTCCCAGTGGCCAAAGCTGGACTCACGTGAGCAAGAAAATGAATAAAATCATATTGAATTACAACCTAAGCATACAATACTCGTAAGTCCACACTGACATAAATAAATGGTTGAATAAATTAGTAAATGAGGAGAAGAGACAAATCTCTCATGCAAAAGAATTCCAGATACATTACACAGATGGTCTCCCTGGTCCCCGGCTCCCACGGCCCTGGCCTGTGAGAGGCCTGCTTGGATTGGGGCTGAGACGTCCCTCCGGGGGTTTCTCACAGGTGTCCACTGGCTGGATGGCTGGATGCCACAGGGACCCTGACCGCCTTTCTAGACTGCCCCTGAGGCAGCCCTGGGGCCAGGAGGCGGCCCCTAAACCCAGCCGTCCTCCAGATGCTGAGATAAAGACCTCAGCCCCTCGCCACGTTCAGCAGGCTCGCAGCAGGTGACCAGGGCCAGGCAGCGCCCACAGGCAGAACAAGACACGGCGAAGGCAGGAGGTGACCCGCCGTCTTCACAGTTCTCCTTTGTGGCTCAGCCCCCAGGCCACTGTGTGGACGGCTTCCCAGCCCCAACATAGAGCCTCCCTCCCCTGGCCCACTCATTATCCATCCAGTTCTCCCCTGAGCCAGGGTCTCAGACGGGAGGACCACCTGCCCTGGAGGCCATCCCCCTGTGTTTTCCCACGCACCTCGGCACACCTGACTCCATAAGGTCCTCAGGCCTCCCTCCCCAGCGTCTCAGCCAGGGCCGGACCTGCCAGGGAGCCCCTCTGCCCCCTGCTCACTCATCACTCATGCTGGCTTCTCCCAAGGAGGTTAGGCGCAGCCTCTAGGAAGGGTGCCCCTTTCCCCCTCTGCAGGTGCCTCACACCCACTCTGGCCAGATCGCAGGCAGGTGGCAGATGGGTCTGGCCACTGCAGCTCAGCACAGCCACAGAAGCCATGGAGCCCTCCTCTCCCCAGAGCAATGTCCACTCCAGGACCTACCCAGGTGAGCACAAGACCACCTGCCACCACCCGCCTCTGTGCAGGCAGCGAGATGGGCGGAGGGACCCTGGCCCATGTGGGCAGAGCTGTGCTCCGCGTGTGGGTACCTGGCCGCGGCGCGTCTCGCAGTTGTGGAGGTAGCTCAGGTGATAGATCTTCAGGTACAACGTGGCAAAATTCAGGTACTTCAAGAACACCTGAAACAGGAATTGCAACAAGAGGAGTTAAAATTCCAGTTTTCAGACATGTGCCCCCGTGGATATTTTGCAGGAGAAACATGCTCGCCTGAGGGTGCCCAGGCACGCCAGGAAGCTGTGCCCCGCAGACAGACATGGACTGGCACACACAAGCTCAGGTGCACAGGGCGGGCACACAATCTCTCTCACACACACACAGGTGTGCGCAGACACACAGGAGCACAGCGATGTGCAGATGAGCACGTGGAGCCCAGCAGCCCTGCAGACGCACAGCACAGAACACGCGGGCAGGCAGGCAGGCAGGTAAGGAGGTGGACGCTCAGCACGGAACAGGCGGGCGGGCGGGCAGGCAGGGAGGCAGACTCGCGGCTGCCCAGGTGCCCCCCACACTCACATCTTCGTCTTCGCTGGTGAAGAACGGGCCGTTGAGCTTGTTCACCGCCATGATCACCGCCACGACGTCTTTGCCATTCATGATGGGTGTGGCCAGCATATTCTTTGTCTTGTACTCAGTGAGCTCGTCAGCAAATGAGCTGAAGTGAGGGCACTGCCCAAGAGAGGAAACAGGCTAAAGAGGCCGTCGCTCCGTGGGCCTGGAGCCCGCACCACTGGGGTTGTCGTCAAGCTCTGTGGAGGCTGCTGCCCTCCAGGTGTGAGGTGCCCCGGGGCCCTGCTGGGCACTGGGACGGAGCCACTGGGCAGTGACAGCTGGGCCTGTCCCTGTGACTCCAGCCTGGCTCCATGTACCTCTGTGTGGAGGACGCTGGTGCCCCCCAGTGCTCAGTCCAGCAGACTTGGACAGGCCTCGTGGGTGGCCCCGCCCTGCCTGGCACCTCCCGCACCTGCCGCCCTCTGGCCATGTTGGGCCTGCCTGCTTGCCTTGTCCCTGAAGCCTCCTGGTGCCCCCCACCCTCTCCTGCCTTCAGCCCCCTGCAGGATGCTCCTACACTCTTCCCTGAGAGACAGCCATCGGTAGGATGTGAGATGGGCCCATCCTGACTGGGGGATTGTTCGTCGGACGCTTTATCCAGGGCAGGTGCAGCTGGCAGTCTGTCCTCCACCCCTCTGGCCTCCCAGGCCCACACTCCCAGGGGTCTGCTCCCTGGAGTCTGGGGCCCACCGTGATGAGAACTTTGCCTGCCTCTGGCTCCCAGGGGGTACCCACCTACCCTCACTCCTACCCTCACTCCCACCAGATTTAGAGCAGCCCCTCCACTCTTGGGTCTTAGGTTCCGGCCCCTCAAGGAACGGGTCAGCTGAACTCTGCCTCAGCCCAGACACAGTGAGGGTAACTGAGACCAGGCACCCCCCGGCGACTGGGATTCTGTCCTTCAGAGAGTTGGATGTGACCCCAGGCCCTCCTCTTACTTCCTGGTTCTGACATTTGTTTACATGAGGCCAGGGTGCCCTGGGGCAGTGACCCAGATGGACGGCTCTGGGGTCAGCCCTGCTGGGGTCAGGACTTCCCACCTGGGCGACCTGCAGCAGGCACAGGGCGGTTCTGTGGCCTTCTCCTCACCAGTCAATGGGGCAAAAATAACAGGCTCTGCCCTCGGCCACTGCGCCGCCAGCTGAACGGGAGCTCCTGGGATGCGCCTCACATCTCCTGCTGTTTCTAGGGACGGCGGCCCCGCAGCGGCAGAGGGCAGACTCCTCGCAACTCCCCTCCACCCCCTTCCCCTGCAGCAAGGATGAGAGGTCAGAGGAAGCCTGCTGGGGGCTGGCCGAGGTGCCAGCGTGCTCCTAAATGGCACCCACCCTTCCTGCTCCTCCTTTCCTGATTCTTGGAGATACAGCTGCTGCCCATAGCCATGTGGGCTGGCATTGAAGGAAAACCAGCGTTTAAAAGATGGTGGAGCACGAAGACAGGTGTGAGCCCTGGCAGGGGTGGCAGCGTGGGCTGTGGGGCCAGCATCCCTTTATCGGATCTGAAACAGGGATGGTCCCTGAGGGAGGGCTCATCTCACCACCTGCAACCCCTGAGGGCTCATCTCTGCACCTGCGTCCCCCGAGCGCTCATCTCTGCACCTGTGTCCCCTGAGCCACGCACAGCACACTCCTGCCTGCTTGTCGTGGTGCCTGTTGTGCCTGTGGCGGTTTGGACAGTGTCTCCCCCACCAGCCATCGGTGTTACAGTGGCCACCATGTGTGCTCCCTGCTGAATTCAGAGTCTCTGTTACTGTTTCCCTCCCTTTCTACCTGCAGCCCATCCTTTTACCCATCCCTTGCCAACCTCACTGACACCCTCACCTGGGGTCCTTCCCTGGCTGCTGATCTTCACAGCATGACACCTGGACATATACCAGTGATTATGGAAAGAGCACAACGTGACCCTCAGACGGCACCACACAGATCCACACAATGTGACCCTCAGACGGCACCATGCAGATCCACACAACGTGATCCAGAGATGGTGCCACACACATCCACACAACATGACCCTGAGACGGCACCACACAGATCCCCACAATGTGACCCTCAGACAGCACCATGCAGACCCACATGTGATCCAGAGATGGTGCCACACAGATCCACACAACGTGACCCTCAGATGGTGCCTCATGGATCCACATGTGATCCTCAGATGGCATCACACAAGATGACCCTTAGATGGTGCCACACACAAATCCACACGACGTGACCCTCAGACAGTGCCACATGGATCGACACAGCATGACTCTCAGCTGATACCACATGGATTCACACAACGTGATACTCAGATGGTGCCACACAGATTACAGCATGACACCTGGACGTATACCAGTGATTCTGGAAAGAGCACAACATGACCCTCAGACGGCGCCGCATGAATCCATGCAATGTGACCCTGAGATAGCAGACGGTGCTACACAGATCCACACAGGATGACCCTCAGATGGTGACACATGAATCCATGCAATGTGACCCTGAGATAGCAGATGGTGCCACACAGATCCACACA
>NW_026652292.1:83553204-83555022 GCF_009828535.3 Hylobates moloch
TGCAATGTGACCCTAAGATAGCAGATGGTGCCACACAGATCCACACATGACCCTCAGATGGAGCCACATGGACCCACACAACGTGACCTCATGACCCTTAGACGGTCCCACACACAAATCCATACAACGTGACCCTCAGATGGTGCCACATGGATCCATACAATGTGACCCTCAGATGGTGCCACACAGATCCACGCAACATAACCCTCAGACAGTGCCACAAGGATCCACACAATATAACCCTCAGACGGTGTCACACAGATCCACATAACGTGACCTTCAGATGTCGCCACAGGGATCCACACAATGTAACCCTCAGACAGTGCCACAGGAGCCACACAATGTGACTCTTAGATGGAGCCACACAGATCCACACAACGTGACCCTCAGATGGTGCCCCATAGTTGATGAATGTTCAGCCTCACTTCTCTTGCCAGCTTTGTCTCTACCAGTTTCTTCCTGGATCTCAGACCTGACTCTGTCACTTCTCTCTGCCCCACACGTTTTCACAGCTCTTGTTTCACAAAGAAAGTATGGGAACAGCCACAGAGCCTTCCCGCCTCTCTCGTGGCCTACCCTCCACCCAAGAACCTCACGCTGTTTGTCACCTTCTCTTTTTCATAGTCTCTCCCCATCCTGGGGTTTAAGTGCACTCAGGACTCTGTAAAATGCTCTCTCAGCCCATTAGTCTGTCGTCTTTTCTCCTTCACAGCTGCTCCTGGGTCCCCTGCCTTCCTGGCTGTGTCACTGGTCTCAGCAGGCACCTGGCTCCATTTCAGCTCTCCCAGCTGAGGTGGGCTGCCGTTACCATCCTTATGCCGACAGCCTCTCTCCTTCATCGCTGGCCCCATTCACTCCCTGGTCCTTCCAGGCCTGTGCCAGATACACCCTTGGTCCCAGCACTGAGACCTTCACCCTGAGGCTTTGTGACTGCAGCCTCTTTGTGTCTCACCAGCCCCCACACCCTTAGGATCGAGGGGAACAGCTCCTTAGAGGTCCAGAGCAGGCAGCCAGAATTGGGGCTTGGCCACCACGGAGGTTCTGCCAGAAGCTATGCTCCTCTGAGCAGCTGGTTTTGAGTGAGGTTGCCCCTCGTTCCTCCTTCCCTGTACCTTGTCAGGCCTCTGTGAGCAGCTGGCCCAGCCCAGGGACTTCCCAGGAACATCTGCTCCAAACCCTGGCTTGCCCTCTGCCCTCTGCCCTCCTCAGCTTCCCTGACACCACACGGAATGTTTACTATTTTGTAAATCTGCCATCAAGACTGCGAAGAGTCCCACGTGGAAACATCTGGCCACTCTCTCACTGACACCTGCTCTCCTTTCCCCAGCGTCTGGTCACTCTGCTGCCCATGCATGGATGGGCACTCGGGACCGGCCGGGCCACAGCCACCTTGGTCCCAGCTTGGCTGGTGCAGCTTCCAGCCTCAGCGGCTCCCTCCCTCTGCCCCTGGTGGCCCAGTAGCCTGACCCCAGCCCAGTCTTCACTTCCTGAGATGACAGCCCTGCAAACTCCCCTCGGCCACAGGGATGGACCCCTCGGCCTCCCCGTCTGACTGCCAGCTGCCCCACCCATTGTGAAATGCAGCCACACCATCGTGTCTGTTGGTGAAGATTAACACATGGCCCCCGTCGGCCCCATCTCTCTCCTCTGGTGCCCTCTGAGCTCTGTGTCCCCTGTAGCAATGCTTGGCCGGGGGGCCCTTGCCTGCTGGTCTCTTCCTCTCCACTGTCCAGTCCGGGCTTCCCTGCTTCCTTGGAGCCTCCTGGTCAGACGTGCCAGGAGCCTTGCCTGGGAGCAGGCGGCAGCTGTGGACTCTCA
>NW_026652292.1:83555032-83613845 GCF_009828535.3 Hylobates moloch
GCAATGTGACCCTAAGATAGCAGATGGTGCCACACAGATCCACACAGGATGACCCTCAGATGGTGCCACATGAATCCATGCAATGTGACCCTAAGATAGCAGATGGTGCCACACAGATCCACACATGACCCTCAGATGGAGCCACATGGACCCACACAACGTGACCTCATGACCCTTAGACGGTCCCACACACAAATCCATACAACGTGACCCTCAGATGGTGCCACATGGATCCATACAATGTGACCCTCAGATGGTGCCACACAGATCCACGCAACATAACCCTCAGACAGTGCCACAAGGATCCACACAATATAACCCTCAGACGGTGTCACACAGATCCACATAACGTGACCTTCAGATGTCGCCACAGGGATCCACACAATGTAACCCTCAGACAGTGCCACAGGAGCCACACAATGTGACTCTTAGATGGAGCCACACAGATCCACACAACGTGACCCTCAGATGGTGCCCCATAGTTGATGAATGTTCAGCCTCACTTCTCTTGCCAGCTTTGTCTCTACCAGTTTCTTCCTGGATCTCAGACCTGACTCTGTCACTTCTCTCTGCCCCACACGTTTTCACAGCTCTTGTTTCACAAAGAAAGTATGGGAACAGCCACAGAGCCTTCCCGCCTCTCTCGTGGCCTACCCTCCACCCAAGAACCTCACGCTGTTTGTCACCTTCTCTTTTTCATAGTCTCTCCCCATCCTGGGGTTTAAGTGCACTCAGGACTCTGTAAAATGCTCTCTCAGCCCATTAGTCTGTCGTCTTTTCTCCTTCACAGCTGCTCCTGGGTCCCCTGCCTTCCTGGCTGTGTCACTGGTCTCAGCAGGCACCTGGCTCCATTTCAGCTCTCCCAGCTGAGGTGGGCTGCCGTTACCATCCTTATGCCGACAGCCTCTCTCCTTCATCGCTGGCCCCATTCACTCCCTGGTCCTTCCAGGCCTGTGCCAGATACACCCTTGGTCCCAGCACTGAGACCTTCACCCTGAGGCTTTGTGACTGCAGCCTCTTTGTGTCTCACCAGCCCCCACACCCTTAGGATCGAGGGGAACAGCTCCTTAGAGGTCCAGAGCAGGCAGCCAGAATTGGGGCTTGGCCACCACGGAGGTTCTGCCAGAAGCTATGCTCCTCTGAGCAGCTGGTTTTGAGTGAGGTTGCCCCTCGTTCCTCCTTCCCTGTACCTTGTCAGGCCTCTGTGAGCAGCTGGCCCAGCCCAGGGACTTCCCAGGAACATCTGCTCCAAACCCTGGCTTGCCCTCTGCCCTCTGCCCTCCTCAGCTTCCCTGACACCACACGGAATGTTTACTATTTTGTAAATCTGCCATCAAGACTGCGAAGAGTCCCACGTGGAAACATCTGGCCACTCTCTCACTGACACCTGCTCTCCTTTCCCCAGCGTCTGGTCACTCTGCTGCCCATGCATGGATGGGCACTCGGGACCGGCCGGGCCACAGCCACCTTGGTCCCAGCTTGGCTGGTGCAGCTTCCAGCCTCAGCGGCTCCCTCCCTCTGCCCCTGGTGGCCCAGTAGCCTGACCCCAGCCCAGTCTTCACTTCCTGAGATGACAGCCCTGCAAACTCCCCTCGGCCACAGGGATGGACCCCTCGGCCTCCCCGTCTGACTGCCAGCTGCCCCACCCATTGTGAAATGCAGCCACACCATCGTGTCTGTTGGTGAAGATTAACACATGGCCCCCGTCGGCCCCATCTCTCTCCTCTGGTGCCCTCTGAGCTCTGTGTCCCCTGTAGCAATGCTTGGCCGGGGGGCCCTTGCCTGCTGGTCTCTTCCTCTCCACTGTCCAGTCCGGGCTTCCCTGCTTCCTTGGAGCCTCCTGGTCAGACGTGCCAGGAGCCTTGCCTGGGAGCAGGCGGCAGCTGTGGACTCTCAGGCTCCTGGGAACCCCCTGCATTTGCTCTGCCTCTAGCAGGCCAGGGGGCTGTGTGTGCTCACATAGCCGAGCAGCTGGGCCTTGCTCTGGGGCCTTCACACCCACTGTGGCTTCTCCAAAGCACCCCCAACTGCCCCAGCCCCACGCCTCCTCTGCCGTCTGTGCTCAGCATGGCTGACGGCCAGTCCTGCCGCCCTCCTCCCTGTCTCCGGGTTCTCACCCAGCCTGTGTTCTCAATGCCCCTGCTCTGTCCAGCCTTGTAGAGACCACCACAGGACTGAGTCCAAGAGTTTTGACTGCTGGCGACGTGCAGGACCCCGTGATGAGGTGTTTTGGGGCAGGGGTCAGGGGACCCGCTAGGGTCCCGGGATGGGCCTTTGGGAGGGGTTCCCATGACAGGAACCCCAGGGACAGGAGCTGGAAGGGGGTGGAGGCTGAGGCTGCATGCACAGCACTACGGGGTCTGTGGCTGTTCAGCTGGAGCTGGGCTCAGAAACCGCTGCACAGTCAGAGCCGGGGTGTGAGTCCTGTCCCGCCACTTGGTGGCCGTGGCCGAGCTCCA
This sequence comes from Hylobates moloch, assembly GCF_009828535.3. Classification (NCBI taxonomy): domain Eukaryota; kingdom Metazoa; phylum Chordata; class Mammalia; order Primates; family Hylobatidae; genus Hylobates; species Hylobates moloch. The sequence goes on from NW_026652292.1 coordinate 83,557,492, forward strand.
CCAGCCCTCCAGGATCGTCCATCCCAGCTGCCCTCACTGTGAACTCTTGCAGGTCTGAGGAGCCACAAAGGGGTGATGGTGGGGCTGGTGGCTTCCCCATCATCAGGTGTGGGTGGCGTCCCTGCCCGGGGTGCACAGTGGGGGACGGGGAAGGCCGTGCTGCCTCACAGGCCCACTCGCTCCTCCCTCTCTGCACCCGACCTGTGCTTCCTTCCTGCCAAGAGGCTTGTCTAGGGGCCGTGGACACTGGGTGGCTGGGCAGGGCCTCTCACCCGGCTGCTGACATGTTGGGAGGGATGGAGGGGGGCCTGGTGTCCACCTTCTGGGTCCTGTGTTTCCTGAGCCCAAAGTTTTAGGGTTCACCATCCAACCCAGGCCTGCGCCAGGCTCCAGGAAGGTTGTGCTCAGTCCTGAGTCCCAGCAGGGCCCCCCTCGTGCAGGCCTTAGGATCCACCGTGTCTCCCCGGGGGGCTGCTGTGACACACAACATGCATAGTCGCAGGGTTCTGGGAGCAGACAGGGACTTGGAGCCATCGGCTGAAGCCCTGCACCTCCCAGAAGCTGGTCCCACGTGGCCTGGCACTGCCTGGGCTCCCTGTAGGCCCGAGAATGTGAGCCCTGGGCAGCCCCTCCCTCTGTGGTGGCTCCTGGGACAGACCCCTGGGGACAAGAGGGCCCACAGGCCAGGCTACTGCAGCCTTCGCCCTGGGCGGGCACCCTCAGCTCCAGGAGGACAGACGCTCACAGCTCAGGGAGGAGCTGGTTGCCCGGGGCCTGCAGACTCAGGGCCCGCCCGTGCTCAGGAGCTGGTTTAGCCGCGGCAGCGCCTGTGCGAGGCAGACATGATTCCCCAGTGTAAACAGGGATACAGGGCTCAGGTGGGCGAGACTCCGGGTGGCCCGGTGTTGCGTGCTGGCCACCCACGCCCCGTCTGAGGGACTCTTGCACCACGGCCACGAGCTGCTCTCCTGAAATGGCCATTGCAGCTCACACCCTCCGAAGAGGGTGCAGTGGGCCAGACTGAGGTGTGCTCTGCCTCAGTCCCCCCTTCTGTAAACGGAGACGTGAACCCAGAAGCCACTTGGCAGTGCTTAGGGTGCTGAGATGCACTTCATGAGGATTTGCACTTCATGAAAATTTGCTTTTCTTTTTGGCAATTTAGACTCAAGTTTCTGTTCCCTTAGTCTGAGATAACTAAGACTCCACAGAATGGAGGGGCAGACACCATGCCCAGCCCCTTGGAGTGGCACCAGCTACACTGGGCAGGGGAGAGGCCTCGGAGGAGGTCAGTCCTGGGGCAGGTGTGGCCATGGCACTGGGGGTGGGGGTGGCAGGACCTGGAACAGCCCTGGGGAACAGGCCAGGCTGAGGGAAGGACCTAGGACAGCCCAGCAGTTTGAGGGGGACCCGCAGAGCAGGGACAAGAGACCATCAACCAGGTGGGGACAAAAGGGTGAAGGGGTGGTGGCAGCGGGGGACAAACTCCTGGGGGCAAGAAGGACACAGCCTGGGCTTGGGACAAACTCCTGGCAGCGAGAAGGACACAGCCCAGGCTCGGGACAGGGTGGGGATGAGAAGTTGTCTTTGGGATTGTGTGCAGGAGGAAGGAAGGGAGAGAGGGAGGACGGCAGAAAAGGAGGGAGGAGGGCGGCAGGAGAGAGAGGGGAGGAGGGAGGAGGGAACAGGGGGAGGGAGGAGGCAGCTGGTGTCCACCCCAGGCCCCACTGCTGTGAAGTTTCCTGGCTTCCTGGTAACTCATGCTCCTGATGCACGATTGATTTGTGGGTGCCCCACTTCTTAGGAGGGAGGTGGAGATGAAGGTAACCCGGGGATTACTGAATCTAGGTCACTGCCTTGCTGCTTGCTTACTACCATTGGGATAAGAGGATTGCCACTTCCGGCCTGGTGTGGTGGCTCACGCCTGTTATCCCAGCACTTTGGAAGTCCAAGGCAGGTGGATCACCTGAGGTCAGGAGCTCGAGACCAGCCTGACCAACATGACAAAACTCTGTCTCTATTAAAAATACAAAAATTAGCCGTGTGGTGGCGGGCGCCTCTAGTCCTAGCTACTCGGGAGGCCAAGGCAGGAGAATCGCTTGAACCTGGGAGGCGGAGGTTGCAGTGAGCTGACATCGTGCCACTGTACTCCAGCCTGGTGACAGAGCAAGACTCTGTCTCAAAAAAAAAAAAAAAAGAGGATTGCCACTCCCTCCCCAGCTGCCTGGGAAGGAGGGACCATGCCTGCCCCTGGGCTGGCGGCCTGGTGGGTAATTCCCAAGGCTCATGCAGCAAGAGCAGAGGCTGCCTGGGCCTGTTGCAGCCTCCTCAGCTGTGGGGACAGAAAAGGGGAGGGGAAGCTGGGACAGGTGCGGGACAGGGAGAAGGGGCTTCCCCACTCCCCTTCTTCCTCGAAGCCCCCTTGCCGGGCAGCTCCTCAGGGCCGTTCCAGGTCTCTGCTGGCTGCTGCCCTCACCCAGTCTGGCAGGCACCTCACACCCTGCTCGTTCTCCAGTCCCACCAGGACTGCCTCTGTCCTCAGGAAGCGTCTGCCCCAGCCTGTGCTTTGCATGGACAGGCCCTGCCCTTCCCTCCTTCAGCGACTCCAGTGAGCCTGTCTCGATTCTCAGTCTCTTGTCCCTCCCCAGTCCCACCCTGGACCCCTGTGCTCAGTGGCTACCAGGTTTGTTCTCCCCGGCGGCCGGCGTGGGTTCCCATGGGATAAAGCTGCTTCTGCCACAGTGGGAGTTTGGGGTTCCCCCGGCTCCCTCTCCCTGTGGGCGTCTGCACCACCTTCGACTGTGACCTCTTCTTCCCAAATCCCAAGGCAGGGCCTCCCTCCCAGCCCAGAGAGCCCTGAAGCCCCCACCTGGTCAGTCTTCCTGGAAGCCAGGGGTCCTCACACGGACTACATGGTCCCCACCATGGAACGTGGATGCAGAATCAGGGGCACCTGGTTTGAGCCTGCGTCTGCTTCAGCCGAGGCTCCTAGACTCAGGTGTAACCAACTCAGTGGCCACGTGATGTCAGCTCGATCCAGAAGCCGAGGTGGAGAGGCAGGCGGCCAGGGCACAGTGCCGGGAGGGGGCTCTAGGTACTTGCTCCTCAGCACAGAACAAGCCTGTGGCCTGACAAGAGGCCTCCCTGGGGGCCTGAGGATCCGAGCTGACCCTCGGACACCTGGGAGAGGCGCAAAAGATGCACACAGCCGCCTCCCCGATGTAATGCCAACCTGGTGTTTACTACCCTGTTTTTAGACTCTCCCTCTTCCTTTAATCACCTAGCCTTGCTTCCACCTGAGTTGACTCTCCCTTAGCTAAGAGCCAGACAGACTCCATCTTGGCTCTTTCACTGGCAGCCCCTTCCTCCAGGACTTAACTCGTGCAAGCTGACCCCAGCACATCCAAGAATGCAATTAACTGATAAGATACCGTGGCGAGCAATATCCACAGTTCCCAGGAATTCGTCTGATTGATAACGCCCAAAAGCCCCGCGTCTATCACCTTGTAATAATCTTATAGCACCTGGAACTGTTTACTTTCCTGTAACCATTTATCTTTTTAACTTTTTGCCTACTTTATTTCTGTAAAATTGTTTTAACTAGACCCCCCTCCCCTTTCTAAACCAAAGTATAAAAGAAAATCTTCAGGGCCAAGAGAACGTTGAGCGTTAGCCATCTCTTGGTCGCTGGCTAAATAAACGGACTCTTAATTGGTCTCAAAGTGTGGTGTTTTCTCTAACCCGCCTGGGTACAACACCGAGGCTCCGCACAGACCCACCTCGGCCACGTCCTTGACGTTCACCATCTTCTTGGTCTGAGCCACGTGGCCCACGACCCCGATGTCCAGCGGGAAGACGATCTCGGAGTCGGGGGGCACCAGGCAGTCCTCCAGGACGCTGTCCGGCTGCACGCTGAAGAGCCTGGTGGCCAGCTCGGCCACGCCGTTGCGCTGGCGGTACATGAAGAGGCTGCAGCGGTCGGCCTGCAGGAGGGTGCAGAGGCGCCGCAGGACCTTGAACACCACACGCTCCATGTTGATGCTCTCCTGCATGTCCTGCACCAGCTCCAGCAGTGCCGTGCTCTCCTCCACCTGGCAGAGCTCCCGGAGGCTGTGGCAGCCCGGCGGGCACCCGTCCTCGCAGGCTGCGGCCACATTCTCGGGGCTCAGTTTCTTCCCAAAGTACTGGTGGGCAAAATCGGGGTTCTGGTCGAGAAAGCTCCGGGCCTGCTCCTCACTGAGGCTCATGGTGGCTGCCTGTCCCCGGAGACACTGCTGCTCCAGGCACGCGTGGACTCCCAGGAAACCCTGTCATCAGCAAAGTCTTTCTTAGTGAGATTAGGAGCCCCGGGGGCGGGTCAGCTGACTCAATCCTACAAATGGCGGCCTGCGCTCCCTCTCCCCGGACCCCGGGACTTCCCGCCTTCCAGGAAAACCAGACCCCGTGGAATGAAGGCTGGGAGTAACTGTTGGGGAATCTCCTGGCTGTTGCAGGGGTCACGGGCGGCTGGGCACAGGCATTTGGCTTCCAGCGGACCAGGCCCTGAGAGCTAATCCCCTGAGGAGGTTATCCCACACACAGCATGATGCTTTCTGCTGGCGGAGCTGCCTGAGGGTTTGGGTTGGTCCCACAGGTGGCCCCAGGCCCTCCTGGGAGCCCAGACCTGGGCTGGGGTGTGCTGGGGAGGTGGTGGGGTACTGGCCCTGCCTCCAGGAGACGCAGTTCACCCTGTGCAGGGAGAAGGGGCCGGGTAATCACACCAGGACCCAAATGCCCAGAGGCCAGCAAGGGGACCCTGGACGTGGAGGTGGGACCACATCCACCTTCCCCCAAGCTCTGAGGGATACAGAGTCGCTAGTCAGCCTTTACCTGCTGTCAGGCCCCGGCTGGGACAAGCTTCGGGGTGACACTGCTCTGAGGCCACACGGCTGTCGGTGGCAGGAGGACCTGAATGTTGGGGGCTGCCTGGCCACAAAGCCCGGCCTCTCCTCTCCGCTGTCACCGCAGCAAGCCCTGCCTGCTCCCATAGGCCTCTCGGCTCCTGGGCCAGCTCCCCGCGGGCCAGCAGGGGTGATGTGGCCGGAAGCACCTTGGCTGGGTCTGGCATGGGCACCGGCCTGGTGGGCGGGTGGCAGTGTTCCTGACTTCCCTGAATAGGAAAACGCTGATTGAAGCTTTCCAGGCACCTTTGTGCTGCCAGATCCTGGGCTTAAGGTTTCTTCCCATCTTTTCCAGTTTATCTGTCCATGTTGTCACCATACTTTTAACCAGGATGGTTTTCATATGGTTCTTTTACTGCACTCAGCTGGTAGACGTGTGTGCACGCGTGCATGAGTGTGCACATACGTGTGTGCACGGAGTGTGAGTGTGCGCACGTGTAGGTGTGTGTGTTCTTGTGTGAGCACGTGTGCATGACAGCCGGGTGCCCTCTGGAGCGCAGAGTTCTCTCAGCACGAGGCCAGGCCCCAGGGAAGCTTCTGCCAGGGCCCTGGGCTGCACCGCGGCAGCTGCCTGTCTCGGAGGCTGCTCTGTCTGTTAAGCAACAGGGGCACCTTAATGGCGCCGGTTCCGGGTTCTTCTCCCCTCCTTGACCGGGCACTGTCTGAACCCGCCAAAGGAGGGTCAATCAGAAAGAAGCATCTCCCGCCTTCCCTTGGGCCCACCCCACGTAGGCCCAAGGGATATAAAACCCAGCACACCAGCAGCTCTGTCTCTCTCTTCTCTTCTCTTCCCTTCCTTCTCCCCTCGATACCTCCAATAAAGATCTCTTGACCGCGACCGGTGTAGTTTGGTCTCCGCCCGGCCCCTTTCGGCCCCTTTCACTGTCCACAGTGGGCCCAGCTGGGCGCGCGACGTGTGCCCTTGTGCCATGATGTTCCTGCCTCCGCTTAGTCACAAAGTCACTTCCTTTCAAGGATCTGCTGAGAGGCTTCCCCTTTTTCCTAAAAACAGTGAATTCTCACTGGGGACGGGGGAGTGGGGATGCGGGTGTGGGGGGGGGGTTGCGGGGCCGCTGCGGTGCTTGGGTTTGGGGCCAGGGTGGAGGGTCCCCTGCTTTGCATTCAGTCCCAGAACAGCCTCCAGAGCCTGCCGGGCGCATTTCCCAACTCCCAGGGACGGAGCTCACATTGCGCCTGGATGTGAGGATGGCGGCCGGGCGCAGCCTTCAGGTCCTCGGTTGCCCTGAGGTCTACCCACGCGCAGCCCCTCCCCACCTCGTTCTTCCTCTGCGGGCTCTTTCCCGTCCCCCAGTTCCTCACAACCCCCTTCTGGACGCCCCCACTTTGCCCCTTGAGTATGTGGCAGGTGCTAGTGCCCCCGATGAAGACGGGTGCAGACGACGCGCCACAGAGGACCACGGTCCCCGCCTGGCAAAGGTTGGGGGGAGGGTCCACAGGAGCCGGGCAGGGGGCTGTCTGGAAGGGGGTCCTCATCATGTGGTACCTGTGGCTCCTGTCGGGCAGTCTCAGGCTCCCTCCAGATGTGAGGGCGGCACCCGCTCCTGCTCAGATCTGAATACAGCCGAGGACGTTTCTGTGTGTGATGAGGGGGTGCGGAGCAGGAGGCAGAGCCTGTGTTCCTCTGTTGGTTGGGGGCGGTTGGTGCCTAGCAGGATGATCCCACTCCCACCAGCGGCACGACCACCTGCTCCATGGTGCTTATTTTTGCTTTTTCATGAAGAGGCCCCAGGGCTCCTCTGCCTCCACTCAACAGGAGCTCTTCATCCATTTACCTCCTCGTAGCCCTGGAAGTGCCATGTTGAAACTCCGGACACCCGCCCCTCATCCATAAAAGACTTGGTCCCTGTTCTCACGAGGCCTATAATCTAACGAGGGCAACATAAGTTTATTTTAAAAATCCCACAGACGCATGGAAAACACTCACTGTGCCCAGGGCCAAGGCTGATGGAGATGCCGGGTGTCCGTGGGTTGGGAAGCCACATGGAGGGGACCATGGCGCAGAGAGCAGAGGGAGCTGGTGTGACGCCAGGCAGCCCTGGCCGGTGAGGGATCCAGTCTGTCTCACTTTAGGGTGGGACAGGTTGAGGTGCAGCCTGGAAGGGGCGCGGGCACCACCTCCTCTCAGCTGGCACCCCTCACATGTGTGCGTGCCCTGCATGTGGGTCACACCAGCGTGGGGAGAGACTCCTGCTGCCGTGGGGTGGAGGGGCTTAAATCTCAGCTCCAGTTGGATACTTCTCAGCGGGCAGAAACCATCGCTCATCCTTCAGGACGCATCTGACACGGGCGTCAGAACGTGTTTTGCTTTGCACGTCTGTGGGTCTTTGCGCGTCTGTGGGTCTTTTCGCATCTGTGGGTCTTTTCGCATCTGTGGGTCTTTGCGCGTCTGTGGGTCTTTTCGCATCTGTGGGTCTTTTCGCATCTGTGGGTCTTTTCGCATCTGTGGGTCTTTGTGCGTCTGTGGGTCTCAGTTTCTCAATCTCTTGGTGCATCTCAGTCTCGGTCTCAGTGCTGGACCCAGGGAGCATTCTGCCCTTGTTTATGGAGTTCTTGGTTGATGAGGAGACAGAAAGTGAGCTCACATCTCCATCGAGATGTCTCTGGGCTACATTCTGCTGAGTCTTTCCCTCGTTCTGTCATTTCACCTCTTTTCTGCAAACGTTTTTTTCAATCATGTAAACACTTCTTTTCTAGTGGCCGGGACTTTCTGAGGTCTCCATAACCAACCGAGGTTCCTCAGGGCTCTCCACTTACCCTGGTCAGAGGGGCCTCGTCCTGGTGCAGCCTTCAGGGGGCTCCCAGGTGGCCACTCTTGCTCAGCTCTTGAGGTTTTGTGCCATGCGTGCGAAGCTTAGTCCTCAGCCAAAGCCCCATGTGGCCCTGTGCAGATCATTGGGGCCTGTTGTGTGCACACATTCCTCCTCGGCAGCAATCTTCCCTGCAAACTGCAGCCACCGCTGCCTCCCCAGGGCCAATCTGTCTTCCAAGCTTCATAAGATCTCAAAACAGTAATTCATTTTTGTCTCCCAGTTTTCCATAACAACACATAAATAATTGCTATCATAAATTAGTAGAGCCTCATGTAAGGTAATCCCTAATGTGTCTACACAGTGCTCTGCAGATTTTCAAAATAATGAAGATGTTTTCATGTGAATGGGGTGCCCTTGTGTTGTGCACAACCTGAGCAACTGTGCATCTTAGCCCTGTAGAATCCCAGAGAGGCTTTGACTTCCCATGTTGGATGGATCCCGAAACTCTGAAGCAAGCATCTCATGATTAGGAGAACTATTGTAATTTTGCAGAGTCTTTTTAAAAATTATTTTCTCCTCTATTATCCCATAGTGATCATCCATAAAATATTTAAAATGTAGATGGCATAGGTATGAATGTTAGAATGGCAACTCTCTGCGACAGGCGCTGTGGCTCACGCCTATAATCCCAGCACTTTGGGAGGCCGAGGCGGGCGGATCACGAGGTCAGGAGATTGAGACCATCCTGGTTAACACAGTGAAACCCTGTCTCTACTAAAAAAATAGAAAAAATTAGCTGGGCGTAGTGGCGGGTGCCTGTAGTCCTGGCTGCTCGGGAGGCTGGGGCAGGAGAATGACATGAACCCAGGAGGCGGAGCTTGCAGTGAGCCGCGATTGTGCCAGTGCACTCCAGCCTGGGCAACACAGTGAGACTCCGTCCCCCCCTCCAAAAAAAAAAAGAGAATGGCAACTCTCTGGAGAAACAATCACTGAACTGGTAGAAAGGAATGAAATTACAAAGAACAGTTGAAAAGAAGAGGATTACCAGCAGATGAGAGCTATGGCTGCCTGATTTAAAGGGGCAGGGGAGGCCCACCAAAAAGGCCACAGGCCAGCCTGGCCAACATGGTGAAATCCCGTCTCTACTAAAAATACAGAAATTGGCTGTGTGTGGTGGTGGGTGCCTGTAATCCCAGCTACTTGGGTGGCTCAGGCACAAGAGTTGCTTGAACCTGGAAAGCAGAGGTTGCAGTGAGCCAAGATCACACCACTGCACTCCAGCCTGGGCAATACAGTGAGACTCTGCCTCAAAAAAAAAAAAAAAAAAAAAAAGCCACAGGAAGGTCCCCCTGTGAGAAGCACTGATTTACCCCACAGCTCCAGAGGATCAAGAGATTCAGCCCCTGGAGCTGATGTCAGTTGGGACTCCCCAGGAAGCAGATGCTGGGAAGCAGATTCACTGTTGATTTGTTTGGACGTGGGTCCCCTCCAAGCCTCATGTAGAAATGTGATCCCTGATGTTGGAGGTGGGGCCTGGTGGGAGGTGATTGGGTCATGGAGGTGGATCCTTCACAAACAGCTGGTGCTCCTCTTGTGGGGCTGAGTTCTCTACCTCCTGTGAGCTCAGGTTGTTAGAGCCTGGCCCCCACCCCCCTCTTCTCCCACCCTGGCATGCTAGGTCCCCTTCACCTCCCCCACAAGTGGAAGCTCCTGAAGCTGTCACCAGAAGCAGACCCTGGTGCCAGACTTCCTGTATAGCCTGCAGAACCGTGAGCCAGAGAAACCTCTTTCTTTACAAATGACCCAGCCCGAGGTGATCCTTTACAGCAACACAGCTGGACTAAGACAGCGTGCCCTGGACTCAGCCTGGACTCCTGACTGATGCCCTGGACTCCAGCGTGCCCTGGACTCAGCCTCAGGGGAGGACTCTAGAGACCTCCCAATACCGTGAACTGGCATCAACCCACATGCACGAGTCCAGGGAGACAGAACACACACACAGCCCGTTATGAAAGCAACTTTATTACTCACAGGCAGGCAGCGGGGAACAGCAGAAGCCTAGGATCCATGGTGAGCGGGTCCCCGAGGCTTGGGAAAGCTGCCCAGAACGAATGGAGCCTTGTCTATGTGTGCCCCGCCTCACACAGCTGAGGGATCCCAAAGGTGCACTCTGCTCTGGGTTCCACAGCCAGGGGTGAGTCACGGGGCTACAGTGTATGGGACATCCTGCCCTAGGAGGCACAGGAGCAGAGCCAGGGCTGTCCGGCCGGTCCTTCCCTAGACCAGGTGGTTGCATTCCTGGCACATTCTTCAGGTATTCTCGAGAACTACACATGAGAAGGGAGGGGCTTGTTCATTCCAAGGTCATCTGGGACTTGCCCTGCAGATGCCAAGGCAGAATAGGAAGTGGATTTATGGGATGGGGGCTCCCTGTGAGGGGTAGAAAGGAGATGAAGGGGGAGCAGGTGGGGAACCAGGTGGGGGTGTGGTTGTGGCACCTGTGGAAGGAGAGGGAAGGAAGGTGGCTGGGCAGGACCAGCCTCAGACTGAAGTTCGAGACCGTACTAGCCAGGCTTGGAGGAGCCCTGGGGAAAGAATGCCTTTCGGGGGAGCCCCTGCGCATGGAACGTTCTGAGTCTAGCACCTGCCATTGCCCAAACTGGACTTCCAGCCTTTGGCACCTCATGTGAGGAGCTCAGGAGCTGCTGCTCCACCCTAACAACAAGTCAGCTGAGCAGACTGAAAATCAACAATTCTTCCCACACCCAAAATAGCTTGAAATGTGAGGGAACCTGGTACACCCAAGACTTGAGGGGCTGGTAGGCACTGGCCTGTCAATGACAGGGGCCATGGTTTGCCACAGCAGAGATGCATCAGTGGAAACCACCTCAGGAGCCTGTTCCAGGGTGGGGAAACCTGAACTGTAGCTGATATATCCCTGGAGGCTCAGTGCGGGCAACTCCAAACTCCTCCGGGGGACCCAGTCATGGCGACACCACGGGGGGACCCAGTCATGGCGGACAGCACGGGGGGACCCAGTCATGGGGGACAGCACGGGGGGACCCAGTCATGGGGACACCACGGGGGGACCCAGTCATGGGGGACAGCACGGGGGGACCCAGTCATTGCGGACCGCACGGGTGGACCCAGTCATGGGGGACAGCACAGGGGGACCCAGTCATGGCAGACACCACACGTGTGTGTTTTACCCCAGGAGTTCTACCACATTCTCACAGTGAATATCAGAGAAAAATCTCAATTCCGCAGGTAGGAGGATGGAAAATGGAATCATTTTAAAACACACCAGAACATTCTGTCCTTGGCCGGGCGCGGTGGCTCACGCTTGTAATCCCAGCACTTTGGGAGGCCGAGGCGGGCGGATCACGAGGTCAGGAGATCGAGACCACAGTGAAACCCCGTCTCTACTAAAAATACAAAAAAATTAGCCAGGCGTGGTGGCGGGCGCCTGTAGTCCCAGCTACTCGGAGAGGCTGAGGCAGGAGAATGGCGTGAACCCGGGAGGCAGAGCTTGCAGTGAGCCGAGATTGCGCCACTGCACTCCAGCCTGGGTGACAGAGCGAGACTCCGTCTCAAAAAAAAAAAAAAAAAAAAAGAACATTCTGTCCTTAACAAGATCTGCCCTCAGGAGAAACTGTTCAACTAGAATATAACCTGCGGGGGAAGAGAAATATCCAACTTCTGCCCCCTCGAGCCATCCTGTCCCACCTAAGAAGGTGAGGGGTGGGCGGCTGAGAAACCCTTGTGAAGTTCACAGCCCAATGCACAGGTTCACTAAAGACTGAGGCCTGGTTAGAAGGTTCTAGAATGCTTCCCCTCCCCCCACATCTTACAACCGCACCACTAAAGGCATCTTTACGGCAGGTCTTTATACTCAGTACGTCATGTCTGGCTATCAAGAAAATATTACAAGACACACTAAAGGGCAAAAAACAAAAACAAACAAACAAAAAAAACCCCACGCCAGAATTTGAGGAGCCAGAACAACCATTAAAACCACACATGGCAGTTATGTTGGAATTATCAGACCAGGAATTTAAAACAGCAATTATTAAGATGCCAAGAGCTCTAGTGGGTAAAGTAGACAGCACAGGAACAGATGGACAATGTAAGCAGACAGATGGGAAGTCTAGGAAGGAATCAAAAAGAAACATAAAGATAGAAAACACGGCAACAGAAATGAAGACTGCCTTTGATAGGCTCATTAGTAGACTGGACACAGCTGAGGAAAAAGCCTCTGAGCTTGAGGACAGCTCAGTAGAAATTTCCAAAAGTGAAAGGCAAAGAGAACAATCACTTAAAAAAAAAAAAAAAAAAAAACAGAACAGAATATCCAAAAGCAGTAGGACACCCATAAAAGGTGTAACACAAATAATACCAGAAGCAGAAGAAAGAAAGGAAGGAAGGAAGGAAAGAAGGAAGGAAGGGAAGAAGGAAGGAAGGAAGGGAAGAAGGAAAGAAGGAAGGGAAGAAGGAAGGAAGGAAGGAAGGAACAACAAAAAAACTGAAACAATAATGACTGAGGATTCCTCCAAATTAACGTCAGACACCAAACCACAGATCCAGGAAGCTCAGAGAATACCAAGCAGGATAAATGCCAAAACAAAACAAAACAAAAAACTCTGTCCCCGAAGAAAACAAGTAAACAAAATGACACCTAGGCATCTCATATTTAAACTACATAAAATCAGACATGAACAAATTTTGAAAGAAGCCAGAAAAAAACCTCCCAACACCAACACCTTGCCTGTAGAGGAACAAGGATAAGAATGACATCCACCTTCTCTCAGGAACCATGTGTCTGAGTCCATTTTCTGCCACTGTAACAGAATGCCACAGATGGGGTAAATTATCAGGAAGTTTATTTGGCTCACAGTTCTGGGAGCTGGGAAGTCCAGGAGCTTGGTGCTGGCATCTGGCCAGGGTCAGTCTATGGTGAGGGGCAGAGTAGGGATGCAAGCAGGGGAGACAGAGAGGAAATCAGCCTGAACTCATCCTTTTATCAGGAGCCCACTCCCAAGACAATGCACCCACTCCTGAGATAATGGCACTGTTCTCTTCACGAGAGTGAGGCCCTCAGGAGCTAATCGCCTCTCAGGGGTCCCATCTCTCAATATTGTCACAATGGCAATTAAATTTCAACAGGACTTTTGGAGAGGACATCCGAACCACAGCACCACGCAGCAGGAAGAGAGCGGAGTGAGATATTTAAAGTGTTGAGAGAAAAAAACCCACCAAGCTAAAATTGTGCACCCCATGAAATTATCCTTCAAAAGTGAAGGAGAAATAAAGACTTTTTCAGGAAAACAAAAATTGAGGGAATTTGTCGTCAGTAGACTTGCCTTGCAAAAATCTTAAAAGAAGCTTTTTAGAGAGAGGAAAGTAATATAGATCAGAAACTCAAATCCACATAAAGAAAGGAGGAACACCAAAGAAGGAATAGTGAGGTAAAATAAAATTGTTAATATGCTTCTTCTTAGCTGATCTAACAGATAACAGCTCTAAATAATAACAACAATGCATTCAATTATGTATGGTTCCTTATGTATCTTGCATGTGTCTTATGTACATATATGCTTACGTATGCTTAGACATGACGGAAACAAATGGCATAAATCATGCAAAGGACATGAAGAAGGAATTAAGATTATGTTGTTGCTGTAAGGAACTCGTGTTATCTGTGAAGCAGTGGAGTGTTTGAAAGTAGACTTGGATTAATTGGGGATGATATTGCAAATTCTAGTGCAATCACTAATTGATATTCTAAGAAAGGAGAGAAATGGAACTGAGCATATAAGATGCTCAATTAAAATCACAGAAGGTAGAAAAAAGTGGGAAAAAAACAGGAAAAAAGAACAAAGGCAACAAATAGAAAATGGTAACAAAATGGCAGATATTAATCCAATTATATGAATAATTACTTTGAACATCAATGGTCTAAATGCAACAATTAAAAAAACAGGGATTTTTGGCAGGGTGCGGTGGCTCACGCCTGTAATCCCGGCACTTTGGGAAGCTGAGGCAGGCAGACTCAAGGTCAAGAGATCAAGACCATCCTGGCCAACATGGTGAAACCTCATCTCTACTTAAAAAAAGAACAAAACATGGTGGCATGCACATGTAGTCCCAGCTACTCGGGAGGCTGAGGCAGAAGAAATTTTGAACCCAGGAAGAGAATCATTTGAACCCAGGAGGCGGAGGTTGCAGTGAGCTGAGATGGCGCCACTGCACTTCGGCCTGGCGACACAGCGAGACTCCGAAAAACAAAACCAACCAACCAAACAAACAAACAAAAAGAAACAGAGATTTTTATATCAGAGTGGATAAAAAATGATACCCAACTATATATTGTCTACAAGAAACACACTTTACAGTTAGATACGTATAGACTAAAAGTAAATGAGTGGAGAAAGAGACACCATGTTTACACTGAAGGAAAGAAAGCAGGAGTAGCTATTTTAATTTCAGACAAGGTGGACTTCAGAGCAAAGAAAGCTACCAGGGATGAAGAGAAAGCATTCCATAATGATAAAGGAGTCGAGTTGTTCAAGAAGACATAACAATCCTTAAGGGATATGAATCAAACCATGTGAGGCAAAAACCACAAGGAGAAAGCTATGAATCCATGATCATGGTTGGAGACTTTAACACGCTCAGCCAGATATGACTGAATTGTCTCCCCAGAAGTTTATTTATTGTGCCTTGACCTCACATGTGACTGTTTGCAGAAAAGGCTTTTAGGAGGTAACTGAGGTGCAATGAGATCACAAGGGTGGGGTCCTAATTCAACACCACTGGTGGCTTTCTAAAAAGAGGATGAGATCCTCCACCACACATGTATCAAAGAAAGGCCATGTGAGGATACAGCAAGAAGGCGGCTGTCTGTAAGCCAGGAAGAGAGCCCTCACCAGAACCTGACCGTGCTGGCACCCTGATTTTGGACTCCCAGCCTCCAGAACTATGAGAAATAAGTGTCTGCTGTGTCAGAGACTGGGTCGGGGTGGTATTTTGTTATGGCAGCCTGAGCAGAATGAGACAACTCCAATTCCGCTGAGTGGGTGGCGGGGATGCCTGGAGGCCGTGGCCCCACTCCTCAGTGTGGGTCTCTAGAAGGGAGGTCTGAGCAGGCACCATGGCAGCCAGTCCATGCCCCAGGCCACACAGTCCAACTTCTCCATCCACGCGGGGAAGGAGCTCCTCCTGGTTCCTGGGGCCTGTCCCCCTGAGAGAAGGCTTTGCACAGTTAGTGGGGCACGCCACAGCCTCCAGCCCTGCAGCTGGCCTCCATCATCGCTTCTCACTGGGCCATGACAGGGGCTCTCTTCTTCCTCCATCCTCACTTTTCACCTCCTCTCCCTTGACTATCACTTCTGTAGGTCTTGGGGTCTTCCCCGACTATGTGAGGGGACTGAACCCCTAATGATCACACTCTTACTGGGTTGGGGTGGTTGCACCTGCCCAGCACAGTGACGCAGGGCAAGGGTGCCCTGAGGTTGGCCTGGCCCCATGAGGTCCCTTCTTGCCTGTGTGCAGCTGCCCCACATCCTCTGCTGCTCGGGCCCAGCTTCTCCACCAAGATAGCCACTCCTCTCCCGCCTCAACCCTGGACACCAGAGTCCCAGTTCCCGGCAGCAAGGACCTGAGTCGTGGCCCCTGTTAACAGCGTGCCCCCTTAGGAGATGAGGACCCCCAGCCTCGCCAGCCAGTGTTTCAGGCTCAGGAAGCACCAGGCCCCAAGGGTCCCTGGGGGGAGGGAGTAGAGTACCCCACTTCTGCCTCTTGGTTCCAGGCTCATGCTGGTCTTCCTGGTGGCGTCGGATGTCACACGGCGCCCTGGGTTTTGTGTACCTGGAAGGTGGTGCACTGTCCCCCATCACACAGGGTTGACTCCAAGGGGGGCTTTGGCTGTGCCTCCAGCAAACAACCCTCCGGTACCTCTCAGTCCAGAAGCTTCTCCATGGCAGGGCGGCTGATGCAGCCAGAAGTCCCTTCACCCCAGCCCTGCCTTGGCTGAGCAGTTAAATGCCCTGGGGCATTGTCACTCACAACTGGGGACTGCGCTGTCCAATCAGCTTGGCCGCCCTTCCTCGGAGGAGATGAGTGCCTCTCTTCAGGGGCCCCTCGGGCTCTCACAGTTGGCATCTGCCTTCAGTTTCCTGTTGCTCTTCCACCGGCATCCACCACCTGGCGATGCCCAGCCACCCTCCGCCCCATGCCTCCCCAATGCCTGAGCCACAGCCCCTGCCAGGACCTTCCCTCAACTGGTTGCTCTCCAGGTGGCCACCGGTGCCACCTTGTCCCAGGAGCTACACCTGCCTCATTCTAGCTGTGGTGCTCGCTGCTAGACCACAACGGAGCCAGGCTTCCTATGCTCTGGCATTTTAACGCCACCTCATCAGAGTGAGGCAGGACCCAGGTGGCTTCCCCAGAGAGTTAACCCTGGAGGGAGGCACTGGCATGATTAAGACAGAGCCCAGAACCCAGGAAGGAGCCTTCGCCCAGCTACAGAGGGCAAAGACACAGCCTGGGAGGAGGGGCTCTTGGAGAAAAGAATCGGCAGCTTATCTGACATGGATGCACTTGGGAATAAAGAAACTAATACTATGCATTAGTGTTAGCTGGGACTACAGGCCTGGGCCATCACACCCAGATAATTTTTGTATTTTTAGTAGAAACAAGGTTTCGTTTCACCATATTGCCCAGGCTGGTCTTGAACTCCTGGCCTCAAGTGATCTGCCCGCTTTGGCCTCCCAAAGTGCTGGGATTACAGGCATGAGCCACTGTGCCTGGCCCAGCATAAAGCTCTTGAATGGAAATAGCATTCCCAAGAAAAACCAGCACGTGCTCCCCGACACTTCACACCCAGCCTCTGCGTGCAGGTGAAGGTGTGACTGAGAAAGACCAGCACCTGCTCCCCCAGCACTTCACACTCAGCCTCTGCGTGCAGGTGAAGGTGTGACTAAGACCAGCACCTGTTCCCCCAGCACTTCACACCCAGCCTCTGCGTGCAGGTGAAGGTGTGACTAAGACCAGCACCTGCACTCCTGACACTTCACACCCAGCCTCTGCGTGCAGGTGAAGGCGTGATGCTTTCCTCACTTTCCGACGGTGCACAGGTTTTGCTTGTGTAGTCTCTCCCCTTAGATGGTCCTAGGGCCGCTGTCCCCAGGTTCCTGGTCTCTGCCTCAGCCACCTCCACCTGGCCCACCTGGGTCCCTGTGGTGCCACCTGGTGCTGACCCATCACGGGGGCTGGGAGGGCACCATCTCCCTCTTGGCTGTTCTTTTCTGCCACTTCTAGACAGAGGTGAAATGCCGCCCTGCAAGCGGCCGAGAGCACACGTGCTGAGCAACCCGTTGCGTCTCTTTGCAGCTTGTCACAAGCCAGGTGTGAGACACGAACGCTGTTCCTGGCTTTGCTGCCAATTCTTCCCTGAATCACTACTGCCTGGAATTGTATCTCCTTAATAAATGATTCACGCTTAACCCTTGCCCCAGGCTGTTTTCTAGGCAGTCCTGGAGTATCAGCTGTCTTTTGCTGCATAGCAAACTGCTCCCAAATTTAGTGGGTTAAACAATTTTATTTGCTCATGATTCTGTGGGTCAGGCTTTTGGGCTGGGCTCAGCTGGGCAGTTCTCTATGGTTACTGTGCAGCTTGGCCATCTGGCAGCTGTCCTGGGCTGGATGTGGCAACACCTCTCATGAGCCTGGCAGCTGGCGCCCGCCCCTGACTGGTTGGTCCAGGAGGCCTCAGCTGCTCCACGCAGCTGCTGCTACTCCAGAGGGCTAGACCTGGCTGCCTCACAGCCTGCAGGCAAGGTTCTGCAAGGCAGGAGCAGAGCTGAGCGGCCTGGAGGCCTTCCCTGGGACGGTCCCTCCTGGCTCCTCTGGCACTCTCTGTGGGTCAAGGTAAGTCACAGCCCAGCCTGGATCCAAGGGGCAGAGAAAAGGCTTCACCTTTTGATAACAGAGCAGCAGAGTCTCATTGCAGAGGCACGAGGCGAAGGGAGGGATTGTGCCATCTTCACAGACGTCCCGCGATGCCAGTCTGAGACAACTGCCAAAACACTGTCCCTAATGTTACTTTGGAAGAGAGGAAACAGGAATCTGGAGCCTAAATTCCGGGGAGGGAGAGATGAACTTCTCATTGTTATTTAGATGATGTGACTGAAAATCTGGGGGAAGGTGAAGGAGTCCATTGAGACAGCATTAGGATGATCAGTGAAGCTTTAATTTTAATTTTTTCCATCAGCAAGGGAGCCGGGTTCTCAGCTGCACGGATGACGTTGATACTCAGCACCTGCAATGAGACCTTCATCCCCTGTGTCTCCCTCTCTCCCACCCCTCCTGGCTTACGCTACCACCCTGTCACCACCTTGAGGGTTTTGCTGCATCAACAGCTCTCTCTGGGTAGGTCGCCTCCCCACCGACACAAAGGTGCTCAGACGCCCTCCCACAACCCTCACTGCTAAGCTCCTCAGGGGCTCTGTGTTCCCCTGACCCCCTTCTGCACCTTCCTCTTGCTCTTCACTGACTCTGCCTCAGGCTCCACCCTCACGCCCCCACCTGAGCCTGAAGGGGCAGGGCTCCTCTACGCCACACTCCCTCCTCAGCGGTCTCACCAGGACCCGTGCGCTGTACCTGCAAAACAGGGCACATCCCATCTTCCATGTGTCAATCATCTTCCATGTGTCAATCATCTTCCTTGTGTCAGTCTTCCATGTGTCAGTCTTCCATGGGTCAATCATCTTCCGTGTGTCAATCATCTACCATGTATCAGTCTTCCATGGGTCCATCTTCCATGTGTCAATCTTCCATGGGTCAATAACATATTTCTGGCTTTTTTATGTTCTGTCAACTTTGAACTTCCCACTCTGGTCTTTTTTCCCTCTTAGAATTAATTAATGGAATTCCTACACCTGGCCTTAAAACCTGCCAGATAGCTGGGCGTGCGGTGTGTGCCTGTGGTCCCAGCCGCTTGGGAGCTGAGGCAGGAGGATCACTGCAGCCCAGGAGTTCATGTCCAGCCTGGGCTACAGAGCAAGAGAGTATCCCTTTGAAAAAAAAAAACCTGCCAGCTCTCCCAATTTCTGGTGAAATAAATCTTGACAAAGTAAGTAGTGAAAACAATTCCCTCTGTTTACAGCTGCAGAAAAGCAGACGCAATTCTGTACCATAAACCACCCCACAGGTCTCAAAGACACGTTTGTACACCGTGTTCATAGCAGCACTATTCACAACAGCTAAAACATGAAAGCAACCCAAGCCTCCGTCAAGGGACGAGTGGATGAGAAAACGTGGCCCATTCATACGATGGGATGTTATTCAGCCTTAAAAAGGAGGGAGATTCCGAGACTCACCACAGCATGGATGAACCTTGAGGACATTGCGCTGACTAAAATAAGCCTACACAAAAGGGCAAATACTGTGTAATTCCACGTAAGAGGTCCCTGGAGCAGTCACAGGTCACATTCCCAGAGACAGAAAGTGGAATGTTGGGTGCCAGGGTGGGGACGGGAGAGGGGGAAGTGAATGTTTAATGGTGGCGAGCTTCAGTTTGGGAAGACTAAAAGGTTCTGGAGATGAAACCTTTTACATCCTTTTACATATTAAACCTTTTACATGTTGAATATATTCATGATGTGCAGCCATCATGACATATTTAATACCTCTGAATTGCATACTTAAAATGGTTAAGATGGTACATTTTATGTTTATGTATTTTACCACAATGCATTTTTTTCTTCTTTTGGAAAAAAAGAGGCAATGCTTAACCCTGAAGAAAAGTTGTGCTGGTTTATAGTTTTTATAGATGATGCTTTTGATATCACGGCTAAAAAATCTTTGTCCACTCAAGATCACAGAAATGTTCGCGTATGTTTACTTCTAGAAACTTGTAGTCTTAGGTGTGACATTTACGTCTACAGTGCATTTTGAGTTATTTTTATATGTGATCCGGGTATAGATTGAGGCTTTTTCTTTTTGCACATGCATATTCAATAGTTCCAGCATCACTGGTTGAAAAGACATTTCTTTCTCTATGAATTGTCACATTTACATATTATACCACTTCACATACAGTGCAAGAACCTTACGTCAGTGTTATGGATTGAAATTGTGTCCCACAAAATTCATATGTTGAAGTCCCAGCCCCCGGTACCTCATGATGTGATCATATTTGAAGGTAAGATCTTTAAAGAGGTAATTTAGGCTGGGTACAGTGCCTCACGCCTATAATCCCAGCACTTTGGGAGGCCGAGGCGGGTGGATTGCCTGAGCTCAGGAGTTCAAGACCAGCCTGGCCAACATGGCAAAACCCTGTCTCTACTAAAATACAAAAAATTAGCTGGGTGTGGTAGCATGTACCTGTAATCCCAGCTACTCGGGAGGCTGAGGCAAGAGAATCGCTTGAACTCAGAAGGTGGAGGTTGCACTGAGCCGAGATTGTGCCACTGCACTCCAGCCTGGGCAATAGAGTGAGACTCAGTCTCAAAAAAGACATAAATAAATAAAATAAATAAATTTTAAAAATAAAGAGGTGATTAAGTAGAAATGAGGCATGAAGGTGGGGCTCTAATTCAACATGACTGGCATTCCTGTAAGACGAGGAGACCCGGTCACACAGAGTCCCCTGGGTGAGCACACGTGGAGGGAAGATCACGTGAAGAGGCAGCGAGAGAGCAGCTGTCTGCAGACTAAGGAGAGGCTTCTGTGGAGACCACATCCGCCAACGTCTTCATCCCAGACGCTCAGCCTTCAGAATGGTCAGAGGATACATTTCCGCTGCTGAAGTCACCTACTCTGTGGTAGCTTGCAATGGAAGTGTTAGAAAACTAACAAGGAAAGTGGGGGTCTGTGTGTATTTGGGGGATCAAAGCCTTTGTGCAGAGGCCCCTGACCCTCCACCCTCGAGGCCTGGGCAGGGCCGAGGAATGACTGCGTTTGTGCTTCCACTGGCTTGCATCGCCCTGGCAGCTGGAAACGGGTTCTGCGGTGTTAGGTGAACACAGGGCACCTGACTGGTCCAAGCACGCCACCCAGAGGCAGCCTTGGAACTGCACCTGCTGGGCAAGACCTGGGCTCTACCTGCGTCCTTCCTGACAGCCCATCAGAGTCCATGAGATGGATGCACCTGCTCAGGCACCTGCCTCCAAGGTCTGTGGGCTAGGTGGGCCCAAGGGGGCCTGGTGTTGGCACAGAGCCTCTGGAGCCAGGAAGATGGTGGCAGTGTTTGGTGGCTTCTCCTGGCCTGAACATAGCCCCTAGGGCTGGGGTGGGATAGGATGCCCTCATCTGCAGGTCCTTAATCGGCTGTGATGACAAGAAGTGGGAGTGGCTGCTTAGGGCCCCAGGGCAGCTGGACCTTGGGGACAGTCCCTGGGCTGGGAGGGCACTCAGAGTGCATGTCTTAGCAGCCTGGGGTGCCTGCTGCCCTCGACAGAGACATGGGTGGGTTGTTATAGGGCAGGGGGGTGGCCGGCTTTGGGTAGAAAGGGGCAGAACAAACGCCCGAGGAGGGAGGTGACTGGGCTGAGGCAGCCCCTGTGGCCAGACTGGGCCGCTTGCCCCCGTCTGTCCTGTGGGGCTCCCTCACGTCCCTTCAGTCCGCCCCCACCTTTGGCGCCTTGAATTTGAGAGGCCACGTGTTCTTGAAGCCTAGTGGGATCCTCGGCAACTGCTTTTGAAATTCCTCTTTCACGACCAAGGTGGCTGGGGCAAGCCATCTCCCGTCAGCATTTTGGAGAACAAATGCTTTCGCTGCCTTGATCTGCCCAGCAGGGCGGCTGCCAGTGCCCAGGTCTGAGCAGAAACAAGGCAGAGGCGTGTGTGGGGACCAAGCGGCGAGAGTGGTCCAAGCCTCAGCTTCGTCCACCCCATCCTTCTTCCATGCTGTGGCCAGTGAGATTTTTCTGAAACGATCGATCTAGTCCCATCATTTTCCTGATCAAGACGTCCTAGCAGTCTCCCAGTACACAGAAGATGTCCCTGAGGTTTCTGGCCAGAGCAAGGTTGGGGTTTCCAGTCCCCAAACGGGGGAAACAGGGTGGGTCTGATCTGTGTGAGCAGAACGAAATCCAGCACCCCAGGCCTGGACACCAGGCCCTGCCCCTCACTCCCGTCAGCGACCCTGGTGAGTAGCAGGTGTGCGGAGGATTTGGGTAATAAAGGGCGTTTCACCGTAGCCCATCCTAGCAAAGAGCTTAAGGTTCCATCCATGGATTTTAATTACTTAAACTGTTTAGCTAGTTCATTCCACAAATATTCATGGAGCACCTACCTTGTGCTAGCCACTGTTCTTCCTCCTGGGAACATCAGTGAACAAAAGAGACAAAACTGTCTTCCAGAGCTTATGGGAAAGATAAACATCGCAAACAAGTGACTTCTACAACACAAAGGTGATTCCTTTATGGGGAAAATAGAGCTGAGAAAAGAGACTGGGAGCCCTGGGGGTGCACTTTGAGTCAGAGAAGGCCTCCCTGCGCGATGTCTGGGTAAAGACATGAAGAGGGGGAGGGGCAGCTCTGTGGCTGTCAGAGGCGGAGGCTGACGCAGGGCTGGGGGTGGACAGAGACAAGCTCACACAGTGACTCAGTCTCCTTTAGTGACTTCAGCTTTTACTCCGAATGAGCCCAAAGCCATTTTGAGCACAGGATGATGTACTTGACTTAAAATTTTGAAGGCTAATTGTGGCTGCCCCTTTGGAATAGACTGAAGACCAGGGGTGGCTCCTTCAGCACCCAGGTCAGAAATGCAGGGGTCCGTCAGGATCTGATGCACGTCGAGGTTGGAGGCCACAGAATTTGCTGCCTGGCTGTGAGTGGGGGGCGTAGAGGATGTCCCTGAGGTTTCTGGCCAGAGCAAAGTTGGGGTTTCCAGTCCCCAAACAGGGGACAACAGGGTGGGTCTGATCTGTGTGAGCATAACAGACGCTTGAGTTTCGATGTTATGGGTGAGTGCCTGTTGGATACCCTGAGGGAGATGTTGGACACGCGGCTCTGTCTTATCTGGAGGCCCAGGGAAAGATCTGAGCTGAAATATGAATTTGGGAGTGGCCAGAATACAGGTGTTTCTTAAAGCCATGAAACGAGATGACTTTAAAATAACCTTCAGGTGAATCCAAGATGGCTGATTAGAAACAGCTGCGGTCTGAGGCACTTACAGAGAAGAATGAAAACGGGTGAGTGAATTCAGCACC
Organism: Hylobates moloch; assembly: GCF_009828535.3. Taxonomy (NCBI): domain Eukaryota; kingdom Metazoa; phylum Chordata; class Mammalia; order Primates; family Hylobatidae; genus Hylobates; species Hylobates moloch. Next base: position 83,580,414 of record NW_026652292.1, read on the forward strand.
TTCAACTGAAATATCCAGGTTCTCAAATTGGGACTAACTAGGCAAACAACTCGACCCACGGAGAATGAAAAGAAGTGGTGGGAGGGTCAATGGCCCACTCAGCAGTGGCACGGAGCCAAAGGAACCTCCACCACCAGCCAAGGAAGTGGTGAGCGATTGTGGACCCTGCTGGGAAATCATGCTTCTCCCATGGATCTTTGCAACCGTGGATCAGGAGATCCCTTCATGAGCCCCCACCACAAAGCGCTTGGGCCCGATACACAGAGCTTTGTGGAACTTCAGCAGAGCAGCCACTCAGCCACACAGAGAGACCCAGGCGTTTTACATACTCCGGCCCCAGGATCCCTGGCAAGGTGGGAAATCCATCCTTCCAGATTCCTGGGAAGAGGGCTGACTCCATGGAGCCAAGCAGAATCATTCCGCAGTCCTCACTTCCATGGCACATCACAAGTTAAGACCCACTGGCTTGGAATCCCAGCCAGCCAACAGCAACAGGCTGGACTCTGCCTGAGAAGGGTCCGAGTTCCCAGGGGAGGGGTGGCTGCCATCTCTGCAATTCGGTAGACTCAGCCGTTCCAGCCTGCAGACTTTGGAGAACACAAGTGGTTCAGATGAGAAGGGGTCCCCCACAGGCAGCACAGCTGCCTTTCCAGATCATGGCCAAAGTGGTTCTTTAAGTGTGATCCCATCCACTTCTCCTCACTGGCTGGGTCCTCCCTGCAGGGGCTTCATCCACTCCAGCCAGGGTTCTATGGATAGAGTTCTGATCTCTCCTTGGGATGGAGCTCCTGTGGGGAGGGGCAGCCACCATCTCTGCAGTTTGGTTGACTTAGTCATTCCAGCCTGCCAGCTTTGGAGAATACAAATGGTCTGGATTAGGAAGGACCTCCCCCACCAACCCCCACAACAAAACGCAGCACACCTGCTCTATGAAAAAGCAGCAGGACTGCTTTTTTTTTGTTTTGTTTTGAGACGGAGTCTCGTTCTGTTGCCCAGGCTGGAGGTGACATGGTGCAATCTCGGCTCACTGCAAGCTCCGCCTCCTGGGTTCACACCATTCTCCTGCCTCAGCCTCCCAAGTAGCTGGGACTACAGGCACCCGCCACCACGCACGGCTAATTTTTTTGTATTTTTAGTAGAGACGAGGTTTCACCGTGTTAGCCAGGATGGTCTCGATCTCCTGACCTCGTGATCCGCCCACCTAGGCCTCCCGAAGTGCTGGGATTACAGGCGTGAGCCACCGTGCCCAGCCAGGACTGCTTCTTTAAGCAGGTCCCTGATCCCATTTCTCCTGACTAGGTGAGATCCCCCAACAGGTCTCTATAGCCACCTCCTGCAGGTGTGTTCAGGCTGGCAACAGGTCAGTACCCCCCTGGGACAGAGCTTCCAGAGGAAGGAGCTGGCTGTCATCTTTGCTGTTTCTCAGTCTTCATCGGTGATACCTCCAGGTATGGGAAAAACCAAGGCAATTAGGGTCTGGAGTGGACCCCAGCAAACTGCAGCCATCTTACGGTAGAGTGGCCTGACTGTTAAAAGAAAACAAACAGAAAATAACAACAACAACAACATCAGCGAAAAAGTCCCCACAAAAACCCCATTCAAAGGTTAGCAACCTCAAAGATTGAAGGTAGATAAGCCCACAAAGATGAGAAAAGATCAATGCAAAAATGCTGAAAACTCAGAGGGCCTCTTCTCCTCCAAATGACTGCAACACCTCTACAGCAAGGGTACAGAACTGGGCTGAGGCTGAGATGGCTGAATTGACAGAAGTAGGCTTCAGAAGGTGGGTAATAACAAACTTCGCTGAGCTAAAGGAGCATTTGTAACCCAATGCATAGAAGCTAAGAATCACGATAAGACAATACAGGAGCTGATAGCCAGAATAGCCAGTTTAGAGAGAAACATAACTGACCTGATGGAGCTGAAAAACACAACCTGAGAACTTCTCAATGGAACCACGAGTACCAATAGCAGAATAGGCCAAGTAGAAGAAAGAATCTTAGAGCCTGAAGACTGTGTTTCTGAAGTAAGATAGGCAGACAAGAACAACAACAACAAAAAAGAATGAAAAGCAACGAAAAAAACCTCTGGGAAATATGGGATTATGTAAAGAGACCAAACCTACAGCTGAGTGGGGTACCTGAAAGAAATGGGGAGAATGGAGCCAAACTGGAAAACATACTTTAGGGTATCATCCAGGAGAAGTTCTCCAACCTAGCAAGACAGGCCAACATTCAACTTCAGGAAATGCAGAGAACCCCAGTAAGATACTGTACGAGAAGATCAACCCCGAGACACATAATCATCAGATTCTCCGAGGTTGAAATGAAAGAAAAAGCGTTAAGAGCAGCCAGAGAGAAAGGCCAGGCCACCTACAGAGGGAAACTCATCAGACTAACAGTGGGCCTCTCAGTGGAAACCCTACAAGCCAGAAGAGACTGGGGGCCAATATTCAACATTCTTAAAGAAAAGAATTTCCAACCCAGAATTTCATACCCAGCCAAACCAAGTGTCATAAGCAAAGTAGAAATAAGATCTTTCAGACAAGCAAATGCTGAGGGATTCGTCACCACCAGGCCTACCTTGCAAGAGCTCCTGAAGGAAGCACTAAATATGGAAAGGAAAAACTGTTACCAGCCACTATAAAGACACACTGAAATACACAGACCAGTGACACTATGAGGCAACCACATAAGCAAGTCTGCAAAATAACCATCTAGCATCATGATGACTGGATCAAATCCACACAAAACAATATTAACCTTAAATATAAACTGGGTAAATGCCCCAATTAAAAGACACAGAGTAGCAAGCTGGATAAAGAGCCAAGACCCATCAGAAAAAAATACAAAAAATTAGCCGGGCATGGTGGCAGGTGCCTGTAGTCCCAGCTACTCAGGAGGCTAAGGCAGGAGAATGGCATGAACCCGGGAAGCAGAGCTTGCAGTGAGCTGAGATCATGCCACTGCACTCCAGCCTGGGTGACGGAGCGAGACTCCATCTAAAATAATAATAATAATAATAATAATAATAATAATAATAATAATAATAAAATAAAGAGACCCATCTTACATGCGAAGATACACACAGGCTCAAAATAAAAGGATGGATAAAAATTTACCAAGCAAATGAAAAATAGAAAAAAATAGAGGTTGCAGTCCTAGTTTTCGACAAAACAGACTTTAAACCAACAAAAAGCAAAAAAGACAAAGAAGGGCATTACACAATGGTAAAGGGTTCATTTCAACAAGAACTAACTATCCTAAATATATATGCACCAAATACAGGAGCACCTAGATTCATAAAGGAAGTTCTTAGAGATCTACAAAGAGACTTAGATTCTCACACAATAATAGGGGAAGACTTTAACACCCCACTGACAATATTAGACAGATCATTGACAGAAAATTAACAAAGATATTCAGGACCTAAACTCAGCTCTGGATCAAGTGGATCTGATAGATATCTACAGAATTATCCACCCAAAAATAACAGAATACACAATCTTCTCATTGCCACATGGCACTTACTTTAAAATTGATCACATAATCGGAAGCAAAACAATTCATCAGATGGAAAAGAACTGAAATCATAACAGTCTCTCAGACCACAGTGCAATCAAATTAGAACTCAAGATTAAGAAATTTCACTCAAAACCACTGAACTACATGCAAACTGAACAACCTGCTCCTGAATGACTCTTAATAATGAAATTAAGGCAGAAATCGAGAAGTTCTTTGAAACTAATGAGAACAAGAGACAAGGTACCAGAATCTCTGGGACACAGCTAAAATAGTGTTAGGAAAATTTATAGCACTAAATGCCCCCACTGAAAAGCCAGAAAAATCTCAAGTTAACAACCTAACATCTCAACTAAAAGAACTAGAGAACCAAGAGCAAACAAGCCCCACCCAAAGCTAGCAGAAGACAAGAAATAACCAAGATCAGAGCTGAACTGAAGAAGATAGCGATGCCCAAAACCCTTCAAGAAAATCAATGAATCCAGGAGCTGGGTTTTTGAAAAAATTAATATAATAGATAGACCACTAGCTAGACTAATAAAGAAGAGAAGAGAGAAGAATCAAATAAACACAATCAGAAATAATAAGGGGGGTATCACCACTGACCCCACAGAAATACAAACAACTATCAAAGAATACTAGAAACACCTCTACGCACATAAACTAGAAAATCTAGAAGAAATGGATACATTCCTGGACACATATACCCTCCCAAGACTGAACCAGGAAGAAATTGAATCCCTGCATAGACCAATAACGAGTTCTAAAATTGAGGCAATAATAAACAGCCTACCAACCAAAAAAGGCCCAGGACCAGATTCACAACTGAATTCTACCAGAGGTTCAAAGAAGAGCTGGTACTACTCTACTGAATCTATTCCAAAAAATTGAAATGGAGGGACTCCTTCCTAACTCATTATGTGAGGCCAGCATCATCCTGATACCCAAACCTGGCACAGATACAACAAAAAAAGAAAACTTGAGGCCAATATCCTTGACAAACATTGATGTGAAAATCCTCAATAAAATACCGGCAAACCAAATCCAGCAGCACATCAAAAGGCTTATCCACCACGATCAAGTTGGCTTCATCTCAGAGATGCAAGGCTGGGTCGACATACACAAATCAATAACTGTGATTCATCACATAAACAGAACCAAAGACAAAAACCACATATTTATCTCAATAGATGCAGAAAAGGCGATTGATAAAATTCAACATCCCTTCATGTTAAAAACTCTCAATAAACTAGGTATTGAAGGAACATACTTCAGAATAATAAGAGCCATATATGACAAACTCACAGCCAATATCACACTGAATGGGCAAAAGCTGGAAGCATTCCCCTTGAAAAACAGCACAAGGATGCCCTCTCTCACCACTCCTGTTCAACATAGTAGTGGAAGTTCTGGCCAGGGCAATCAGGCAAGAAAAAGAAATAAAGCGTATTCAAACAGGAAGAAAGGGAGTCAAATTATCTTTGTTTGCAGATGACATAATTCTATATCTAGAAAAACCTATTGTCTCAGCCCCAAAGCCTCTTAAGCTGATAAACAACTTCAGCAAAGTCTCAGGATACAAAATGTGCAAAAATCTCTAGCATTCCTGTATACTGACAACAGGCAAGCAGAGAACCAAATCATGAATGAACTCCCATTCACAATCGCCACACACACAAAAAATATACCTAGGAATACAGCTAACACGGGAAGTGAAGGACCTCTTCAAGGAGAACTACAAACCACTGCTCAAATAAATCAGAGATGACACAAATAAATGCAAAACCATTCCATGCTCATGGATAGGAAGAATCAATATCATGAAAATGGCCACACTGCCCAAAGTAATTTATAGATCCAATGCTATTCCCATCTAACCACCATGGACATTCTTCACAAAATTAGAAAAAAAAAACTATTTTAAAATTCACATGGAACCAAAGAAGAACCCAAATAGCCAAGATAATCCTAAGCAAAAAGAACAAAGCTGGAGGCATCATGCTACCCAACCTCAAACTATACTACAAGGCTACAGTAACCAAAACAGCATGATACTTGTAGAAGAACAGACAGATAGATCAACGGAACAGAATAGAAAACTCAGAAATAAGACCACAAATCTACAACCATTTGATCTTTGACAAACCTGACAAAAACAAGCAATGGGGAGAGGATTCCCTATTTAATAAATTGTGCTAGGAGAGTTGGCTAGCCATATGCAGAAAATTGAAACTGGACCCCTTCCTTATACCTTATACAAAAATTAACTCAAGATGGATTAAAGACTTAAATGTATTATAAAACCCAAAACTATAAAAACCCTAGGAGAAAATTCAGGCAATACCATTCAGGACATAGTCATGGGCAAAGATTTTATGACCAAAATGCCAATAGCAATAGCAGCAAAAGCAAAAATTGACAAACGGGATCAAATTAAACTAAAGAACTTCTGTACAGCAAAAGAAACTAGCATCAGAGCGAGCAGACAACTTACAGAATGGGAGAAAATTTTTGCAATCTATCCAACTGACAAAGGCCTGATATCCAGAGTCTACAAGGAACTTAAATTTATGAGAAAAAACCAACTCCACTAAAAAGTGGGCAAAGAACACGAACAGACACTTTTCAAAAGAAGACATACATGTGGCCAATAAACCTATGAAAAAAGCTCAACATGACTGATCACTAGAGAAATGCAAATCAAAACCACAGTGAGATACCATCTCACGCCAGTCAGACTGACTGTTATTAAAAAGTCAAAAACCAAGAGATGCTAAGATGGCAAGATTGTGGAGAAAAAGGAATGCTTTTACACTGTTGGTGGGAGTGTAAATTAGTTTAACCATTGTGGAAGACAGTGTGGCAATTCCTCAAAGACCTAGAGGCAGAAACACCATTCGACCCAGCAACCCCATTGATGGGTGTATATTGAAAAGAACAGAAATCACTCTGGCTGGGTGCGGTGGCTCACGCCTGTAGCCCCAGCACTTCGGGAGGCTGAAGCGGGTGGATCACGAGGTCAAGAGATCGAGACCATCCTGACCAACATGGTGAAACCCTGTCTCTACTAAAAATACAAAAATTAGCTAGGCATGGTGGCAAGCACCTGTAGTCCCTGCTACTCAGGAGGCTAAGCCAGGAGAATCGCTTGAACGCAGGAGGTGGAGGTTGCAGTGAGCAGAGATTGTGCCACCACACTCCAGCCTGGTGACAGAGTGAGACTCTGTCTCAAAAAAAAGAAAAGAATATAAATCATTCTATTATAAAGATACATGCACACATATGTTCACTGTAGCACTATTCACAATAGCAGAGACATGAAATCAACCTAAATGCCCATTGACGATAGACTGAATAAAGAAAATGTGGTACATTTATACCATGGAATACTATACAGCCATCAAAAGGAATGAGATCATGTCCTTTTGCAGGGACCTGGATGGAGTTGGAAGCCATTATCCTCAGCAAACTAATGCAGGAACAGAAAACCAAACACCACGTAATCTCACTTATAAGTGGGAGCTGAATGATGAGAATGCATGGACATGGGGTGGGGGGCAACAACACACACTGGGGCCTGTTGGAGGGTGGTGGCAGGTAGGGAGAGGGAGAGCATCAGGAGGAATAGCTAATGGATGCCGGGCTTCTTACCTAGCGGATGGGATGGATTGTGCAGCAAGCCACCATGGCACACATTTACCCGTGAATCAAACCTGCACATCCTGCACATGTACCCTTGAATTTAAAAGCTGAAGAAAAAAAAATAACCTTCAAATGTTAAGAAAGAAAGAAAGAAAAGAAAGAAAGTAAGAAAAAGAAACAAAGGAAGGAAGAGAAGAAAAACTAGACTAGGTCACCAAGGGAGTGAGTATAGACAGAAGGGACAGAATCAAGGGCTGAGCCTTAGGGACACCTGTGTGAAAGGGACTCCACCCAGCCCCCATGAGACAGCATCCCCTGCCATGTGCTCCTGTATGTTTCAGCTGGACTTACAGTTTGTAACTGGGTATTTTTGTGAAGATGTGATTCATCTCCATCTCTCCCACCACGCTCCTCCAGTGAGCAGAAGCCCTGTCCTTTTGCAAACTGCTGTACCCCAAGGCCTAGAGCAACCCCTGGCTGCCTGACAGTAACAAGTCAATAAGCAAGTGCATGAGTGAAGGGCACCAGGATTCTTTTCTCTGTGTTTTTACCATTGTCACACTTAAAAAACATAAGTTATTCTGTTTTCTTGGTAGGTTAGGGATAAAAATTTGAAAAATAATTTTATGTTATTAAAATCCATGCTACTACTTGAGAGTTTAACATAAAATTTCCATCAGTAATTTCTTCATATAATTTTAGAAATAACAGGCCGGGCGCAGTGGCTCACGCCTGTAATCCCAGCACTTTGGGAGACAGAGGCGGGTGGATCACGAGGTCAGGGGATCGAGACCATCCTGGCTAACACAGTGAAACCCCATCTCTACTAAAAATACAAAAAATTAGCCAGGTGTGGTGGCGGGCGCCTGTAGTCCCAGCTACTCGGGAAGCTGAGGCAGGAGAATGGCGTGAACCTGGGAGGTGGAGCTTGCAGTGAGCTGAGATTGCGCCACTGCACTCCAGCCTGGGCGACAGAGTGAGACTCCGTCTCGAAAAAAAAGAAAAAAAAAAAGAAATAACATATATTTTAAGCTAAAATTCTTATCTGTTTTTTGTTTTGTACCTATCACTCCAGTGTGACTTGCTATTTCTTACAAAATCTACTCTCAGTTTTTTGTTTGGTTTTGAGATCGAGTCTCACTCTGTCACCCAGGCTGGAGTGCAGTGGCGCGATCTTGGCTCACTGCAACCTCTGGCTCCTGGGTTCAAGCGATTCTCCTGCCTCAGCCTCCCAAGTAGCTGGGATTACAGGTGTGCACCACCGCACCTGACTAATTTTTATAGTTTTAGTAGAGAAGGGGTTTCACCATGTTGGCCAGGCTGGTCTCAAACTCTTGACCTCCAGTGATCTGCCCGCCTCAGTCTCCCAAAGTGCCAGGATTACAGCCGTGAGCCACTGCGCCTGGGCCACTCTCAGTTTTTATAATTGTATCACCAACAATGGTATCACAAAAACAGGCTTTGAATAAATACGTGATTATCATCTGACCCAGCAGAGAGCTTCCTCACATTATTAATGAACAGTGTAGTTCTGCGTTGAATGTGGTTCATACTTTCATTTATGTTAATAAGTAAAAGATAACTGAAATCACAAAGACATTGGAATGTCACTTCATCAATGACATGAGTGCCTCTCCTGAGTCAGACGGTAGTTTTCTAATACTGGAAGAACATTTCCTTGATTTTTGGTAGTATTCACAATGTAATGGTTACAGCCACAACACATGTTTAAATTTAATCTACATTACTCATATTTTCCCATAACTTCATTAAATCTAGACAGTCAATAAAGCAACAATCCAGCCTGCATTTGTAGCATTTGCCAATTTCTGTGGTGTAAATGCCCCCCTCGTGGCCAACTTAGAGCCACACACAAAAAGTCACCGAGCGCGGTGCTAGGAAGAGACCATGGTAGCCCATTACGGCTTTTACCCCTACAGATACAGCCGATATCAGTGACCTCAGGAACGCAGGCAATGTAAAATGTAGTAAAATAATTAGAAAGCAATGGCTTCGAGTATTTATTACCTATGTTTTAACTAAGCTTTATTTTATTGTAAGTGCATGTCATTTACTTTTCGGCAATGTCTGTATCTAACAGCAAAGCTCCTGGCAGTGCAGCTACCCGCTCCGGGAGGCAATGCACGTTGACTCCAGCACACGCCGGCTCCTGGGCTCCTCTGGTGGGCCTGACCTCATCAGGTGAGCGCTGAGAGGAGCGAGCAGAAGCAGGAGCAGGAAGGACGCAGACTGGCCCGTGTGGGCCACCTGGGAAGGGTGGTGACTTCTGGAAAGGGTGAAGGCCTCGGCCCTACAACTGATCGTTGACAAGTCAACAACCAGAACAACCCTGGAAGAGACCCTTGTGCCTCAGATCAGATCACAGCTCTGGGTGATGCCTTAATTTTGGCCTGGAGGCGCAAGGGGCAGAGGACCCAACTGACCATATAGAAAGTGGAGAGAGGGCCAGGCACGGTGGCTCATGCCTGGAATCCCTGGGAGGCCAAGATAGGTGGATCACCTGAGCTCAGGAGTTTGAGACCAGCCTAGCCAACATGGTGAAACCCTGTCTCTACCAGAAATACAAAAATTAGCTGGGCATGGTGGGGGGTGCCTGTAATCCCAGCTACTCGGGAGGCTGAGGCAGGAGAATCACTGAACCTGGGAGGTGGAGGTTGCAGTGAGCTGAGATGGCGCCACTGCACTCCAGCCTGGTGACAGAGCGAGACTCCGTCTCAAACAAAAACAAAAAAAAAAAAAAAGAAAGAAAAAAGAAAAAAAACAAAGTGGAGAAAATGCATTTGTGTTAAGTTATTAAAATGGTGATAATTTGTTATGCAGAAATAGAAAAACTAGCGAGTAAATTGACTCCCTTAAACTTGAACTCATAAAAGAAAAATCCATTTTAAAAATACCCCCACAAGTTTCTAAGGTGGTGTCTGATGACCTGGAAATGCTGGAGGGAGCTGCTCAAGCTTGAAGACAGGAGCTGGGAGGACACAGCTGAGCTGCCCTGCATTACAGGGGGGACGGGAAAAGGGACCTGAGGGAAGGCCAGAAAGGAGGAGCTGGGAAGACTGAACAGTGGGGTCGGGAGGCGGGACGCCCGCCTTCCTGAGGCTGGGAGGGAGGTGTGGCAGGAGGAAAGATAAAGGAAATTTTCTCCAGAGGTGCTGTGGACCTAGAAGCCACTGTACCCCTGCAATCCTAAGCAAGTTCTGCTCACAAACACTCCTGAGAAAGTCGAGTTCTGTTTCGGGGGATTTTGTTTCTTTCTCTGCTTTCTAGAGCTGGGGAGTGTGATGGTTAATAATGAGTGTCAACTTGACTGGATTGAAGGATGCAAAGTACTGTTCCTGGGTGTGTCTGTGAGAGTGTTGCCAAAGGAGATTAACATTTGAGTCAGTGGTCTGGGAAAGGCAGACTCACCCTCAATCCAGGTGGGCACCGTCTAATCAGCTGCCAGCACGGCCAGAATAAAAGCAGGCAGGGGAACGTGGAAGGACTGGACCGGCTGAGTCTTCTGGCCTCCATCTTTCTCCCGTGCTGGATGCTTCCTGCCCTCGAACATCAGACTCCAAGCTCCTCAGCTCTGGGACTCTTGGACTTACACCAGTGATTTCCCGGGCCTTTGGTCACAGACACGGCTGTGCTGTCGGCTTCCTTACATTTGAGGTTTTGGGACTTGGACTGGCTTCCTGGCTCCTCGGCTTGCATTCGGCCTATTGTGGGACTTCACCTGTGATCGTGTGAGTCAATTCTCCTAATAAACCCCCCTTCATATACATCTATCCTATGAGTTCTGTCTCTCTAGAGAACCCTAATACAGGGAGAAAAGCTCAAAGGTGTGAGCGAAAGGATAGCTGGTACATAGGTTACTGAGAAAGTGTAAGGGAAACTTTTACCCGCTTCTTACCAAATAAATGTTGAACAAATATCTAAAGAACATTAACTGAATGAGGCATAAATTCTAGATCTCGCCATGCTCAGTCGGTCCTGTGTGTCCCCAGCCTGACATCGACAGTGCAGGCACGCGACAAAAGATGGCCGCACGCATGGAGGGACGACGGAGGAAGGAGTCACCCGCTGACAGGAAAAAGCCCAGATGCCTTTGCTGAAAAGATGGCCGCACACACGGAGGGACAACGGAGGAAGGAGTCACCCGCTGACCGACAGGAAAAAGCCCAGATGCCTTCGCGGATGATGTGAAGAGACTGCCCAGACCACGCCCGGGTACGGCGTCAGGCAGAGTCCTGCAAACTACTGAATCCTCACTACCTAGCTAAGAGGGGCAGTAACTGGGCTCGGGGCTACGTATCCCAGTTACCATGTCTCCCGCCCCACCTGGCACCTCTAGGCACTGCGGCCTCAGGCACAGGGATCCTCTGCTGAGAAGTCAGCCTCAGAAGACGCCAAACGCTGCCCCTCCCCGCAGGAAGTGACGCTGAGACGCCGCTTCCTTGCCGCTCTGTCTTCCAAGTCAGTCTCCCAAGCATGTTTCAGGGCAGCTGGAAACTGAGCTTCGAACTCCAGGTCCGGAAGTCAGGTACTACTTTTCATCAAATATAGAAAGGTTATCCAACAGGTAGCTAGAAAGGTGACTTACGGCCACCCCGGTCCCCATGACACATCCCCAGATGGCCTCACATTTGACAGCCACGCACAGCAGAATCTGGATTTGTGGTGAGTCCTTCCTCTGAAGGCAGCAGGCAGGCGTGACCTGGAATTGCAAGGCCATCTTCTTGGAAGCTGCTGCCTGCCCCAGAATAACGATGGTCGTCCATCTGGCTCATGGGTGTTGAGTGGCTCCAGTTGGGTTGCTGAGGGATGAAGACTGGATGTGAAAGAAATGGATTCAAGCTACCAGAAGGGCAGCTCCGGGGCAAGGCAGCAGGGGATAAGCCTCCTCTCATCACTCTCACAGTCAGCTTTCTGCTTCGCGTCCTGTCTCTGGGCATGCTTGTGGCCCACCATTTATAAAGTAAGAATATATAGAAGGAAATAGAATGGATATAACCAGAAAACTATAGAGAGACATAAAATTAAAAAAAAAAAACAAAAGTTAAAAGATTGAAAAAGGTAACTGAGAAAGGGACGGGGAATGTAAATTTGAACAAACACAGTGCAGCTTGGTCTTAATGGATAAAATAATGATATGGAAATTTACTTCCATCAATGAATGAAGAAAAATATCTCCAAAGAAAATATAACATTAGTGAACGAATAAGGAGGCAAAAAAGAATAAACTGAGCAACAAAACACAGATGAGACAGAGAATATCATGTAACTATAACTATTTAAATAATTGCATCAAACGTAAATGAAGTATCCCGAGCAAAAGGCAGAAATGGTCATACTGACTTAAGAAAGCAAGAACCAACCTTATATTGTCTTCAAGAGACAGAAAGAGGTGGAAATTAAAATTTAAGGATAGAAAATAATACACCATGAAAACAGCTAGCATAAAAAAGCTGTCTTGTAATCCCAGCACTTTGGGAGGCCAAGGCGGGCAGATCACGAGGTCAGGAGATCGAGACCACGGTGAAACCCCGTCTCTACTAAAAATACAAAAAATTAGCCAGGCGTGGTGGCGGGCGCCAGTAGTCCAGCTACTCGGAGGCTGAGGCAGGGGAACGGCGTGAACTCAGGAGTGGAGCTTGCAGTGAGCCGAGATTGCGCCACTGCACTCCAGCCTGGGCAACAGAGCAAGACTCCGTCTCAAAAAAAAAAAAAGAAAGCTGTCATAGCTAAGGTTGTGTGTGTGTGCATGTTTCTCTCTTTTTTTTTTTTTTTTTTTGAGACAGAGTCCTGCTCTGTCGCCCAGCTGGAGTGCAATGGCATGATCTCGGCTCACTGCAAGCTCCACCTCCCGGGTTCACGCCATTCTCTTGCCTCAGACTCCTGAGTAGCTGGGATTACAGGTGCCCGCCACCACGCCTGGCTAATTTTTCTATTTTTAGTAGAGACGGGGTTTCACCGTGTTAGCCAGGATGGTCTCGAACTCCTGACCTTGTGATCCGCCCACCTCGGCCTCCCAATGTGCTGGGATTACAGGCATGAGCCACTGCGCCTGGCCCTGCATGTGTGTTTTAAGACAGGGCCTTGTTCTGTTGTCCAGTCTGGAGTGCAGTGGTGTGATCAGAGTTCACTGTAACCTCCGACTCTTAGGTTCAAGCGATCCGCTTCAGCCTCCTATGTAGATCCTCCTGCTTCAGCCGCCTCCTGCTTGGGCCTCCTCTGTAGGACCCACAGGCGCATGTCATTATGCTTGGCCGATGTCCTAAACTTTTTTTTTTTTTTAAGAGATGGGAGTCTCACTATGTTGCCCAGGCTGGTCTCAAACTCCTGGCCTCAAGCAATCCTCCTGCCTCGGCTTCTCAAAGTGCTGGGATTACAGACACGAGCCACTGCACATGGCCTATAGCAGCTGTATTAATAGCACACAAAATATTCTTCAATAGAATGAGTATTATGAGACAAAAAGGATAATTCCTGCTCAATACAATAGGAAGAGACAACAATTACAAACATATACACATCTAATAAGAGAATGCCAAAATATATGAACAAAAACTAATAAAACCAAAGGGAAAAATAGAAAATCTACAATCATAGCTGGAGATTTTAACATGCTGTTCTCAGTAATACAACAAGTAGACAAAAAGAAAAAGGTATACAAGAGATTCAAATGACACTACGAACTAAACTGAATTGACATTTAGAGAAAATAATCAGCAACAACTTCAGAACGCACACTCTTTCCAACTGTATGTGAAACATTCGTCAGGACAGGCCACATGCTTGTCTCAACAGATTTCAAAAGGTCAATATCTTGCAGAGTGTTTCCAGACCACAACAGTCATAAATTAGGAATCTACAACAACTAATCTAGAAAGGACCCCAAATGTCTCTGGAAGTTAACTCACTTCTAAACACCAATGAGTCAAAGAAGAAATCACAAATATCACTAGGAAATATTTTTACCAGAATAATAATAAAAACATAACATAAGGAAAATTGTAGAATATAATTAAGGAAATGTTTAAAGCAAAATTTATAGCATTAAAAATTATATAAGAAAAAAAGAAAGGTCTCAAATGAGAACTAGAGAAAGGCAACGAAAGCCAAAGTAAGCAGAAAAAGGAAATAATAAGCAAAAGTGCAGAGATCAATGAACAGAAAACAAAATATAAAGATAATGATGAAACCAAAAACTAGTTTTTTGAGATGATCAATAACACTGATAAATCTCTAACCAAATGAAGAAAAAAGAGAACACACGAGGCCAGGCGCCGTGGCTCACACCTGTAATCCCAACACTTTGGGAGGTTGAGGTGGGCGGACCACAAGGTCAAGAGATCGAGACCATCCTGGCCAACATGGTGAAACCCCATCTCTACTAAAAATACAAAAATTAGCCAGGCATGGTGGCGGGCACCTGTAGTCCCAGCTACTTGGGAGGCTGACGCAGGAGAATCGCTTGAACCCGGGAGGCGGAGGTTGCAGTGAGCTGAGATTGCACCATTGCACTCCAGCACGGGTGACAGAGCAAGACTCCATCGCAAAAACAAAAACAAAAAACCCCATGAATTACCAATATCAGAAATGAAAGAGGGGACTTCACTACAGATCCTTTAGATAAAAAGGGATTTTTTTTTTTTTTTTTGAGATGGAGTCTCAGTCTGTTGCTCAGCTCACTGCAACCTCCACCTCCCGGATTCAAGCGATTCTGTCTCAGCCTCCTAAGTAGCTGGGATTACAGGCGCACGCCACCACGCCTGGCTAATTTTTGTATTTTTAGTAGAGACAGGTTTCCCATGTTGGCCAGGCTGGTCTGGAACTCCTGACCTCAGGTGATCCATCTGCCTTGGCCTCCCAAAGTGCTGGGATTACAGGCATGAGCCACTGTACCTGGCCAAAAAGGATTCATATATATATATATATATATTTTTTTTTTAGCTTTATTGAGGTATGTTTTATATGCAGTAAAAGTCACAACTTCTAAGGAAATATTGGGATAACTTTATGCCAACAAATCTAAAAACTTAAATAAAATGGAAAAATTCCTTGAAACACACAGGACACTAAAGCTCATTCAAGAAAAAAATTAAATAACCTTAATAGCCCTATATCTGTTAAATAAATTGAATTTATAGCTAAAGTCATTCCCAAAGAAGACGTCAACTTCAGATGGCTTTGCAAGTGAATTCTGCTCAACAGTTAAGGAAGAAATAACATCAATTCTATACAATTATTTTACAGAAAAGAGAAAATGAGGGAGCTCACTTTATGAAGTCAGCATTACTCTGACACTGAACAAAGACAAAAACATTACAAGAAAAGAAAACTACAAATAATATCCTCATTAACATAAACACAAAAATCCTCAACAAAAGAACAGCAAGTCGTATCCATCATATATTAAAAGAATAATACATGTGATCAAGTGGGCTTCATCTCTGGAGTGCAAGCTTGGTTGGACATTTGAAACTGAATCAGTGTAATTCATCATATTAACAGGCTGAAAAAGAAAAGCCATATGATAATCTCAAAAGATGAGGGAAAAAGCATTTGACAAGATTCATCAACTGTTCATGATAAAAACACTCAAAACAGAAATAGATTTCAACCTGATAAAAGGCATCTACAAAAAAATTACAGCTTACATTATACTTAAGGGTGAAATGGTTTCCCACTAAGAGAAGAAACAAGGCAAGGGTGTTTACTCTCATTACTTCTATTCACTATTATGCATGAGGACCTAGCCAATGCAATAAAGCAAGAAAAAAAAAAAAAAAAACAAGCATGCAGTTTGGAAAGGAAGCAGTAAAATGTGTTCTATTTACCTCTGGCATGATTGTCTATGTAGAAAATCTTACCAAATACACAAAAGTGGCTGCTAGAATTAGTGAATTTAACAAGGTCACAGGGTAAGAGGGCAATCTAAAAAGTTAATTGTATTTATATGTACTAGTAACAAACAATTTTATAGTAATGCTATATGTTTATATAGTAACATTTATTTAAGTAAATGTTACTTTAAAGAGATAAGAATAGACACAAAAATCTAATGAGGGTATCTGGCCAGGTGTGGTGGCTCCTGCCTGTAATCCCAGCACTTTGAGAGGCTGAGGTGGGAGGACTGCTTGAGCCCAGGAGTTCGAGACCAGCCTGGGCAAAATAGTGGGACCTTGTCTCTATAAAAAAAAAAAAAAAAAAAAACAGAAAAAAAAAGAAAAATAACGAGGGTGTCTTATTTCTTTAAATTAACATTTACAAAATGAAAAATATCAAAATATGAAATCCTTGCAGGGAAATTTAACAAAATGTGTGCAAAGCCTGTGCACTGAAAACTACAAAATATTGATGAGATAAATTAATGAAGACTAAGTAAATGTAGGTTAGAAGATTCAATATTGCTAACATACTAATTACCCCAAATTAAGATATAGTTTCAATACAATCTCAATCAGACATTTTTGGGTAGAAATTGACAAGCTGAGCCTAAAATCTGTATGGACATGCAAAGGACCTAAAATAGCCAAATTATTTTGAAAAAGAGTAAAAATGTTGGAAGACTCACATTACCTGATTCCAGCATTCACTATGGAGCTACAATAATCCAGATACTGTGATGTTAGCATAAGAACAGATGTGGCTGGGTGCGGTGACTCATGCCTGTAATCCCAGCACTTTGGGAGGCTGAGGCAGGTGAATCATGAGGTCAGGAGTTCAAGACCAGCCTAACCAACATGGTGAAACCCCGTCTCTGCTAAAAATACAAAAATTAGCCAGGTGCGGTGGCACACGCCTGTAATCCTAGCTACTCGGGAGGCTGAGGCAGGAGAATTGCTTGAACCCGGGAGGCAAAGGTTGCAGTGAGCGGAGATAGCACCACTGCACTCCAGCCTGGGCAACAGAGTGAGACTCCATCTCAAAAGAAAAAAAAAAAAAGAAAGGAACAGACATATAAGTCAATGGGTCAGAACTGAGAGCCTAGAGATCAATCCACATTTTCCAGTCAATGATTTTCAATAGAAGTACCAAGGTAATTTAATGGTATTGGTGATTATTTTCAAGAAATGGTACTGGAACAATTGGATATCCATATGCAAAAATAAAAACCTTGACCATTACATCACACCATATACAAAAATTAATTCAAAGTGGATCACAGATGTACACTTTGGAGCTAAAACCATAAAACTTCTGAAAGACAAGAAAATATTTGTATTCTTGGTTTAGACAATTATTTCCTAAATAGTACACAAAAACCATAAAAGAAAAAAGTAATAATTGGATGTCATCAAAATGGAAAGTTTTGCTTTTTAAAAGATGTTGATAAGAAGATGAGAAGGTAGGTCAAAGACTGGGAGAAAATACTTGCGAAACATTTATCCAATAAATAACTTACGTTCAGAACGTATAAATAATTCTTACAACTCAATTACAAGAAGACAACCCAATTTTTAAAAAATTGGCAGAGGATTTGGAACGACTCTTTACTAAAGATATATGAAAGTCTCAACGCCATTAGTTGTCAAGGTAATGGAAATTAAAACACAATGAGATACACTGCAAACCCACCAGAATGGTCAGCATTATTAAGGCTGACAACACCGTGGGCTGGTGAGGGCGTGGGGCATCTGGAGCTTTCGCACTTCGGTCTGGGAATGCAAAATGGTACAGCCACTCTGGAAAACAGTTTGTAAGTTTCTTGAAAGTTAAATATTAACTTTTGATACAGTCCAGCAATACCACTTCTAAGGATGTACCCAAGAGAAGTGAAAACAGATGTTCATAGAAGACTTGTCCTTGAATGACAATAGCAGCATTATTCATAACAATCTCAATGGAAAAACACCAAATGTCCATCATTTCATGGATGAGTAAACAAATGCTGGTGGAATTCTGCTCAGCCACGAAAACAAATGATCCATTGATTCATACAGCAACATGGAAAAGTCTCCAAGCATTTTGCCAGCGGAAAGAAGCCAGACAGGAAAGACTCTATGCTCCCTGAGTCCATGAATGTGAAATTTTATACTAAAGCTATGGTGACAGATAGCAGGTCATGGTTGCCTGTGCCCAGAATGGAGGGAGAGGGTGCCTGCAAAGGAGAACTTGGGGGGAGTTGGGACAGTGCTGGATCATCTTGGTGGTGGTGACTCATAACAAGGT
Source organism: Hylobates moloch (assembly GCF_009828535.3). Classification (NCBI taxonomy): domain Eukaryota; kingdom Metazoa; phylum Chordata; class Mammalia; order Primates; family Hylobatidae; genus Hylobates; species Hylobates moloch. Next base: position 83,598,758 of record NW_026652292.1, read on the forward strand.
GTCCAGTTGTCTGAACTCACTGAGTTGTACACTTAACATGAATGATTGGTATTGCACGTAAATTGTATCTCAGTATAAAAGGGCACAAAAAGTAATACCTGAAGATAGGTGTTACTCATGAACCGGCAATTTCCCTAAGTATACACCCCAAAAATGCATGTCCATGTACATCAGGGCACACAAATCAGAAGGTTCAAAAATTATTAATAGTATTCCCAAACTAGAAACGATCAAATGTTCATCAGCAGTGAAATGGTTAATAAACTGTGTCACATTCATGCAGTGAATCAGTAACCAGCAATGAATGAGCCTCCGTTGCATGCAACATGGATACATTTCGCAGACACAAAGTTGAATGAAAGAAGCCAGAGATATAAGAAATATGTCCTATGATTCCATTAATATAAAGTTCAAACACCAGGCAAAATCAAACTAGAATGGTTAGGGATGCATGTCAAGGTAATAAAAGTATAAATAAATGCAAGGAGGTGATTTCAAGTGAACTCAGCAGAAGCTCTGGTGGGAGGGAGGCTGTCGTTGGAAAGGTATGGGTTGTGTACTCAAATCTTGCAACATTCTGTTTTTCGAGTGGGAAGTATACAGATCTTCATTTATAAGTCATTAAGCCATTACATGTATACTTTATGATTTTTCTGTGGATCGATTACATTTCACAAGACAAGAGCTTTTAAACTCATAATTAAGGTGCATTATTGTGTCTCTGAGAACTCGCTGGCTGTGGTTTCATGAGAGTAAGTTCTTTCAATAAATCACCAGCTGTGCAGTTACACAGAGAGGTGCACACTGTGGCTGTGTAAGTGAAAGATCAATCGTGATTGTTCTTGGAAATAACACGGTGAAGATTAATAATTTAAAATGTTGAGTACTTACGTAGTTAAAAAGATAAAGGATAAAAGTACTAAAAAGAGGCCAGGCGCGGTGGCTCACACCTGTAATCCCAGCACTTTGGGGGGCCGAGGTTGGGGATCACTTGAGGTCAGGAGTTTGAGACCAGCCTAGACAACATGGTGAAACCCCATCTCTACTAAAAATACAAAAATTAGCCGGGCGTGGTGGTGGGAGCCTGTAGTCCCAGCTACTCAGGAGGTTGAGGCAGGAGAATTGCTTGAACCCAGGAGACAGAGGTTGCAGTGAGCCGAAATTGCACCACTGCACTCCAGCCTGGGTGACAGAGCGAGACTCTGTCTCAAAAAAAACGTACTTAAAAAGTTACGTGATAAATAAATTAGAAAAAAAAAATTAGAATCAGCCAAACTAATTGAAGTCAATATTCTAGGAGATTGAATTTTAAATATCTAATAATTATGTAAATAGTAAAATAAGGTTTACAGTTGGTAGGAAAAATATTGTTGGATTAACACAATTGCTGTTGTAATCAGAAAAAACCACACGATTGTTTTAAGACACCATCTCTGGGCTTCAGGTTCCTTGTCTTTAGAACAGGACGGTGACGTGGCCCCAGCACAGAGGCAGCTGCGGGGACTATATGCCCTGTGTGAACGCGCCTGGCACATCACAGGCTCTGTCATCGTTAAAATAACTCCTCTTTCCCCAACAACCTGTAGAAGTCATTTCTCATGAGCACGGTGCTTCTTTCTGAGGTGGGTGCCCCTCCCTGTGCCCTGAGCCCTGCAAATCACCTGACTAGACTGCAGCTGCCTGAGGTCCCCTCATGGGGCGGAGTTAAGGGGTGGGAAGAGGCTTCATGGGTGGGCCTAGCAGGTGCTTGGGGGCACGGATTCTGCCAGAAAGCAACCGAATCAGCTTTCAAAATGTGGCTGCGTCTTCTCCCATTTCCACTTCTGTTTTTAGGTGTCAGAAACCAGCTCAAGTGCAGAGGCCAACCCTGGGAGTGAAGGGCCATCGAGGGGTCTCTGTGAGCTCAACAGACTGTCCAAGGAAGCTCTGCATGACTGGGACCACAGACTGCCCTCCCCTCTCTCTGCCAACCCAACGTCATCCACTCAGGAACACTGCTGACCATCTGCAGAGTCTCAGGAAGTGATGGGAAAAGGGTGGGGGAGATGAGCAGGCAACCCTGTGATTGCACCGTGAGGGCGGAAACCCCGCCAGCTCCCCAGTGGCAGGGCTCCTTCTAGACCCACCAGGGCATCCTCCTGCGGGTCCAGGGCCTCCCTTATCCTCAGGGTAAAGTCTGAACTTCCCCGCAAGGCTCAAAGACCCTTCTGGGTGGGCACCTGCTGCCCGACGGTGGCACCTCACTCTGCCCCTCCTATCTGAGGACTTTACTGTGCGCCAGCTCCGGGCTGTCTCCTCCAGGGCCTCTGCTCTTGACGTTCCTGCTGCTGGGGCATGCGCCCTCCCAGAGCCCCTTCCCCGCCCCCAATACAGAGATGAGGGCCTGTGTGCCTGCGGGCCAGCCTGCCTCACCTGACCCTGAGCGCCATAGGAGCAGAACCAGCTGACTTTGCTGTCCTGTCACAAGATGGGGCAACCCACCCATTCATTTGTTCATGCATTCATTCCACATAGCTGGGGCAAAGCCAGATCCTGATGGGGACGGGAGATGGGGGCAAGCTGGACAGGACCACAGTGAGCTGAACTCCCAATCTGGCAGGGACACACACCTTTGGACCACAGGGAAATCCTGCCTGTTATGGAGGACCGTCTGTCCGGGGCAGGGGAGGGCAGGGAGGCAGTTCGCGGAGCCGGAGTGTGAGTGGCGCTCCGCCAGTCACTGGCTTCTGCATGGGAAGCCTCTGTGAGGACAGTGGGGCCGCCTACCTTCGTGTGCCGCAAGGACTGAATGAAAATCTGTGTAGAGCACTCGGAGCGGCACCTGGAGGGCAGTGGGATCCCACAAAACTGAGTTACTCCTCAGTGGGGTGAAGCGAGCATCTGGGAAATACAAAGGCAGACGCCAGTGAGGACGTGGAGAAGCGACACACCCTAGGCTGCAGGAGGTGCCTGTGCAAAGGCCCGGTGGCAGGAGCAAGCCGCCAGTGGGATGGAGGCCTCTAGAAGGGGTCAGGGAGGCTGGAGGCCAGACTGGGGAGGAATTCCATAGGACTGACCTGCCTCCTACGGGATCTCTGATGGCAGAAACCCCTCCAAGCTGTTTTTCCCTGTCCTAAGAGGGCACAGCCGCATCCTTCCACCCTCATCCTTTAGGGAGGGAGAAGGATGAGGCCCCATCCGTTCACTTCCTCCTCCAAAGCCTAATCATCGTGGCTGCAGCAGCCTTGCTGCATTGGGAATGGAGAGGCCGCTCCGCCCTCACTGGAGGGGGCTGCAAACCTCGTTTCCCTGGAAACTGAAATAATCAGTGGAAGTCAGCTCATGGTAAGTCTGCTTGCGCGCGTGGGTGCCACAATTATTACACAAGCTGATTTACACACTGTCCTTTGAAAACCTATGCACCATAAATGCAAAGGAAGGGTCACTATTCCTACTGTTCTGGCGAGTCATCGTGCAGTAGGTACAGGACCGTTCTCGAGGTTCTAAAATCTGCACTCTCTGCTAAAAATACAGTGAAACATGCTCGTCCTCCTCGCAGCTATAGCAGTTGAAGCAAATCCCACGCAGATGTCCAGGAGCGCATGAAGGGCCTTCACACAGATTCACATGGGCAGATGGTTTCCGAGAAAGGTGGGCGACGGGCCCGCGCCCGCGCTGCCTGGAGCCTGTGGGTGCAGCTTCCTTCAGACAGAGCCTCTGGGGGCTCTGTCCGGGCCCACCGGGCACCACGGGACACACTGCGCCCTTCAGGGGCATGAAGCTGTGCGCTCTGGGTGAGGGCTCCAAAGGCCAGAACTTGCTAAGGCTGGTGACAGGGACGGAGGTGCGTTCTCACAGGGCGTCCCTGCACCTCCCCCGGCGCCCGGAGTGCGTTCCCTGCTGCAGCCACCGAATCCGGCGCAAAGTTATTTAACGCTGCAATTAGCCGGCAGGGTGAGTCATCGGCTCCCCAGCCTCCTGCCGCCGCAGCAGAAACGAACTGGAAGGGACCAGGGGTGCAGGCCCAGCTGCTCGGCCCAGGGCCTTCCGGAGACGCTCCCATCCCCCCAGCCAAGGGGCCGAGGCGAGCTCCTCTCAGGAAGAGGCTGGAGGGCCCAGAGAGGTGACCTTCCCCCACCCCACACACCCAGCCGCCCCACGCCTTCCTCTCACCCACCTCGAATCGTCAGGGTAGGAATGAGGCGGAGGAATTCGCCGCCCTAGTCCCCCTCACTCAGGCCGTGAACCGCCTTCTGATGAATTAATTCACGTGCACCCGCGTCTGGGGAAAATTCCTGTCTGATCCAGACGAGCTTTGCAGACTAAAACCAAACGAGACTCATCTTAGATTCTAAGACGTCGCCTCCAACTTGGTTCAAATGGCTAGTCCTAAAAGTCAGCGCCCCTGCTCATCCCCCGAACCGCGTGCATACGCGCACCGCACACCCCGCACACACGCGCGCGCACACACATGCACACACCACACACGAAACACACCACACATCACACACGCACCCACAAGCAACACACCGCACACGCGCACACGTCAGCACTTCCCAGAGACCCTGATCGTCCCCATCCCTTGAACAACCCCCTCCCCCCACAGCACCCGGGCTCACTCCTCCCTTCCCCCCCAGCACCCGGCCCCTCCCCCTCCCTCCCCAGGCTCCTTTCCCCCCAACCCCAGCACCCGGGTTCTCCTCCTTTCCTCCCTCCTCTCCCAGGCTCCCCCTTTCCCCTTCTCCTTACCCAGGCTCTCCCCCATACCCACTCACCCCTAGCACACGAGCTCCCCTCTCCCCCTCTCCCTGCATCCCCATAACTTCCACAGGCTTCCCGGCCGCTGGCAGGCGGGTGGGCGGGAAGTGCGGCCCAGACCCAGTGGATAGAGAGGGGAGAGAGGGGAGCGCAGACGCAGGGGCGCCGAGCGGTGGGGAGCGCTGGGGGTGGGGCCCAGGGGGTCCGGGAGAGCCAGCTGGGGGTGGAGAGCTGCGTTTCCGCAGCGGCCCGCGCCGGATAGGGGCGCGGATAGGGAGGGAAGGCGGAGAGACGCGGCCAGGGGCCCCCGCTCCGGGAGGAGGAGGCGGAGGGGCGTCCCGGGGGTGGCGGGGGCTGCCGGGGGCGGGGAAGGGCGGCGCCAGGGCGAGGCGCGCGGGGCCGCGGGCGGGGTGGGGGGTTGGGGGGGAACGAGCGTCCTGGGAGGGGCCCCGCGGGCTGGGGAGGGGGCGCGCGCCCTGCGGTCTCTGCGCCGCATCGGTTCCCGGCGCGGGGTCGCGGCGGCTTCGGCGGCGGCGGCGGGAGGCGGAGGATGCGGGCTCCGGCGGCGGCGGCGGCGGCGGCGCGGGCCCGGGAGGACGCGGGAGGATGAGGAGGAGGCCGGCGGTCCGGCCGCGCGGCGCCGGGAGGAGGCGCAGGCGGCGGGGGCGGCGGCGGGCGGCGGCGGGCGCGCGGGGTGCGGGCCGGCTCGGGCGCGGAGGATGAAGTGGAGCGTCCGCGGGGCCTGCGCCGCGCTCTCCTCCTGCCTCCTGCTCGCCTGCGCGCTCAGCGCCGCCGCCGTCGGCCTCAAGTGCTTCTCGTTGGGCTCGGAGCTGCGCGGGGAGCCGTTCCGCCTGGGGGCCGCCGCCGGCGCCTTCTACTCCGGGCTGCTGCTGGCCGCCGGCCTCTCGCTGCTCGGCGCCGCCCTGCTCTGCTGCGGACCCCGGGACGCGCCCCTTGCGGGGTCGGAGCCGGGCCCGGGTTTGGGGGTCCCCGCGGCGCCGGCGGGAGCTCCCGAGGCCGCGCCGGGCGAGCCGGGGGCCGCGGCCGGGGCCCCGGGGCCGGTGAGCAGCCAGAACCTGCTTCTGCTCGGCGTCCTGGTCTTCATGCTCGGGGTCCTCAGCGCATTTGCGGGCGCCGTGATCGACGGCGACACCGTGTCCCTGGTGGAGCGCAAGTACTCGCACTACTGCCTGCCCCCGCGGGCGCCAGGCTCGAGCCCCGGCTCGGCCCCAGGTTCAACCCCCGGCTCGGCCCCGGGCTCGGCCCCCGGCGCTCCGCGCGCTCGCAGCACCCTGGACAGCGCCACGTCCGCCAAGTGCCGCCAGCTGAAGGACTACCAGCGCGGCCTGGTGCTCTCCACCGTCTTCAACTCGCTCGAGTGCCTGCTGGGCCTGCTCAGCCTCCTGCTCGTCAAGAACTACAAGTCGTCGCAGGCCCGGCGCGGTCGGCGCGGCAGGCGGAGGGGAGGCCGGGCCCTGGCGCGGCCCCCGCGGCGGCTCCGGGCTCCGCGCGCAGCCGCCCGCCTCTCGGGCGCGCCGGGGCCGGCGGGGCCGGCGGGGGCGGCGGCTGCAGCCGCGGCCGAGCGAGGCCTCCATCCTGTCCCCGGAGGAGTCGGACCTGGCCGCCCCCGGGGACTGCGCGGGCTTCGCGGCGCACCACGCGGTCTCCTACATCAACGTAGGCGTCCTCCACGCGCGGGACGAGGCGGGCGCGGAGGTGCGCTGCGGGGGGCACCCGTCGGTGGAGCTGCCGGGGTACGCGCCCTCGGACCCCGACCTCAACGCCTCCTACCCCTACTGCTGCCGGCCGCCCTGCGAGACGCCGCGGCCCTGGGAAACCCGTCGGGCCTGCTGAGCCCGCGGGCCGGACCCCCATCCCGCGGACCGCGCTTGCGTTCCCCCCGCCCCGCTCAGGACCCCCGCGGCGAGGGAGGACGGGCAGCGGGGCGGGGTCCAGGGCCAGGCCTCAGGGGCGCCGCCTCTTCCACGTGGCTTTGCAGCCTCCGGCCTGGCTCCCTCTGCGGGCTCCGTGACCACAGGAGGGGGCCCCTGATGTGACCATTTCTGTGTCTGGGAGGTTTCTCTTCTTATTTGTGTCGTTCATATCTGGATTCCATTTTCAAGTTTACAATAAATGTTTGGGCTTGGCTAGCCCGACTGCACTTTTCTTGGCAAGTCCAAACCCTGGGGCTGCTCTGCCTGGTGGTCCGAGGCGAGGGGGACACAGCGAGCGCCCCAGGACGGCGACTTCCCACGGAGGAAGAGCAGACGGAGACGCAGAGCAGCTGGAAATTAAGAAAGAAGAAGTGAAAACACCCAACAGCAACACTTTGTACACGGATGTGCCTGCTTTTGTTGATACTTTCTTACTGTAAAGCTCTCCATAAATAGTGAAAATGTTTGGTAAATTTATTGCAATTTAAAATTGGTGAGTTCCTTTATTAAATTAATTGCTATGTTATTGGAGAATATTCATCAAATTGGAATTAGAGAATGTCTACGCACAAGTCAGTGTGGGGGGAATGGCTTCATTTGGTCGGACAAATGTTGAGTGTGAACAGTTGTATTCTGCTAGCTAGTTGACTGAATCCAGCCTCTTTCTAAAGCTAACTTTCCGTGTGTGTAGAGACACTGATGCCACATCCCATACCTTTCTTTTTTCTTTTTTTTTGAAACTGATTGTGTGGTTTCGACTGCAAAGCAGACCTTATTTTTGGTTAATACATATGAACAGTCTAATCCTATTTCGGAAAATGAATCATAGTTTTTCTGGCATAGATAATTTTCCTGTTGATTATTTCATTAATCTGGTAATTTTGAGTATGATAGCATTTCATTTAAAATATACCCCATAATCGCCTTAATTGATGTGAAGGTCATACTTTTAAATGATGAGGCCATGTGTGTGTGTGTTTTCACACATGATATGAAATGAGTTCCATATGCTGGTGGAGTGTGTTTCCATCTGTCTGCTGGGCTGGCTGGGATCCAGTCCGGCTCCAAGTCTTGGGAAAAGGTGATCCGACTCCCACGTGCTGGAATTGTGGCATCAGGCAGGTAGCTGCTGACCCTGAGCAGCTGGGAGCAGAGCCACAGCCTGGTGGGAAAGATGAGTACCTCCTGCCGCGGGACCGGAGAGGCAGCCAGTGCTCTGCGGGGTGAGTGCCAGCACAGAGCAGTTAGGAGAGAGAAGCTACAGAAACCACGTGTAATATCTGTATTGTGTATGGAAGTCTACTTAGAGCTGTGAAAAAGTATCCAAATTTAAGGACAGAGCGTAGTTTTCAGGTGCAGGCTCTGGAGTGAGGCCTCTCCTCAGCCCCTAGTTGCCCAAAGCTGGAGCTCCCTGTACCCCTGGTGACCAAGGCCCCCATCCCTGCTGGCACCTGGCTGGGCTTCCCTGCTGCTGCAGGGGCCACAAGAGGGAGGAGGCTGCAGCCCCATTTCCATGATGAGAAGTGAAACCTGTCGCCATTCAGGGGGCTGATCTCCAGAGCTGGCAAATCTTCCCCTGCTGATGCCTGCTCCGTTACTGTGAAGCTCGGGAATCTGGTCAAAGAGGCCATGGGCCAGTGTCCTCTCCTTGCTATGTGGATGCTGCTAGAGGACAAAGAATTACAGACAATTTACTAGGTTTCATCCACAGGCTTCTTCAGATACTGGCTCATAATAGGTCTCCCTGAATGGTGGAGTGAGAAAGGGGGTCCAGCCGGACAGAGAGCATGACCTGACTGGTCCCACTGTCCATTTACAGCTCAGTCCTCTCCTGCCCCAGGACGACCAGCCCAGCAGTCATCAACCTAAGCAAAAATGTGATCGCTGGCAGAGCAGTGTGACTTTTAAGATACTTCCTTCTGTCTGCCTACATCCAATCAGCGTGGCATTGCCAGGTGCCTCCTGCTTTCTGAGTAGAGGCCTCTCAGGTGGCTGCAAGGCCAGCTTCCCAGAACTACGCAACAGGGGAGCCAGGTGGATCTGCCCGGGGATGGGCACTTGGTGGCTCCCTGGCTGGAGCAAATGCATGGGCAGCGCAGATCCAAAAAGCCAAATTTCCTGGGTGCTTTTTGTTTTCCAAAGTGTTTAGTCTTAATTTTGTTTGTACAGCTTAAAATGTTAGATGCCTTATGAGTCTTTCAAACTTGTGATCAAAATCGGCGACCTGTTTAAAGTGTCAGGCTTTTCTTGGGACAGAACAGAAGGCAGAAGATAGGGGCAGAGGCCCATGGCCAGGAGTAGGCTTCACACCGTCCTGTCACTGCGGACACACCCTCCTATCCCTGCATGCACACCGTCCCGTACCTGCGTGCACACCCTTCTGTCCCTGCACGCACACATTCCTGTCCCTACATGCACACCCTCCTGTACATGCGTGCACATCTTCCCGTACCCGTGTGCACACCCTCCTGTCCCCGCCGGCACACCGTCCTGTCCCCACGTGCAACCCTCCTGTCCCCACGTGCACACCCTCCTGTCCCTGCGTGCACACCAACCTGTCCCTGCGTGCACACCTTCCTGTCCCTGTGTGCACGCCCTTCTGCCCCTGCGTGCACACCCTCCTGTCCCTGTGTGCACAATCTTCTGTCCTTGCGTGTACACCCTCCTGTCCCTGCATGCACACCTTCCTGTCCCTGTATACACACCATCCTATCCCTCGTGCACACCGTCCTGTCCTTGCATGCACACCCTCCTGTACCCCACAGGCACACCCTCCTGTATCTGCATGCACACCCTCCTGTCCCTGCAGGCACACCCTCCTGTCCCTGCGTGCACACTCTTCTGTCCCTGCATACACACCCTCCTTCCCTGCGTGCACACCCTCGTGTCCCTGCACGCACATCCGCACATCCTCTTGTCCCTGCAGGCACACCCTCCTGTACGTGCGGGCACACCCATCCTGTCGCCTGTTTGCACACCCATCCTGTCCCTACGGACACACCCTCCCGTACCTGCGTGCACACCCATCCTGTCGCCCGTTTGCACACCTGTCCTGTCCCCACATGCACACCCCTCGTGTCCCTGCGTGCACCTCCTTCCTGTCCCTGTGTGCACACCTGTCCTGTCCCTGCGTGCACTCCCTTCCTGTCCCTGCGTGCACACCCTCCTGTCTCTGTGTACACCTCCCTGGCCGGGGTAGCAGGATAATCCAGGGGTGCACAAAGACCCAGCTGGGGCAAACTGGCCTCTTCCGTACCAGAAAGTTAGATGAGTTGTTTTAAGATTGAGTGTCCCTAACTCCAGGGCTATTCTTACCTCCACTGTCATAGGTGTTCGTGTACTGATGTGGAATACCAAGGTTTTTTTTTTTGTTTTGTTTTTTTGTTTTGTTTTAGTTTACCAGAGGAAATAGAATCCCACATACCTCTAAACTCAAATTGCCCCAAAGATCAATTCTCAGGGAAATGAATGGAGCATCACGAAGACATCAATCTTCCTTCCTAGTTACCACTGACATGCTAGTTACTGCTCTAGCGCTGAATAATGAGGTTATCCAACTCACGGCAGCAATTTTATTCATGCTCATTGTACCTTTTTAAAACTTGAAGTTAGTGGTTGAGAGTGGGTTCTTTGTTGTGCTACTTGCAAAATAATGCCAGTTCTTGGATCTTTCTCTCTCTTTCTTTCTTTCTCTCTTTCTTTCTTCTTTCTTTCTTTCTTCTTTCTTTCTTTCTTTCCTTTCTTTTTCTTTCTTTCTTTCTCTCTTTCCTTCTTTCTCTTTTGTTGTTGTTGTTGTTGTTGTTGTTGTTGTTGAGACGGAGTCTCACTCTTGTTGCCCAGGCTGGAGTGCAATGGCGCAATCTTGGCTCACCGCAACCTCTGCCTCCTGGGTTCAAGCGATTCTCCTGCCTCAGACTTCCGAATAGCTGGGATTACAGGTATGTGCCACCATGCCCGGCCAATTTTGTATTTTTACTAGACACGGGGTTTCTCCATGTTGGTCAGGCTGGTCTCAAACTCCCGACCTCAGGTGATCCGCCCGCCTCGGCCTCCCAAAGTGCTGGGATTACAGGGTGAGCCACCACGCCCAGCCAGTTCTTGGACCTTTCTAAAAATGAGTCTTATTCTGCTTCCCTGTCAAGAGTTTATCATGACGATGAGACAAAAAATTAAACACATTTTAGCATTTTTACATGGCAAAATGCTGAGTTTGTAAGTTACTGTTTTAAACACAAAGCTGTGATTCGGCTCAGCAGTAGGAGCTCACAGCTCATGTGGCTGGCGAGGCATCGACTTTAAGGGATAGCTTACCAGAGGTAACACATGATGCTGTGCAGAACTGGGCAGCACGGTCACCAAGCAAGCCAGGGGCTCAGGTATCTGAAGTTCCACACCTTTCCTTGGTTGGAGCAGGTGCTCTGGCCTTGACAACATGAATTTGAACCACATAACTGAGATTTTTGACTGAAAACGCAATTAAACAATAATTTAATTCTAAAAATCAGTCAGATGGTTTTTTGTTGTGAAGATCAAACTGCAGGTGATTGAAGTTTTTACTCCTGCTTGGTGTCCTGAGGCACTGCAGGAAGAAGCCTTGAATGTGTGTGTGTGCATATATGTATATATGAACACGTGCTCACATGTGTACACACGTACACAGAGTACACCTGCACATACACACATGGGTGCATGCTCGTGTGTGTGTGCATGTATGCATACGTGTATATATGAACCTACGCTGACATGCTTGCACACACAGTACACCTACATCCACACGTGGGTGCACACTTGTACATGCACACACATGGCCATCTGGGTAGTGTCTGAGGGCCAGGCCAGCAGCCCTGTGCGGAGCATCCAGCGTGCAGGAGGAGCCTGTGCAAGGCATTGTGGCCTGGCCGTGGACTGGGTCATGCTGTCCTGGCCGCCCTCGCCACAGCATCTTAGCATAAGCACTCAGGAAGTATGTCCCTGGGAGGGCGCCCTGTCAGTGCTGAGCTGCACGCAGGTTCCCTGAATGCTGTGTCATGTCCATGTGGGAGCAGGCTAGCGGGGCAGCCATCACCTGTGGGCCAGCACAGCACGGTGGAGCCGTTTAGGGAGAGCGCTGGAGTTCGGGTGAGCAGTGGGAGGAGGGGCGGAGAGGCGGATGTGCCAGGAGGAGTTCCTAGGCCCCACGGCAGGTCCATGGTGTTCAGGCACTGCTACACTTGACTCTGGTGCTGACCGGGCCGGCACCCCCATGTGTCACCCTCAGGCCAGCTCTTCTGTTGAGCAGCAATGGTGTCCTTCAGTGCCCCACAAAGTCATCATTACTCCAAAGCATTATTTTTTTCACTAAAGTACAAGAGAAAATTTCTAAATGGTAGAAACCTTAAGAAAAGTGAATTCTGGCATGTAAATAAGTATGCATTGTTTGTGTACCAATGTACCTGCCTTTTCAAATGAGGCAGAGGCAGCGGCCTGATGACAGCGGGTTCGGTTTCTCAGTGGCCTTGTGCCTTTGCTTAACTTGCTGCCTTCCAGCATGTGATAGAAAAACAGCAACAAAGCCGGGCGCGGTGGCTCAAGCCTGTAATCCCAGCACTTTGGGAGGCTGAGGCGGGCGGATCACGAGGTCAGGAGATCGAGACCATCCTGGCTAACACGGTGAAACCCCGTCTCTACTAAAAACACAAAAAATTAGCCGGGCGTGTTGGCGGGCGCCTGTATTCCCAGCTACTCGGGAGGCTGAGGCGGGGGGTGAGTTGTGAGCCGAGTCGGTCACCATGGACCAACCGTCTCAAGGAGGAACAGAAAAAACCTAAAAAAGAAAAACAGCAACAAAATGGAAGAAGAAAATAATTTAGGAAACTAGTGTGCAAATATCATTATGTCCCCACAACTGAATTCTCCTGAGGACTCCTTGGGGTGACAGCGGAAAGCCTGAGGGCTCCATGCCAGAGCCTGGTCCATAGCAGCTTTCTTAAAACCTCCACGTTTACCAGAGAATCCACCTATTCACGCGGATTTCACATGGAGAGGCTTCAGCTGATACGATCTACATTTTGCCTTCTATCTGCTATTGATCCTCAACAGAATGTCACTTTTGGATCAATAAAAGCTGTTTTAAAATACAATATACTCCACAAAACAATCTTTCACCCCACCTGTGTGGTCATTGTCCTGTTTCTGGTGGACCATATGGTAGCAAGTGGCCAGACGGTGTGCTGAGAGCAGGGGGGCTCTTCGCCTCCACCATGGACTTGGCAGCGGCTTTGGGCGGCCCCAGCCCACACTTCCAATGGCACCTGGAGGGCTTTGCACCTCCACTGCCCTCCTCCCATCCTCCAGGGCCTGAGTTCAGCCTCTGTGCACCTGCCATGGCCCCATCACGTTTTGCTAGTTCCCTTTTACACGGTCTGAACATCATTGCCTGATCTCTTTTCTTCATCTCTATTTTTTTTTTTTTTTTGAGATGGAGTCTTGCTCTGTTGCCCAGGCTGGAGTGCAATGGTGTGATCTCTGCTGACTGCAACCTCCACCTCCCAGGTTCAAGCAATTCTTGTGCCTCAGCCTCCCGAGTAGCTGGGATTACAGGCACCTGCCACCATGCCCGGCTAATATTTGTATTTTTAGTAGAGATGAGGTTTCACCATGTTGGTCTCAAACTTCTGACCTCAGGTGATCCACCTGCCTTGGCTTCCCAAAGTGCTGGGATTACAGATGTGAGCCACCGCGCCTGGCCTTCACCTCCATTCTTGATGCAACATTTTCATAGAACTCAGATCAGATCAGGTTACCCTAACCTTCAAGAGCTGTGCTTTTTCTGAAGAAGGAAAGTAAAACCTTGTGGGCCCTCAGGCCAACTTTTCAGCCTTTGCTTCAGGCAACTGAGAGCCAGGGAGGAAGTGGTAAGGGGGGTCCTGCCTCGTGGGTACCTGGGAAAATGGGTGTGACCACTGAAGCTGGTGGTCCCTGGGCAAACGCTGGGGGCCTCAGGGGTGTGGTGGGGATGGCCCTGTGGAAGAGGGGATCCCTGAGATGGGCCTGGCCTTCTGGGACTGAGAAGGGGGATGAGGGATGGGACTAGACAGGTGGATGGGGTCAGCAGGAAAGTGCTGAGGCTGAGGCCAAGGCCAGAGACACTTTGAGGGGATCATGTGTCTTTCTTGGCAGGTGGCATGCACTGGGGAGGCAGGCGACTGACTGGAGGTGAATGCAGGGAGGCTGGGAGAAGGAACACAGCCAGTGCAGGCAGGACTTGTGGGAATGATGGGACAGTGGCAGCCACATGGCAGCGAACAAGTCCGTGGCTCCAGTGCTCATGCCGTTGGCCTGGTCTGTCCTCGCAAGGCCCGTGTTGCCTTATTTACAGAAGAGAAGACAGAGCTGCAAAGGGACTTGCCCAAAGCATATGTTCAGGTCCTCTGGCCTCCCAGACCCACCCTGCACCAGATGCAGCTGGCCCTCAGGGGAAGAAGGACCACAGGCCCAGCCTCATCCCCACCTAGTCGTGCATTTCTGTGCATTTTACAATAGTAGGACACTCTCAACTCTTTTCCTCAGAGGAGCATCCAGATGCTGTAAATGTCTAGTCCACACAGCTGTGCCTGACTCCTCCTCCTGGGTCTGGACTTGCAGGCTCTGCAGCTTGGTAAAGGGGCATTAGATGCTTTCTCAAGGGGCTCCCAGAGGCCACACAGGACCATGCATCATCCTCTCCCCAGGGGCTTGGGAAAGAGACATCAGAAAGACAGAAGACAGTGCAGTGCCTGCACGCCTGCATCTTCAGCCTGCTGCCAGCCCCAGTGTCTCGCCCCCAGGAGTGGCAAAGCCTCACACCATATGCCTGGGAGAGGCTCCTTCGGGGCAGCCAGGTTGCCTGTGAGTATTTCTCCACAACCTGCCAAGTACCCAGCAGTGTTGGGCAGGACATAAACTAGGCAGGAGGTCCTGTCCTCCAGGCCCACCAAGAGCTCCCCAGGCCCCTCGGGTCACAGACAGGACCACTCACCGGGCCTTGCTGTAGTCATCCTCAGCCACACACTTCACTCCAGCTCCAAGACCTGCCTGGGCACCATGTCCAGCCTCTAAGCCCCCCTAGGCTGTCCCTCCACGCACAGCATCATTTTCTGCCTTTTTATCCGGAAAATGCCAACATTTTATTCAACGTAAGGCCTGAGAGTAGCCTCCCCATGGAGTTGTCTGGACCTCATATGCACACATTCACCTGCACAGGAGCCTGTAGGAACCAGATCAGCCACTCTCTAAGCGGGAGAAGTGCCTAAGCTTCCAGCCTAACCCCTGGTCAGCCCCTGAGCTTCTGAAGGCAGGACTAGAATCCTCTGAACCTTCTATCAACAGAACCAGCCATGTACGTAAGATGCAGGTCATAGGATGCAGGGGGTAGGATGTACATGGTGGGACACAGGTGC
>NW_026652292.1:83613910-83622555 GCF_009828535.3 Hylobates moloch
ACGGAGTCTTGCTCTGTCACCCAGGCTGGAGTGCAGTGGCACAATCTCGGCTCACTGCAACCTCCACCTCTCCGGTTCAAGCAATTCTCTACCTCAGCCTCCTGAGTAGCCATGATTACAGGCACCCGCCACCACACCCGGCTAATTTTTGTATTTTTAGTAGAGACACAATTTCACCATGTTGGTCAGGCTGGCCTCAAACTCCTGACCTTGTAATCCGCCCACCTCAGCCTCCCAAAGTGCTGGGATTACAGGCATGAGCCACTGCACCTGGCCTTAAAATTTTTTTTTTTTAATTAGCCAGGCATGGTGGTGCACACCTGTAGTCCCAGCTACCTGGGGGGCTGAGGTGGGAGCACTGCTTGAGCAGGGCAGGCTGAGGCTACAATGAGCCATTGTCATAACACTGCATTCCAGCCTAGGCAACAGAGTTGAGAGTCTGTTTCAAAAATTTTTAATTAGTATCAATTTTTCTATATGTTAATTTCTAAAAATTAGCATACAACAGTACCATTTAGGAAAACTATCTGACGGTACCTACTAAAGTCAAACTAAAGTATACCCAGCAATTCTACCCCCAGCCATATGACCAACTGAGTGCTCATGTCCACCAAAACACATGTACAGAAAGGAATAGACATATCAGTTGACTCATATCAGCCATAAAACAATCCAAATGTCCATTAGAATGGTGAGATAAATTGTGGAATATTAACACAACAGTAAGTTTATATGCCATGAAAAAAAAAGATCCACTGCTAGGACAACAACACAGATGCATCTCAAATATAATGTTGAGCCAAAGAGCCCTAGTACAAAAATTCTTGTTCTATGAAATTCACAGAGAGGGCCTGGCGTGGTGGCTCACGCCTGAAATCCCAGCGCTTCGGGAGGCCGAGGCGGGCAGATCACCTGAGGTCAGGAGTTTGAGACTAGCCTGGCCAACATGGTGAAACCCCGTCTCTACTAAAAATACGAAAATTAGCCAGGCATGGTGGCGCACGCCTGTAATCCCAGCTACTTGGGAGGCTGAGGCAGGAGAATCACTTGAACCCAGGAGGCGGAGGTTGCAGTGAGCCGAGATCATGCCACTGCACTCCAGCCTGGGTGACAGAGGGAGACTCCGTCTCAAAAAAGAAAGAAAGAAGAAAGAAATTCAAAGGCAAAATCCTTTTAAAGGATACAGATCAGATCAGTAGTAGAAACGACCATGAAGGGGAACGAGCGAGCATCTGGAAAATTGTTCTGTCTATAGTCTTTTCTCTTTTTTTTTTTTTTTTTAAGATAAGGGCTCCCTGTCCCCCAGGTTGAAGTCCTGTTGTGGTACAACCCCAGCTCACTGTAACCCTCAGACTCCTGAGCTCAAGCAATTCTCTTGCCTGAGCCTCCTACGTAACTGGGATTACAGGCATATGCCACCACATCAGGCTAATTCCTTTTTTCTTTCAGAGACAGAGTCTTGCTCTGTCACCCAGGCTGGAGCGCAGTGGCCCAATCTGGGCTCACTGCAACCTCCGCCTCCTGGGTTCAAGCAATTCTCCTGCCTCAGCCTCCCGGGTAGCTGGAATTACAGGCGCCCACCACCACACCCAGCTAATTTTTTTGTATTTTTAGTAGAGAATGGGGTTTCACCATGTTGGCCAGGCTGGGCTCAAACTCCTGACCTCGTGATCCTTCCACCTCAGCCTCCCAAAGTGCTGGGATTACAGGCGTGAGCCACAGCGCCTGGCTAGGCTAATTATAATTAAGTTTTTTGTTGAAACAGAGTCTCACTACATAGCCCAAGCTAGTCCTGAACTCCTGGCCTCAAGTGATTCTCCCACCTCGGCTTTCCAAAGTGCTGGGATCATGGGTATTGGCCACTGTGCCAGCCTATGTTCTTTATCTTGATATATTTATTACATAGGTGTACACATACAAAAAATACTGAATCACAGACATACTCTCTGCAGGTGCACCATTTCTAAAGCCTGTATGGTAATCATTTAAACTTTTACAAGTTAAAATTGTTAATTTTAGTTAAGACACAGGAAGTTCTACATTTTTCTTCAACCTATTTCCTCAGGTGACTAAGGCAAATACGAACTAGAGTTAATGATAACCTTATTTCACCATGGTAGCAATTTCTACAACACAGGGAAGGCTTCTAAGTGCACCTTGATGTACCCCAAAGATCCATAATAATCACATCAGCATTGTTTACACAATGCTCATACCATCAAAGCAGAGGATACACTGCATGGTGGCTAATTTTTTGGGTTTTTTTGTTTTGTTTTGTTTTTGAGACAATGTCTCGTTCTTTTGTGCAGGCTGGAGTGCAATGGTGTGATCTCCGCTCACTGCCACCTCAGCCCCCAGGTTCAAGCGATTCTCATGTCTCAGCCTCCTGAGTAGCTGAGATTACAGGTGCTCGTCACCAGGCCCAAATAATTTTTGCATTTTTTAGTAGAAATGGGGTTTCTCCATGTTGGCCAGGCTGGTCTCAAACTCCTGACATCAAGTGATCTGCCCACCTCAGCCTCCCAAAGTGCTAAGATTACAGGCGTGAGCCACCACACCCGGTCCCTATGGTGGCTAATTTTTATTTTAATTTTTTGCAGAGCAGTGGCAGGAAGGGTCTCTCCATGTCACCCAGGCTGATCTCCAACTCCTGGACTCAAGTGATCCTCCCACCCTGGCTTCCCTAAATGCTGGGATTATAGGTATGAGCCACCAAGCCTGTGGTGCCCTATCATTTAGAAACCTGAGGTAGTGTCCGAGTGCAGTGGCTCACACCTATAATCCTAGCACTTTGGGAGGCCAAGGCGGGTGCATCACGAGGTCAGGAGATCAAGACCATCCTGGCTAACATGGTGAAACCCCGCCTCTACTAAAAATACAAAAAATAAGCTGGAAATGGTGGCACACGCCAGTAGCCCCAGCTACCTGGGAGGTTGAGGCAGGAGAATCACTTGAACCTGGGAGGCGGAGGTTGCAGTGAGCCAAGATTGCGCCACTGCACTCCAGCCTGGGTGACAGAGAGAGACTCCATTTAAAAAAAAAAAAGAAAACTGAGGTAGTGCAAGGTTGATACCTTGCCCATGGAACAGAGCCTAACAAATTTGTGGTTCCCCACGCTTTGTGTATAAGAGTTCTGTTTTGGGTCAAAGACCCTATAAGCTAAGTTATGTTTTCCTACTACTCCCATGGTCCTCCTCCTTTGTTGAAGCTACCCACATGCAGAAACACCCTATTTGGCTCAGCAGCCACCTCGATGAAGGTGGTCCTGGGTATAACACATAGTGCTGCATCCCACACACAGGACAGTGGGACTGTGACCACTCCTGAAAATCGAGACAGTCCTTCCACTCTGCCTTCTCTCTTATCCACCTTCTGGCTTGCTGACTACAGAGTGTAGAGGCTGCTTGCCGGGACTCAGAAAGCCTCCCTGGGAACCATAGGGCCAGAAACCACTCACTGTTTCTGGGTGGTATTGTTTTGGGTGCCATTTTGCGCCATACAACATACTCCAAAAAGCTCACCATCTGTGGGGAAACAATTCAGAGGCTTCAGAGTTACATTAAGACTTTCTGTGATATGTGTCAAGAATATTTTACCCCAACTACCATAAAGAGTTTCTTTAACTAACAGTTATTAAAATACTTACAAAGAAACTTAAAAACTAAAGACAGCTTTAAAAGTTTAAAATATCGGCCAGGTGCGGTGGCTCACGCCTGTAATTCCAGCACTTTCGGAGGCCGGGGCAGGTAGCTAGATCACTTGAGGTCAGGAGTTCAAGACCAGCTTGGCCAACATGGTGAAACCCCGTCTCTACCAAAAATACAAAAAAATAGCCGGGCGCGGTTGCTCACGCCTGTAATCCCAGCACTTTGGGAGGCCAAGGCATGCAGATCACAAGGTCAGGAGTTCTAGACCAACATGGTGAAACCCCGTCTCTACTAAAAATACAAAAATTAGCCAAGTGTGGTGGCACATGCCTGTAATCCCAGCTACTCAGGAGGCTGAGGCAGGAGAATCACTTGAACCCAGGAGGCGGAGGTTGCAGCGAGCTAAGATCACCCCACTGTACTCCAGCTGGGGCGACAGTGAGACTCCGTCTTGAAAAAAAAAAAAAAAATTGCCAAGCGTGGTGGTGCACTCCTGTAGTCCCAGCTACTCGGGAGGCTGAGGCAGGAGAATCACTTGAACTCATGAGGCAGAAGTTGCAGTGAGCTGAGATGGCACCACTGCACTCCAGCCTGGGCAACAGAGCAAGACTCTGTCTCAAAAATAAAATAAAATACCATCCAAGATGGGGGCATATTTTAAAAGCTTAAAATACAGTAAAAACAACTGTCAAGGTGCAGCACACAACTCAATAGTACACAATACAGAGGCTGTGGTGGATCACACCCGTAATACCAGCACTTTGGGAGGCCAAGGTAGGTGGATCACAAGGTCAAGAGATAGAAACCATCCTAGCCAACATGGTGAAACCCTGTCTCTACTAAAAATACAAAAATTAGCTGGGCGTGGTGGCATGCACCTGTAGTCCCAACTACTCAGGAGGCTGAGGCAGGAGAATTGCTTGAACCCAGGAGGTGGAGGTTGCAGTGAGTCGAGATCACGCCACTGCTCTCCAGCCTGGCGACAGAACAAGACTCTGTCCCCCCAAAAAAAAATACACAATGAACTAATTCTGTGAACTATAACCCAGATTTTATTAAAGAGATTACATGGAATAGAAAAGATCAGAAAAGTATTAAAATATTTTGTTTGTTTTTTGTTATTTTTTGAGACAGAGTTTCGCTCTTGTTGCCCAAGCTGGAGTGCAATGGCACAATCTCGGCTCATGACAATCTCCACCTCCCAGGTTCAAGCGATTCTCCTGCCTCAGCGTCCGGAGTAGCTGGGATTACAGGCATCCATCACTACTCCCGGCTAATCTTCATATTTTTAGTAGAAATAGGGTTTCATCACGTTGGCCAGGCTGGTCTGGAACGCCTAACCTCAGGTGATCCACCCGCCTCAGCCTCCCAAAGTGCTGGGATTACAGACGTGAGCTACCACACCCGGCCTGTTGTTTTGGTTTTTGTTCGTTTGTTTGTTTTTTTGAGAAGGAGTCTCACTCTGTCACCCAGGCTGGAGTGCAGTGGCACCATCTTGGCTCACTGCAAGCTCAGCCTCCCGGGTTCATGCCATTCTCCTGCCTCAGCCTCCGGAATAGCTGGGACTACAGGGCACCTGCCACCACGCCTGGCTAATTTTTGTTTTCGTTTGTTTGTTTGTTTGTTTGAGACAGAGTCTTGCTCTGTCGCCCAGGCTGGAGTACAGTGACGCAATCTCAGCTGACTGCAATCTCCGCCTCCCGGGTTCACACTATTCTCCTGCCTCAGCCTCTGGAGTAGCTGGGACTACAGGCGCCCGCCACCACGCCCGGCTAATTTTTTGTATTTTTAGTAGAGACGGGTTTCACCGTGTTAGCCAGGATGGTCTCCATCTCCTGACCTCGTGATCTGCCTGCCTCGGCCTCCCAAAGTGCTGGGATTACAGGCGTGAGCCACCGCGCCTGGCCATTTTTTGTATTTTTAGCAGAAACGAGGCCTCACCACGTCAACCAGGATGGGATTTTTTTTTTTTTTTTTTTTTTGAGACAGAGTTTCACTCTTGTTGCCCAGGCAGTAATGCAATGGTTAGATCTCAACTCACTGCAACCTCTGTCTCCCAGGTTCAAGCAATTCTTCTGCCTCAGTCTCCTGAGTAGCTGGGATTGCAAGTGCACACCACCACACCTGGCTAATTTTTGTATTTTTAGTAGAGACGGGGTTTCACCATCTCTGGGGTTTCATCATCTGTCGGTCAGGCTGGTTTCGAACTCCTGACCTCAGGTGATCCACCCACCTTGGCCTCCCAAAGTGCTGGAATTACAGGCATGAGCCACCGTGCCCGGCCCTAAAATATTTTGTGAAATTTTTGTTTGTGTTTATGTGTATGTTTCCTAGATCTTAACAGATTTTATTTCTTGGAGTGGGTCATTAGAGTGGGTCATGGTCAAAAACCTTGATAGGCCAGGTGCAGTGGCTCACGCCTGTAATCTCAGCACTTTGGGAGGCAGAGATGGGAGGATCGCCTGAGGTCAAGAGTACAAGACAAGCCTGGGTAACACAGTGAGACCCTGTCTCTATCTTAAAAGAAAAAATTAGCCAGGCATGGTGGCACATACCTAGAGTCCTAGCTACTTGGAAGGACTGCTTAGCCCAGAAATTGGAGGTTACAGTGAGCTATGACCAGGCAACTATACTCTAGCCTATGCAACAGAGAGACACCATGTCTCTTTTAAAACAACAACAAAACCCTGCTGCATACTAGTTTAACAGAATATCACAGTCCTGTCAAAAATAATACTCAGGTGGGCACAGTGGAAAGGGTCTGTACCCTTAACCATTAGTAAAACTCAGATGAGAAGGATCACTTGAGCCCACAAGCTCAAGGCCAGCCTGGGCAACATAGCAAGACCCTATCTTACTAATAATAGGCATACAGTTACCTGACTTTGAATAACATGACAAAAATAATAAAGGTAGGGCTGGGCACGGTGGCTCACGCCTGTAATTCCAGGACTTTGAGAGGCCAAAGCAGGAGGATCAGGAGATCAGGACTTCAAGACCAGCCTGCCCAACATAGTGAATCCTCGTCTCTACTAAAAATACAAAAAAAATTAGCCAGGCATGGTGGCAGGCACCTGTAGTCCCAGCTACTTGGGAGGCTTAGGCAGGAGAATCGCTTGAACCCACGAGACGGAGGTTACAGTGTGCCAAGATCGCACTACTGCACTCCAGCCTGGGCGACAGTGAGACTCTGTCTCAAAAAAAAAAACAAGAAATATTAATAAAGTTATATTTTACCTAAGTATTGCGAAGCAAATGTAAATTATTAAAACTTGAAATGGTATGAAAAGCTAAAACTAAGAATTTTATTGTGCCACCAACTAGTTTTTATTGAATCAATAGAAATGAATATATTTCACATCCAGCTACAGCAAAAAATTATCAATATTTTGGGTAAGCATATGCACAGGCAAACCCCCCACCCTCCCCTACCCGACAGCAGCAAACACTGCCCTTAAAAACCCCAATGATCCAAACGCTCAAGACTCATCCTTGATCCCAAGAACTACGGCCTATTTTGATCTCCAGGATACTGGATGAGGGCAATCTCAGGAGACTGAAGTCCAGGACTACGGCCCAAGACCCTAATGTAACAATATAATAATAAAAACAGCCGGCGCGGTGGCTCACACCTGTAATCCCAGCACTTTGGGATGCCAAGGTGGACGGATCACCTGAGGTCAGGAGTTCGAGACCAGCCTGGCCAACATGGTGAAACCCTGTCTCTACAAAAATTAGCTGGGCATGGTGGCGCATGCCTGTAGTCCCAGCTACTCGAGAGGCTGAGGCAGGAGAATCGCTTGAACCTGGGAGGCGGAGGTTACAGTGAGCCGAGATCGCGCCATTATTGCACTCCAGCCTGGGCGACAGAGCGAGACTCTGTCTCAAAAAAAACAATTTGTGTCAAGATTTAGCACAAAAATACTCCCAACGCTTATTTCGTTTTTTAATTGCAATATCTTTAAAACTACATAATTTGAGAGTTCAAATAACGTTATAGGAACGCAACTTTTCAAAAAAAAATCTATTCTCTTTCAGGAGACAATGGGATAACTGGAAATGACTGCGCCAATTGCATACCCACTTATAAATAGTGTACACTCTGAAATGTTGTCACCAACGGTTGAATAAAAGTGGCAGGAATCCGTAATTGGTAGGTGCAATGTGTGCTAGCTGTCTTCATAAACAAAACTGAAAAAACCACCTTTCAAATTCCTTAAGTTCGAACCCTAAATACATACCTGAGTAACCAAACCACTAAATACCCCTGAAAACTTAACAAAGCGGGGGAGGAGGGGCCAGGGCTGCCAGCTCCAGGTGGCTGTCAGGTAGATTTCAAATAACCACATAGGAGGACCAAAGGAAAACTTCCGGGAGGCCCTTCTCAATCATCACGCTCAGGGAATTACGAAGGTGGACAGAGAGAAACATTTCAAAGCCCCGGGAGCGAAAGGGCAGCTTTGCTCACTCCTGGAATCGCAGTCGCTCTGGAACCGCCGCAGCGGGCGAGACGCCACAACAGAAGCCCGGGCCTCGCGGGCATCACCCGCCCGGTCCAGCGGAAGGCGAAGCGCCGTGCGCGGTGCTGCACCCCGGAGACGTCCCCGCCCGGTGAGGGGCTGCTCCAGCCTGCGGACCAGCCCGTCGCCGTTAGCGGCGGCCCCGGTGTCGCCCTCCCGCCGCCTCTGCTCAGGTTCTCCTCTCAAGAGGCTGACAGAGGCCGCGTCACGCCGAGCACGGCCCACCTGCCGCCCTGCCCCGGGACCCCGGCAAGCGCGGCGCCGCAGGACCCGTTATCCGCCCGCCCGCAGCATCCCGCTCCCAGGCCCGGGGCGCTCGGACCGACAGCGGGAGGCCGAGCTCCGCCAAGGCGCGGGGGGACGGCGACGGCGTACCGCCATCGACCCCCGCCCGCTGCCGCCGCTTACCTCGAAGTAGCCTCCGGGGGCGGCGCCGCCCGCGCTCGCGCCCGCGCCGAGAGGCCCGTTGGCCGCCGCC
>NW_026652292.1:83622655-83634670 GCF_009828535.3 Hylobates moloch
CTGTCGCCAAGGCTGGAGTGCAGTGGCGCAATCTCAGCTCACTGCAAGCTCCGCCTCCCGGGTTCACGCCATTCTCCTGCCTCAGCCTCCCTAGTAGCTGAGACTACAGGCGCCTGCCACCACGCCTGGCTAATTTTTTATATTTTTAGCAGAGACGGGGTTTCACCGTCTTAGCCAGGATGGTCTCAATCTCCTGACCTTGTGATCTGCCCGCCTCGGCCTCCCAAAGTGCTGGGATTACAGGCGTGAGCCACCGTGCCCTGCCCATATGACCACTCTTAGGTGTTTACTTAAGAGAAATGAAAACATGTTTGTTTGATGACTTGTACATGAATGTTGTGGTGTTTTTGTTTGTTTTTCAGTTGTTTTTATTAAGAATGTTGATAGTAACTGTAATAACCAAAAACTGGAAACAACCCAAATATTCATCAACAGATAAATGTATAAACAAACTATGAGACATCCATGCAGTGGAATACCACTGAGTAATGAAAAAGGAATTTTTTTGTTTTTCGAGACGGAGTCTCACTCTGTCACCCAGGCTGGAGTGCAGTGGCGCACTCTTGGCTCTCTGCAACCTCCACCTCCCGGGTTCAAGCGATTCTCCTGCCTCAGCCTCCCGAGTAGCTGGGACTACAGGCGCCCGCCACCACACCCGGCTAAATTTTTGTATTTTTAGTAGAGACGGGGTTTCACCACGTTGGCCAGGATGGTTTTGATCTCCTGACTTCGTGATCCGCCCACCTCAGCCTCCCAAAGTGCTGGGATTACAGGCGTGAGCCACTGTGCCTGGCCAAACAATGTATTATTTTAAAAACATTTTTGTTTTATAAATTCTTTTTATTTTGCCCTTATTGTGTTTCATTGACATATAATTGTACCTATTTATGAAGTACAGTGTGATAATTTGATACATGTATAGAATGTGTAATGATCAGAGTAGCATATCCATCACCGCAAACATTTATTATTTCCTTGTGTTGTGAACATTCATAATCTACTCTTCTGCCTATTTGAAAATATACAGTAAGTTTTTGTTAATTACAGTCACCCTATAGTGCTATAGAACACTGAACTCATTCCTTTTATGAAGCTGTGCTGTTTTGTTTTGTTTTGTTTTGTTTTTGACAGAGTCTTGCTGTGTTGGGCAGGCTGGAGTGCAGTGGCACAATGTCGGCTCCCTGCAACCTTCATATCCCAGGCTCAAGTGGTTCTCCTGCCTCAGCCTCCCAAGTAGCTGGGACTACAGATGTATGCCACCACGCCCAGGTGATTTTTGAATTTTTAGTAGAGACGGGGTTTCACCATGTTGGCCAGGCTGGTCTCAAACTCCTGACCTCAAGTGATCTGCCTGCCTCGGTCTCCCTAATTGCTGGATTACAGGCATGAGCCACAGCGCCTGGCCTCAAGCTGTACTTTTGTATCCATTAACCAACTTTTGGCTATCTCCCTCTCCCCACTACTCTTCCTTACCTCTAGAAACTACTATTCTAAGCCGGGCACAGTGGCTCACGCCTGTAATCCCGGCACTTTGGGAGGCCTAGGCAGGTGGATCACAAGGTCAGGAGTTCGAGATCAGCCTGGCCAACATGGTGAAACCCTGCCTGTACTAAAAACTTAGCCAGACGTGGTGGTGCCCCTGTAATCCTGGCTATTTGGGAGGCTGAGGTGGGAGAATTGCTTGGACCTGGGAGGCAGAGGCTGCAGTGAGCTGAGATCACGCCCTGCACTCTATCTTGGGCAACAGAGTGAGACCCTGCCTCAAAACAAAAACAAAAACAAAAATTACCCAGGTGTGGTGGCGCGTGCCTGTAGTCCCAGCTAGTTGGGAGGCTGAGGTGGAGAATCACTTGAACCCAGTAGGCGGAGATTGCAGTGAGCCGAGATCGGGCCATTGCACTCCTGCCTGGGCAACAAAAGCAAAACTGTCTCAAAAAAAAAAAAAAAAGACAGAAATCACTGTTCTACTCTCTTACTTCTATGAAATCAACTTTTTTTTTTTTTTTTTGCTTGCTTGCTTTTTTGAGACAGAGTTTTGCTTTTGTCACCCAGATTGGAGTGCAGTGGGATGATCTCAGCTCACTGCAACCTCCGCCTCCCGGGCTCAAGCGATTCTCCTGCCTCAGCCTCCCAAGTAGCTGGGATTATAGGTGCCCGCCACCATGCCTGGCTAATTTTTGTAGCTTTAGTAGAGATGGGGTTTCACCACGTTGGCCAGGCTGGTCTTGAACTCCTGACCTCAAGTGATCCACCTGCCTCACCCTCCCAAAGTGCTGGTATTACAGGCGTGAGCCACCGCACCCGGCCAAGATCAACTTTTTTAGCTTGCACACATGAGTGATAAAGTGGTACTTATCTGGCCGGGCCCAGTGGCTCACCCCTGTAATCCCAGCACTTTGGGAGGCTGAGGCGGGTGGATCAAGAGGTCAGGAGCTCGAGACCAGCCTGACTAACATAGTGAAAGCCCCGTCTCTAATAAAAATACAAAAAAAAACAGCCGGGCACGGTGGCTCATTCTTGTAATCCTAGCACTTTGGGAGGCTGAGGCAGGTGGATCACAAGGTCAGGAGATCGAGACCACAGTGAAACCCCGTCTCTACTAAAAAATACCAAAAAATTAGCTGGGCGTGGTGGCGGGCGCCTATAGTCCCAGCTACTCAGAAAGGCTCAGGCAGGAGAATGGCGTGAACCCGGGAGGCGGAGGTTGCAGTGAGCCAGGTCGCGCCACTGCACTGCAGCCTGGGTGACAGAGCGAGACTCTGTCTCAATAAATAAATAAATAAATAAATAAATAAATAAATAAATAAATAAATAAATAAAAATATAAAGGGGTACTTATCTTTCTGTGCCTGGCTTTTTCACATCACATAATGTCCTGCAAGCTCATCTATGTTGCAGCAAATGACAGAAATTTGGGGTTTTTAATGGCTAAATAGTATTCCAAAAAACTTGTGCTCCCTTGTGTATATAGCATTTTATCGGTTCGTCTGTTGATATGCACTTAGGTTGATTCCTTATTTGGGTTTGGGGAATAGTGTTGCAGTAAACATGACAGTGCAAATATCTCTTTAACATACTAATTTCCTTTTCTTTGGATTTTGAATCCCACTAACCCAGTAGTGGGATTACTGGATCATATTACTAAATCAAAAATAGTCCTATATTTAGTTTTTTGGATTTATCTCCATACTGTTTTCCATAATGGTTGTACTAATTTATAGTACCAACAATGTATAATAATTCAGCCAATAATGTATAATAATTTCCCTTTCTCCTTTCACATCCTTGCCACCATGTTATTTTTTGACTTTTTTTTTTTTGAGACATTCTTTCACTATCACCCAGGCTGAAGTGTAGGGGTGCAATCAGCTCACTGCAGCTTAGAACTCCTGGGCTCGCCAGGCGTGGTGGCTCACGCCTGTAATCCCAGCACTTTGGGAGGCCGAGGCGGGCGGATCACGAGGTTGGGAGATCGAGACCATCCTGGCTAACATGGTGAAACCCCATCTCTACTAAAAATACAAAAAAATTAGCCAGGCGTGGTGGCGGGTACCTACAGGCTGAGGCAGGAGAATGGCGTAAACCCGGGAGGTAGAGCTTGCAGTCAGCCAAGATTGCACCACTGCACTCCAGGCTGGGCGACAGTGTGAGACTCCATCTCAAAATAAAATAAAATAAAAAACCTCCTGGGCACCAGTGATTCTTCTACCTCAGCTTCCAGTAGCTTGGACTACAGGCAAGCACCACGACATCCACCTAATTTTTTTTTTTTCATAGAGACTGGGTCTCACTATGTTGCCCATGCTGGTCTCAAACTCCTGGACTCAAGAGATCCACGCACTTCGGCCTTCCAAAGTGTTGGGATTACTGGCATGAGCCACCATGACTGGCCTATTTTTTGACCTTTTGATAATAGTGGTTCTAAGTGGCATGAGATGATATCTCATTCTGGTTTTAGTTTGCATTTCTCTGATGATTCGTGGTGGTGAGCATTTTCTGTGTGTATGCCTTCTTTTGCAAGATGTCTATTCAACTCATTTGCCCATTTAAAAATTGGATTATTTTTCTCCGCTGAGTTGTTTGCATTCTCTGTGTATTCTGGATATTAATCCCTTGTCACACAAATAATTTACACATATTTTCTTCCCCTCTACAGATTGTCTTTTCACTCTGTTGGTTGTTTTGTTTGCTGTGCAAAAGCTTTTAAGTCCCACTTGTCTATTTTTGCTTTTGTTGCTCATGTTTTTCAGTTCTTCTCCATGAAATCGTTGCCCACACAAATGTCCTAAAGCATTTCTTCACTGTTTCCTTATAGAGGTTTCATAGTTTCAGGTCCTAATTCATTTTGGATTGATTTTTGTATATGTTAAGAGATAGAGACCAGCCTGACCAACATGGTGAAACCCTGTCTCTACTAAAAATACAAGAAATTAGCCAGGCATGGTGGTGGGCACCTGTAATCCCAGCTACTTGGGAGGCTGAGGCAGGAGAATTGCTTGAACCCAGGAGGCAGAGGTTGCAGTGATCCGACATCATGCCATTGCACTCCAGCCTGGGCTACAAGACCAAAATTCCGTCTCAAAAAAAAAAAAAAGAGGGATCTGGTTTCATTTTCATGCACATAAATATCCAATTTTCTCTGCAGTATTTATAGATCACTTTTGGTAGTATGGTCATTTTCACAATATTAATTCATCCAATCCATGAACATGGGATGTCTTTTTTTTGTTTTGTTTTGTTTTTTTGAGATGGATTCTTGCTCTGTCACCCAGGCTGGAGTGCAGTGGCACAATCTTGGCTCACTGCAACCTCTGCCTCCCGGGTTCACGCCATTCTCCTGCCTCAGCCTCCCAAGTAGCTGGGACTACAGGTGCCCGCCACCATGCCTGGCTAAATTTTTGTATTTTTAGTAGAGACAGGGTTTCACTGTGTTAGCCAGGATGGTCTCGATCTCCTGACCTTGTGATCCTCCCACCTCAGCCTCCCAAAGTGCTAGGATTACAGGCTTGAACCACCGTGCCCGGATGAACATGGGATGTCTTTCTATTTTTTTTTTTAGACGGAGTCTCACACTGTTGCCCAGGCTGCAGTGCAATGGCGCGATCTTGGCTCACTGCACCTCTGCCTCCCAGGTTCATGTGATTCTACTGCCTCAGCCTCCCAAGTAGCTGAGATTACAGGTGCACACCACCACACCCAGATGATTTTTTTGTATTTTTTTATTTTTATTTTATTTTTTTTTTTTTTGAGACAGAGTCTCGCTCTGTCACCCAGGCTGGAGTGCAGTGGCGCAATCTCGGCTCACTGCAAGCTCCGCCTCCCGGGTTCACGCCATTCTCCTGCCTCAGCCTCTCCGAGTGGCTGGGACTACAGGCACCCGCCACCATGCCCGGCTAATTTTTTTTGTATTTTTAGTAGAGACGGGGTTTCACCGTGGTCTCGATCTCCTGACCTCGTGATCCGCCCGCCTTGGCCTCCCAAAGTGCTGGGATTACAAGCGTGAGCCACCGCGCCCAGCCTTTTGTATTTTTAATAGAGATGAGGTTTCACTATGTTGGCCAGACTGGTCTCCAACTCCTGACCTCGTGATCTGCCCATCTTGGCCTCCCAAAGTGCTAGGATTACAAGCATGAGCCACCACGCCTGGCCATCTTTCTATTTTTTGTTTGTCTGGTTCAATTTCTTTCATCATTGTTTTACAGTTTTCTTTGTAGAGATCTTTCACTTCAGCCAGGCACAGTGGCTCATTCCTGTAATCCCAGCATTTGGGGAGGCTTAGGCAGGAGGGTCACTTGAATCCAGGAATTTAAGACCACCTGGACAACATAGTAAGACCCTATCTCTATAAAAAGATAAAAAATTAGCTGGCTATAGTGGCATACACCTGTAAGTTTTAGCAACTCAGGAGGCTGAGATAGGAGGATCGCTTGAGTCCAGGAGGTTGAGGCTGCAGTGAGCTATGATCATGCCCCTCTATTCCAGCCTGGGCAATACAGCGAGACCCTGTCTCAAAAAATTAATAAATATAGATCTTTCTCCTCCTTGGTTAAATTTGTTCCTAGGCTTTTTTTTTTTTTTTGTAGCTATTGTAAATGGGATTGATTGATTGATTTTTTTTCTTTTTACCACTACTTTGTTGTTGGTGTATAGAAACAATGCTGACTTTTTTCTTTTTTTCTTTTTTTATTTATTTTATTTATTTATTTTTTGAGACGGAGTCTCGCTCTGTCGCCCAGGCTGGAGTGCAGTGGCGCCATCTCGGCTCACTGCAACCTCTGCCTCCCGGGTTCACACCATTCTCCTGCCTCAGCCTCTCTGAGTAGCTGAGACTACAGGCATCCGCCACCACGCCCGGCTAATTTTTTGTATTTTTAGTAGAGACGGGGTTTCACCGTGGTCTTGATGTCCTGACCTCGTGATCCGCCTGCCTCGGCCTCCCAAAGTGCTGGGATTACAGGCGTGAGCCACCACGCCCGGCTAAACTTCTTTCTTAATACTGATTTTGCTGTATCCTATGGGTTTTGATATGTCGTGTTTCTATTTTCAATTTTTTCAAGAAACTGTTAATATCCTTTAAAATTTTTATTTTATTTTATATTAAGATGGAGTCTTGCTTTTGTCGCCCAGGCTAGAGTGCAATGGTGCGATTTGGGCTCACTGCAACCTCCACCTCCTGAGTTCAAGCGATTCTCTTGCCTCAGCCTCCCGAGTAGCTGGGACTACAGGTACGCACCACCATGCCCAGTTACTTTTTGTAGTTTTAGTAGAGACGGGGTTTCACCATGCTGGCCAGGCTGGTCTCAAACTCCTGACCTCAGGTGATCCACCCGCCTTGGCCTCTCAAAGTGCTGGGATTACAGGCGTGAGCCACCACGCCTGGCTTTCCTTTATAATTTTTTAAATTGACTAACTGGTCATTCAGAAGCATGCTGTTTAATTTCCACGTATTTGTACAATATTGAAACTTCTGGCCAACTGTGGTGGCTCATACCTGCATCCTAGAACTTTGGGAGGCTGAGGAGGCAGTATTGCTTGAGGCAAGGAGGTCAAGGCTGCAGTGAGCCATGATTGGACCACTGCACTCCAGCCTGGGCAGAAGAGTGGGACCCTGTCTCAAAAAAACATTTCCTCGGCCGGGCGTGGTGGCTCACGCCTGTAATTCCAGCACTTTGGGAGGCCGAGGCGGCTGGATCACCTGAAGTCAGAGGTTCCAGAGCAGGCTGGCCGACCTGGTGAAACCCTGTCTCTACTAAAAATACAAAAATTAGCTGGGCATGGTGGTGGGTGCCTGTAATCTCGGCTATTCGGGAGGCTGAGGCAGAGGAATTACTTGAACCCTGGAGGCAGAGATTGCGGTGACCTGAGATTGCACCACTGCACTCCAGCCTGGGTGACAGAGCAAGACTCCATCTCAAAAAAGAAAAAAAAAGTTCCTCTTATTGTTGTAGTGCTTTGTTTTGTTTTGTTTTGTTTTTGAGACGGAGTTTCGCTCCTATTGCCCAGGCTGGAGTGCAATGGCCCGATCTTGGCTCACCACAACCTCTGCCTCCGGGTTCAAGCGATTCTCCTGCCTCAGCCTCCAGAGTAGTTGGGATTACAGGCGCGTGCCACTATGCCCGGTTAATTTTTTGTATTTTTAGTAGAGACGGGTTTTCTCCATGTTAGTCAAGCTGGTCTCAAACTCCTGACCTCAGGTGATCCGCCCGCCTCGGCCTCCCGAAGTGCTGGGATTACAGGCGTGAGCCACTGTGCCTGGCCTATTTTTCACTTTTTATAGAGACAGGGCCTCCTCATGTTGCCCAGGCTTTACAGGTTTTTGGTTTGTTTTTGATGCAGGGTTTCACTTTGTCTCCCAGGCTGGAGTACAGTGGTGCAAGCATAGCTCACTGTAACCTCAAACTTCTGGATTCAAAGGGTCCTCTTGCCACAGTCTGGTGAGCAGCTAGGACTACAGGCACACACCATCACGTGCCACTCATTAAACTTTTTTTTTTAATAGACAGGGTCTCACTCAGTTACCCAGGCTAGTCTTAAATCCTGGCCTCATGTATACCTTCTTGGCATCCCCAAGTGCTGGGATTATAGGCATGGGCCATCATGCCTGACCTAGTATTTTTTTGTATGTTTTTCATCCTTTTACTTTCACAAATTTTCTATGTCCTTATATTTATGTTACGTTATGTCTTTCTTTTTTTTTGAGATGGAGTCTCACTTGCTTGCCCAGGCTGAAGTGCAATGGCATGATCTTGGCTCACTGCAACCTCTGCCTCCTGGGTTCAGCAATTCTCCTGCCTCACCCTCCTCAGTAGCTGGGATTACAGGCATGTGCTACCACGTCTGGCTAATTTTTGTATTTTTAGTAGAGACGGGGTTTCACCCTGTTGGCCAGGCTAGTCTTGAACTCCTGACCTCAAGTCATCCACCTGCCTCGGCCTCCCAAAGTGCTAGGATTACAGGCGTGAGCCACCGCGCCTGGCTTGAGTCACCGCACCCGGCCAAGTTTTCTTTTAAAAATTCTTTTGAACAATCATTTTTTTTCTTATCCTTTTATTTCCCAGACATACGGAAACAATTTCTTATGCTTTTTATTGTAGTATTACTCATTTATAGTTTGTATAATATATTTAGACTCATATCTACCATTTGTTACCTCTTTGACAGACGTTGTTTTTTCCTCCCTTCTTTCTTGCTAGATCATTCAATATTCTTCATTTTTCCTTTTGTTCTCGTCCTCAAATGTTTTTAGTTTTTTTGTTTGTTTTGAGATGGATTCTTGCTCTGTCGTCGCCCAGGCTGGAGAGCAGTGGCGCCATCTCGGCTCACTGCAACCTCCGCCTCCCGGGTTCAAGTGATTCTCCTGTCTCAGCCTCCTAAATAGCTGGGATTACAGGCGCACGCCGCCATGCCTGGCTAATTTTTTGTATTTTAGCAGAGACGGGGTTTCACCGTGTTGCCCAGGCTGGTCTCGAACTCCTAAACTCAGGCAATCCACCCACCTTGGTCTCCCAAAGTGCCAGAATTACAGTAGTGAGCCACCGTCCCCGCCCATATTTAGTTTTTAATTTTTTTTTTTTAGGGAGTCTTGCACTGTTGCCTGGGCTGGAGTGCAGTTGTGCGCAATCTCGGCTCGCTGCAACCTCGGCCTCCCGGGTTCAAGCGATTCTCCTGTCTCAGCCTCCTGAGCAGCTGGGACTACAGGCGCCCACTCACCATGCCCAGCTAATTTTTTGTATTTTTATTAGAGACAGGGTTTCACAATGTTGGCCAGGATGGTCTGGAACTCCTGACCTGGTGATTCGCCTACCTCGGCCTCCCAAAGTGCTGGGATTACAGGCATGAGCCACCACGCCCGGCCTGTCATTATTTTTATTCTTTTCTTTCTTTCGTCTTGTTTTGTTTTGAGTTTTTGAGATGGAGTCTCGCTCTGTGGCCCAGGCTGGAGTGCAGTGGCTCGATCTGGGCTCACCGCAAGCTCCGCTTCCCAGGTTCACGCCATTCTGCCTCAGCCTCCTGAGTAGCTGGGACTACAGGCATCCGCCACCAGGCCCGGCTAATTTTTTGTATTTTTAGTAGAGACTGGGTTTCACCGTGTTAGCCAGGATGGTCTCAATCGCCTGACCTCGTGATCTGCCCGCCTTTGCGTCCCAAAGTGCTGGGATTATAGGCGAGAGCCACTGCGCCCGGCCTCTTTTTTTTTTTTTTGACGGATTTTTGCTCTTGTTGCCCAAGCTGGGGTGCAACGGCACTATTTCGGTTTACTGCAACCCTCGCCTCCCGGGTTCAAGCGATTTTCCTGCCTCAGCCTCCCGAGTAGCTGGGATTACAAGTGTGTGCCACCATGCCCATCTAATTTTTGTATTTGTAGTAGAGATGGGGTTTCGCTTTGCTGGCCAGGCTGTCTTGAACTCCTGACCTCAGGTGATCCGCCCACCTCGGCGTCCCAAACTGCTGGGATTACAGGCATAAGCCAAGGCACCCAGGCCTAATGGTCATGATTGTCATTCATTGATTCAGCAAATAGTGGAGTGCTGGGTGCTCAGCCCCTGTAGCTTGGGTGTCAGGCAGGCATTCCCAGGTTCTCTCCTGCCCAATAAAACCTTTTGTCTTTGGAGATGCTGGTGACATCATGAATCCCAATCCTGTGCAATGTGCTATGACAAAGGAAAGGACAGGGGTTGACACAAGGGGCAGGGACAGCCTATGACACTGAAGAGGAGGCCAGAAGCGCATTCCTACCCGCTCTCTCAAACTCCGTGTTCAGGGGCAGGATCGTCCAAGACCCTGATGAGGCGGGGGGCCTTTTTTCGGCTAAGATGGTATCTGAATGGCTTTAAGGGTAGCTTTCTTCTGATCACATGAGATTTCTGCTTGTGTCATGAAGAATGGGTCAGAGGATGAGGAGGCTGTGGCTGCAGCTGGGGCGGGTTGCGGGGACCTACGACGAACAGTAGGGCTCGGTAAACGCTGCAAGGGGAGCCTGGCAGGCCGTACATCCCAGTGCCAAGCCCGCCGCCTCTCGGCCTGACACCACCCGTGGAAGCAAAAAGGGGAAATCATGTCCTTTGTGCCTCTGTGTCTGTGGTAAGCGGGGCCCTCCAGGGGGCGGGGCCGCCGGCAGGGTCCCCCAGTGGCCTGGGTCTCAGGGCAGAGCTGTGCCTGGGGCTCGCAGATGTCTGCAAGGCCGCGGAGGGAGGAGGGTCCAGACGCAAGCCCTTATATCTGACCTGGACGTCTGCGAGGGTCTGACTCGGCTAGTCGTCCCTGAGGTGCGTGAGTGCGAGGGTGTGGGACACGGCCGGATCGTCCTAGGGCCCCGTGGATTAGCAAGGCACCCGGACCTCTGGAGAGGGCTTAACGGGGTAGCAGAGAGAGGGCGGGCTCGGGAAGAGCACCCTTTAGGCGAGGGGTTCTCGGGGAACCGACCGGCGCGTCCCAGCCCCGGGCCCGGTCCAAGCTCCGCCGCTGCCTCCGCACCCAGGCGGACCCCGCCGCGCCGCGCCCAGGTTTCCAGCGCCGCCCGAACCCCCGCCCAGCCCACAAGGCAGGGATTCTGTGGTCCTCACTGAGTCATCTGGACCAGAACTAGACTAGCCCAAGGTCACCGGGCGTTCCTGGCGAGGCCAGGGCCGCGCCGCGCCACCCCTGGTGCATCCCGGGAGCCGCGCCGGTCTGCGGCACCTGGGCGGCGGACGGGGCGCGGGCGGGGCGGGCGGGCAGCGGGCACCGGTCAGAGAGGCGGAACTCCCCGCCGCCAGCCCTGTAGTTCGCCTCGCGGGCGGCGGCGCGGCCTCCTGCCGGCCTAGCCCTACGCCCAACCACAACACCCAGAAGGCCGCGCGGCATGGGCGGGACCTGCGGCGACGATCGCGGCGGTGACATCACCGCCGCATTCAGCTCCTTGGCCCCAGCTCCTCCCAGCGTCCGGGCCCTCGGCCTCGCACGGCCTGACGGGAACCGTGGTCCACCCCCGGGCGCCCCCAGCGACGGCACGGGTAGCACGGACTTCAATTCCCGGCGTGTCCTGCGCGCCGAGGCATGTTAACGGCAGGAGGGGGAGGGCAAGCAAAGGGAAAAGCGGCGCTGGGGGCGGAGTAAGGCGGGGTGGGGGTGGGGGCCCACACCCCTCCCCCTCCCCGCTGCTCCTTCCCCCTCCCCCGACGTAAACTGGGATCCCTTTCCCCTTGTGTCCGCCATATTGGACTCTAACTCTGGTCAGCCGCGGCGCCGGGACTGTGGACTCGCGGTTCCTCCCGCCTAGCGGCCTGCCCCGCATCTCCCGCCCTCCCCAGCCCTCCCCGACCCGGACGCGACCCCGCGCAGCGCCCCCCGGCTGGCCGGAGCGCCCGCCGCCGCCGCCGCCTCAGCCTCCCCGCCTTCCCCGCCCTCCGCCGCCGCCCGCGGCCCCCGCGCCCGCTCTGCGCCCCTCTCCCCGCCCGCCATGAGCCCAGCCGACGCCAAGCGCGGGGCCAAGCGCCGGAAGAACAAGCGGGGCGGCGGCGGCGGCTCCAGCGGGGG
>NW_026652292.1:83634770-83643383 GCF_009828535.3 Hylobates moloch
GGGTGCGGGTGGTGGGTGTAGTTGGTGGGGTGCAGTTGATGTAATGCAGGTTGTGGGTGCAGCTGGTGGGTGCAAGCTTTTGTTGTAAGGAGGGGTGGGATGGACAGACCAGCTCTGACAAGGTAAGAGCTTTCTAAGAGCTCTCGATTGCCTCGTGAACTTGGAGACTTTCAACACTGGTACTACCTCCTCATATTCATTCACTGAGGGCACTAAGGAGGCAGCTACTGCGTGTAGACTCAGCTTTGTTAGGTGACAAAGGACAACCTGGTCTGGCACGGGAGACTGACTTCGGCTCCCGCCATTGTTGAAAATGTGCTTAATGCCCCAGTCCAGCACCAAGGTAATAGGATGGCAGCAAATGGGGGATGCTCCAGGGAGGGTGGAGGTTCTAGGGAGGAGTGCGTGCACACCTGGGTACTAGACCCCGGAAGGTATAAAGGCAGTGGGGGGACAGAGCCCTGGCAAAGGAAGGGGAGAACCTCTGAAGGGATGAGGGGCCTCCAAGGGTCACTGAAGCTGCAGGGAGGAGAGGGAGGTGGAGGTCCAAGAGATTTGTAGGAGCAAAAATGACTGTGATGTTGATTGGACAAGGCAGTGAGGACGTGTAAGGTGTCTGGAGTGACATGATGGAACTGGAAGCAAGAATCACGACAACTCAGGGTTCCATACCAACAACTCAGGGTTCCATACCAACAACTCAGGGTTCCATACCAGCAACTCAGGGTTCCATACCAACTCAGGGCTCTGCACTCCATCAGGGGCTTGGACTACCTCAGGGGTTCGTATTGCTTTAGGGCCTGGCACTGCCTCAGGGATCTGTACTGCCTCAGGAGTCTGGACTGCCTCAGAGGCCTAGACATTTTAGGACCTGTATTAATTTCCTGGGGCGCTGTAACAAACTACCACACCCTGGGTGTCTTAGAACAGTAACTGTGGATTCTCAACTGGAAGTCCAAGATCCTGGCATTGAACAGGCTGGCCCCTTCTAGAGGCTGTGAAGGAGAATCTGTCCCAGGCCTTTGGCTCCTGATGGCCGCTGGCACCCTGGGCTTCCGTGGCTTGTAGCCGCATTGTGCCAGCCTCTGCTGCCCTCACGGGGGCTCTCTGCTGTGTGTCCGTGTGCCCTTCTCAGTCTCCTACAACCACGCTCTTGTTGGATTTATGCCCATCTAATCCAGTGTGATCTGTGAAGACCCCATTTCCAAATAAGGCCATATTCTGAAGTTCTGGATCAAGAATTTGGGGGGACACCATTCAACCTGGTGCAGAGCTCAGTGGAAGCTCGAGGTTGGCGTCTCCCTCCTGCAATGCGGGTGCCAGGCTGGCTGCTGTGGAGCTCAGGCAGCTGGCGGCAAGGATGCTGCCCTGTGGTTGGTCAAAGGCTCAGTCCATAGCAGACCACGAGTATTCACAAATCTGAATAGATCTGTCAGATGAAAAAAAAAAAAAAAAAAAGCTGAATCATTAAAAGTAATTGCCTAAGGGGAAATACTTTCTGAAAATACATTTGGCTTATTTGCAAATATTTTCATATAACAGCCACAAATAACTGAATTATTTTGCAAATCCAGACGGGTGCTGTCACTCCCCCTCCAAAGTGGCCGCTGTGCCGCCTTCCAGGGGGCTCCCCTCCCTCTGGGGGCCCCTCCCTTCCTGGGGGTCTCCCTGCCTCAGAGCAGCCGCAGGAGCTTCAGGGCTGGCCTCAATCCTGTTCATTTTAGGAGCTTTCTTTCTGCCTGCTCCCACCACCCCTAAGGTCTGTCCCCTCCCCACTGTCCTGGGCCAGCCAGAGGCCACCATTGCTGGGAGCCTCCCTGGAGCTGGCCCCCTCGCTGCAGAGTTTCCCACAGCTGTCTCAGGCCCTCCAGGTGCCTGCACCTCCCCCAGCCCCCGTGGGAACAGGAAAGATACTCTCAGAGAGTGTGCGGGGGCCTGCCCAGGAGGCCCCTCCTGCCTTTTTAAGCGTAACTCGGGTTATTTTTTCCTTAAGTGCGTGACTTTGCGTTCTCCCACATTGAAGCTCATCTGCCACTGTGCCACCCACACACGCTGCTGCTGGAAGGAACCGCTCTGTGTGGAATTTGCTCCGAGCTCCTGTGGAGCCCACCCCACTC
This sequence comes from Hylobates moloch, assembly GCF_009828535.3. Lineage (NCBI taxonomy): Eukaryota > Metazoa > Chordata > Mammalia > Primates > Hylobatidae > Hylobates > Hylobates moloch. The sequence goes on from NW_026652292.1 coordinate 83,636,888, forward strand.
TCCGTGTCTGGCCCATCCCCACCCATTTCTCAAGGCTGCGCTAGGAACAGAAGGCTCCAAGGACTTTCTAGGCTCCAGGCGGCCACGCCCCTTGGTGCCTGTCACCTGCTGAAGGTTATGATAACGCGTTTAACAAGCATTCAGGGAAGGTTCTGCGTGAGCCTCTGGGATTCTGCAGTGAACCAGACAACGCTGCCCGCATGCCAAGTGCGCACCGAATTCATTGGCATCAGCAGCACCTCATCAAAGCTAATCGTCCTGTGGGCATATCACAGGCCAGACCCTGTTTGCCAGGGCTGTGGGTTCACTGCCTCCCTTATCCTGAAAACAATCACTTTATAGGTGGGAAAATGGAGGCTTGTAGAACATGCTTCCGTGATCAAGGATGGAGCTGACACCAGCTGTTGATTCAGGTGCTCTCCTGGAATCTGGGCCCGGCCCTATTCCAGCTGCAAGGCAGGACCCAGGTTCTGTTCCCAGGTGGCATTTGTGGGAGCTTGATAAGCCCAGGTAGTGGGTGAGCACTGTGAAGACCACGACCTACCTCCAGACCTCTGGGTGCTGACGTCTGCCTGCTCACCACCCCTTCAGGGTCCCCCAAGACCCCAGACCCAGCCTTTCCCCCAAACTCAACAGCTTTCCTTTCTCTGCTGGTGGCTCCACCCTCCACCCACCCATCCTCAATCTGTCTCACATGCTCTACACACACCTGTCCCTAAGACCTTCAACTCAGTGCTGTCTACTAACGAGTCTTTTTCATTTTCTTCATTCAACACCCATCAAACAGGTCGAGGACGCCAGGTGCTGGGACTCTAGGTGCTGGGACGCCAGGTGCTGGGAGGTGCTAGTGATAGAGGAGTTAAGAAGGAATTGCTTAGGCAGATAGCAAGGGCATGGGAGTCCTTGGTAAGGCTTTTCTTTTTAATGAAAAGCAGCCCCAAATCATTTTCTTTTTTGGGGCGGGGGGTGTTGAGGCAGAGTCTCACTCTGTCACCCAGGCTAGCTCAAAGCTGGTGGCTGCTGACTAGTCTAACTTAGAGTAGTCTCTTTTCCCCACAAGCTTCTTCAATTTTGAATTAGGAAAACTGTCGAGCATGTAGTACTGGACATAATATACACAGATGTACCTATCATTGAGATTCAGTTTGCATTGATATCAAAATTAAAATACGAAAAATTTAAGTTATAATAGTTAAAATATTTTCCCCATATTTGATCCACGTTTCCCTTTTATTTTTAAAGACGTAAACTTACAGGAGTAGCCAGAGCTTCCCCTTACCCTCCCCCCACCCTGTGGTCACCTCACGCCTGCGGCTGGCCGGGCGTTGGCTGTGGGCATGTTTCTGTGCTGGTGCCATAACTGTGTGCCTGTACGCACGATACTGTATTGTTTTGTGTATTTGAAAACTTCAGATAAATGATATCATATTGTATTTAATCTTTATGCAATAAGCTTTTTTGCACTCAACATCATGTTTTTGAGATTCATTCCTGGTGATGCATATGAATCTGGTTCACTCACTCTGATCGATACATCGTATCCCGCCATGCAGAGAAACTGCAGTTTATTTAGGATCCCGCTTCTGAGGCTCTCCGCCTATTTCCTTTTTCACGATTCTAATCAGCGCTGCAGTGGAAATCCTTTGACCTGCCTTCTTGCTCACAGACGGGACTTTTTTCTTTTCTTTTCTTTTTTTTTTTTTTTTTTGAGACGGAGTCTCTGTCGCCCAGGCTGGAGTGCAGTGGCGCTATCTCGGCTCACTGCAAGCTCCGCCTCCCGGGTTCACGTCATTCTCCTGCCTCAGCCTCCCCAGTAGCTGGGACTACAGGCGCCCGCCACCACGCCCGGCTAATTTTTTTGTATTTTTAGTAGAGATGGGGTTTCACCGTGTTAGCCAGGATGGTCTCGATCTCCTGACCTCGTGATCCCTCCGTCTCGGCCTCCCACAGTGCTGGGATAACAGGCCTGAGCCACCACACCCGGCCCAGAGATGGGACTTTCTTCAGGTCCCACACCCAGGCGTGGGTCAGAGGGCATGTCTGCCAGGCACTGCAGGGTTGCTATGCTCCGTGAAGGTCCCAACATACAACATCTGTGAGTCACACCAGCAGCACAGGGAACCCATCTCCTCTGCCTTGCTGAGCACTTGGTGTGATTTTGTCATTTGTTGGTGTGAGGTCAACCTTGCTGACTTCATCTGCGTTTCCACAGTTACTAGTGAGGCGTCTTTACTGATGGCTCAGTGTCTTCCTCTGTGTTCCTGTTCCTTAGCTTTAAAAACTGGTTTTCGGCCGGGCACGGTGGCTCACACCTGTAATCCCACCACTTTGGGAGGCCGAGTGGGGTGGATCACAAGGTCAGGAGTTCGAGACCATCCTGGCTAACACAGTGAAACCCCATCTCTACTAAAAATACAAAAAATTAGCTGGGCGTGGTGGCCGGCGTCTGTAGTCCCAGCTACTTGGGAGGCTGAGGCAGGAGAATGGTGTGAACCTCGGAGGCAGAGCTTGCAGTGAGCCGAGATGGCGCCACTGCACTCCAGCCTGGGGGACAGAGCAAGACTCCATCTCAAAAAAACAAACAAACAAAAAACTGGTTTTCTTTTTATTTTTGATCGACTTTTAGGAGTCCATGTCACATAATTTGGATACCACTCCTCTGAGTTTGCAAATATCTTATCCTGGAATGTAGTTGTCTTTTCATTTGGCAAAAAACAGATCACATTTATGATTATTCCCTTTAAGGCCGTGCTTCCTGTTTGTCGCTTAGAAAATTCTCCCTTATCCTGATGTTTCCTTTTCTTGTAAAAGTTTTACAGTTTTGCTTTCATATTTAGGCCTTTAATCCATCTGGGAATTCATCTTTGTTTATATGGTGAGGCAGAGATCTCATTTTATCATTCTTATTATATGTGTATCTGCATCTATAGATATCCATATATGCGTCTTTTATAACTTTGTCCTTTATTGTATGACTGTATTGGGGTTTTCTAGAGGCACAGAACTAGTAGGATAGATGTATATATAAAGGGAGTTTATTAAGGAGTCTTTACTCACCCAATCGTGAGGTTCCACAATAGGCCATCTGCAAGCTGAGGAGCAAGGAAACCAGCCCGAGTCCCAAAGCTGAAGAACTTGGAGTCCCTGTTCAAGGGCAGGTGGCATCCAGCACGGGACAAACATGGAGGCCAGAACACTAAACCAGTCGAGTCTTTCCGTGTTCTTCTGCCTGCTTTTATTCTGGCCACGCTGGCAGCTGATTAGACGGTGCCCACCGAGATTGAGGGCGGGTCCGCCTTTCCCTGTCCACTGACTCAAATGTTAACTTCCTTTGGCAACATCCTCACAGACACACCCAGGAACAATATTCTGCTTGCTGGTTTTCTGAGACCGAGTCTCACTCTATTGCCCAGGCTGAGTGCAGTGGTGTGATCTCAGCTCACCGCAATCTCTGCCTCCCAGGTTCAAGCGATTCTCCTGCTTCAGGCTCCCGATGAGATGGGATTCCAGGCATGCGCCACCACGTCCAGCTAATTTTTGTATTTTTAGTAGAGATGGAGTTTCACCATGTTGGCCAGGCTGGTCTCGAACCCCTGACCTCAAGTGATCCACCTGCCTCGGCCTCCCAAAGTGCTGAGATTACAGGCCAGAGCCACCGCGCCCAGCCAGGAACAGTACTTTGCATCCTTCAATCCAACCAAATTGACACTCAATATTAACCATCACAGTGAAGAACCAATTGTTCCCGCACCTCTTCTCTTTTATCATGTGTTGAGCTGATTATTTTGGCGCCTTTGTTAACCCTATTATTTCTAAGCTGTGACCTCGTCTGTCACGTAGACGGAGAGTCCACATTTGTGCCGTTCTCCTCATGTGGCTTCATTGTCTCTTATGACTCCCACGTCTTTCTTCTTCACTCCCACGGCTCCTCCCGCTCCCCACCTGCATTTAGGTAAGACAGTCAAGTGCCACACAGCACCCTCCAGGACTCAGACTGGAACTGCATTGGGTTTGGGGCTGATTTGGGAGAATTCCATCTTGACGGTTTTTAGTCCTTGCATGTTTGAACAGGCTTCTCTGTCCACTTATGAAGGTCGTCTTTGATGCTTTTCAATCAAGTTTGATACTTTTCCTCTGTCAAGGCCTTGCACGATCTTCGTTAGATCTTCCCCGAGACGCACGTTAGTTGTAAATATTGTCTTTTTTTTTTTTTTTTTTTTTTTGAGACGGAGTTTCACTCTCTTGCCCAGGCTGGAGTGCAATGGCGCGATCTCAGCTCACCGCAACCTCTGTCTTCCTGGCTCAAGCGATTCTCCTGCCTCAGCCTCCCAAGTAGCTGGGATTACAGGAATGTGCCACCACACCCGGCTAGTTTTTGCATTTTTTTAGTAGAGACGGGGTTTTGCCACGTTGGCCAGGATGGTCTCGAACGCCTGATCTCATGATCCGCTCACCTTGGCCTCCCAAAGTGCTGGGATTACAGGCGTGAGCCACTGCGCCCGGCTTAAATGTTGTCTTTTTAAAAACTACATTTTGTATTTGCTTGTTCCTGGTTTATAGACTATTACTGATCTGGTTAGACTAATTTTGTACCCAGCAACATTGCTAAAATTTATTCTCAGTTCTAACAGGTTATTTTAATATCATCTGTGTTTGTTTCTTGCTTTCCAAACCCTCTGCATGTTTCTGGTCTAATTGTTCTTGCCAGGGTCTGCGATCTTGAAGAGAGGCGGGTTGCAGGCTTGGACGCTTCTGAGTTCAGTCGTCAGGATGGGGCTTGCTGGGGACCGTGGTAGATCTCTTCTAACAAATTAAGAAAATTTCTTCTGTTTTTAGCTTGCTGGAGTTTTGTTTTTTTTTAAATCAGAAAAGGTATTGCATTTTATCAAATTTAAAAGATCTTTTGGTATGATCATTTATTTTTTCTCTAGATTAACCTGTTGATGTGGTAAGTTACACTAACATATATTTGAGTTTTAAATCAAACTAATAATACATACAGTTTAAAAGTCAATTGTACTATGATTTCACTTCTTCAACTCCTTTCTATCCTCATAAGCAACCACTTTCTTTGGGAAAATGCACCTTAAACCTCCATATTTAAGGAAAAGTCATCACACTGTTATCCTTGTTGTTTCCATGTTAGACACTTTTTTTTTTTTTCTTTTTTGAGACGGAGTCTCACTCTGTCTCCCGGGCTGGAGTGCAATGGTGCGATCTCGGCTCACTGCAAGCTCCGCCTCCTGGGTTCAAGCCATTCTCCTGTCTCGGCTTCCCGAGTAGCTGGGATTACGGGTGTGAGCCACCACGCCTGGCTAATTTTTGTATTTTTAGTAGACACGGGGTTTCACCATGTTGGCCAGGCTGGTCTCGAACTCCTGACCTCAGGTGATCAGCCTGCCTCGGCCTCTCAGAGTGTTGGGATTATAGGCGTGAGCCGCCGCACCTGGCCCATTTTAGACACTTTTAATTTTAGTTCACTGATTTCTTACTATGCAGCCTTGGGATTTTGTTTCCAGCTGGATAAACCACCTTCTCTCCCTCCCTCCCGCTGGAGTTACGGCATATGCATGTGTATTTATCGCCAAATCAGTATTCGGTGCCTACTTTATGACAGTTATAAACTTTGTCTGTGGGTGAGGCACGCGGTGTTCCCTGACTGTATCTTCTTTCTTGCAGAACTTATATTTCCTGAAAATTAATGACTAATTTCTTTCCATGAATCTGCCAATAAGTTGTTGCAAACTTTTGAGCGAAGTGAAAACAGTCCCTCAGCGTTCAGCGGCGCCACGCGAGCCAGGATTTCTCTCCACGTGGACCTTCCTGTCTCCACGGGGACCCCGCGGGCCTCTGCATCGACAGCCCTGGGCCTCCCTTTGCTCCGGGGGCTCCCAGTACCTGGGCTGAGGCGCCCCCCGCCGGCGACACTGACCCTCAGGCACCTGCCCCACCTGCTTGACCGCAGCGTCCTCCCCGGAGACGCCCCGTCCTCCGGGCCCCGCCCGGGAGGCCTCCGCACACCGGCTGCCCGCGCGAGGAGGTCGCCGTGGGAGAAGTGGGGGGAGCCCTCGGTGAGAGCCTGCTGGCCACAGACGCGCTTCTCCTCTTTCACTCACTTGACGGGTTGCCAACCTCAGAATGCAGAGGACGTGGTTGCTTTGAGCCTTTGGTGCTGCTGTTGAGAATTCTGGGGCGGTTTTGCTTTGCGGACCCGGGTACATGAGCTCTTCTTTCCTCTCGGTGGCTGTGGGGTGTGTTTAATTTAGGTAACTGGGCGTCCAGTGAGCCCTTTCGATCTGGAAACCCCCAGGCTTGGGCTCTGGGACACGTCCCCACCTTATTTCTGGGACAATTCTTCCTCCCACCTTCTCTCTTCTGCTCTTTTGGGACCCCTGCTTCTGTGATGTGCCTGTTAGTCTCAGTCCCTCATTTCCGTTTTTCTCTCTCCTATTTTCCTTATTTTTATCTTTTTTCTATTTTGTAGGATATTTTCTTT
>NW_026652292.1:83643483-83661942 GCF_009828535.3 Hylobates moloch
AAAATAAACAAAAGGCATAAAGATTGAAAAGGAAGGAGTGAAACTGCCTATTCATAGATGACATGATTGTTTATGTAGAAAATCCTAAAAAATCATCAAAACTATCAGCGAAACTATGAGTTTAGCAAGGTCTCAGGATACAAGGCCAACATACACAAAAATCAATTGCGTTTTTATATTCTGTCAACAAACTACCGGAAAATAAGAGATAACTGCATTTAAAACACCATCAAAAAATAACAGAAACAATACCAGTAACAAATTTAACACAGGACTTGCAAATCTTAGGACTGAAAACTATAAAACATTATTGAGATAAATTACCAAAAACCCCACAACCAGATAAATAAATTGTGTTCATGGATTGGAAGACTCCAGATTAAGTGCCTTGTTTTCTCCAAGTTTATCTGTAGGTTTAATGCAACCCCACTCACAATCCAGCATGTTTTTAAAAATAGAAATGGATAAGCTGAGTGTAAAATTTACATGAAAACTCAAAGAACCTAGAAAAGTTGAAACAATCTTGAAAAAGAAGACTACGGCTAGAGGACTTCACTATCTAACTTCAAGACAATCCAAAGCCACAGGAATCCAAATGGTCTGGTTCTGGCATAAGAAGAGACAAAAAGATTCCTGGAACATACCAGAGAGTCCAGAAATAGACCCCACACTTTTTCCATCAATTGATTTTTGACAAAGAAGCCAGAATAATTCAATGAGGAAAGAAAAGTGTTTTCAACTAGTAGTGCTGAAATGGATGGCTATCTGCATTACAGTGAGAGGTGGGTGAGGAAAGGAAGAAAGAAAAAAAAGAAACTGAACATCCGTACCACATTATACACAAAAATTATTTTTAGATGCATCACAAACCTAAATATAAAAGCTAAAACTGTAAAAATTTTAGAAAAAAATCATGAGAATATCTTTGTGACCTGAACAAAGATTTCTTAGATAAGACACAGAAGGCAATAACCACACGAGAAATAACAGATACATTAGCTTTAATCCAAAGGAAAACCTCTGTTCATCAAAAGACATCATTTTAGAAAGGAATACACAAGCAATAGATTGGGGAGAAACATTCACAAAAAAACCTCTGATGAAGAACTTGTATTCTGAATGTATAAAGAACTTTCATTACTCAGCAAGGAAAAGATCAAGAAGCCAACCTTTAAAATGGTTAAAAAACTTGAATAGACACTTCACAGAAAAAGATGTACAAATGGACAATAAGCACACACAAAAAAGTTCTCAATGTCATTAGTCATCAGAAAAATGCAAATAAAAACCATGAGATAACATTATGCACCCGTCAAAATGAATAAAATTAAAAAGACGCAATGTTGGCTGTGACGTCGGCACTGAGAACTTCCACAGCCTGCTGTGAATATAGGCCGGCAAACCTGCTTTGGAAAGGCGCTTGGCAGTGCTCTCAGAATCTGGGCATACATTTACTACATGACCTAGCATCCCAGTCCCAGAGATTCTTCCAAGAAATGGGAAAACATATGTCCACAACAAGATGTGTATAAGAAAATTCACAGCGGCTTTATTCCTAACAGCCAAAAAACTGGAGAGAATCCAAATGCTAACGAGCAGCAGAATGAATAAACAAGTCGTGGTGTGTCACACAATGGAGTCTCACTTAGCTCTCGAAAGGAATGGAATTAGATTCACCTCACATGGTGAACCCACAGACGCTATCCCGAGTGAAAGAAGCTAGAAGAGGAAGAGTACACATTGTCTGCATGAATTCACTTAACTGAAGTTCTAGAATAGGTAAAAGTACAGACGGTCCCCAACTTGTGATGGCTGACTTAATTTTTCGACTTTATGACGGTGCAAAGGTGACATGCATTCAGTAGTAACTGTACTCACGCGACCATACTTTTTCACTTTCAGTACAGTATTCGACACTTAAAAATTTTTCTTTCCAACTAGTGTCAACACTTTGTTATAAAATAGGCTTTGTGTTAATTTTGTCCAACTGTAGGCTAATGTAAGTGTTCTGAGAATGTTTAAGGTAGGCGAGGCTAAGCTATGTTTGGTAGGTTAGGTGGGTTAAATGCATTTTCAACTTAGGATATTTTCAACTGACAATGGGTGTATTGGAACATAACCCCACTGTAAGTCATGGAGCATCTGTAATGTAATTAAAACAGTGGTTGTCTCTGGGAAAGACCATGATGGAATTTTCTGGAAGAGCGAAATATTCTACACCTTAGGAGAGGTATGAATTACATGGATGTATCCACTGGTTGAAATTGTCTGGGTTTGCTTTTTGCATTTCAGTGTATATAAATTTTACCTCAAAAACTAAAAACTGTAAAAGAAATAATTGACTGGGAGGCAGGGAGTCAAAGATGATACAAGAATGTCCATGTGTTGATTGCTGAAGGTGAGTAACGGGTGCCAGGGTCTCATCACACTACTCTGTTTACTTTGTATATACTTCAAACATTTCCAAGATATAACTCTTTAAAAAAAGGATAAATACACGTATGCCCTTTAAGAATGTCTCCTGGTTAATTTTTTCCTAGGATAATGCTTTTTTATTTTTAATACCTAAATTCTTAGGCTATATGCACCTCTCTATGCAACATTTCCCAGGCTTCTTTCTATAGAAAATTTAATTTATATCCTTAAAACTTAATAAGTACCAACCTTAACATAACAATATGTGGGAAATATCCCTTGTTGCGTTCCAAATATAATTGTCAACACATCTGAATCTCTGTAGACACTGTGGGAGGTGCTGGTGCTGTGGGGATGCCCGGCCCCCGCTGGCAGACACAGAGCAATGATGTCATAGGCATATTCACTGTTTAGTGACCTGGAAGTGATGTTTTAAGCAGTTTGCACCCTAACGTGATGTCGTGTTCCTTCCATGTGGGTATCTCACTGCTCAGTTACCTTTCAGGAAACTGGGAGCCTGCGTAGGATATATAAGGCAAAGGCATTATCATAATTTTCCATTGAAGACAATGGGAAATAGATCCCCCACTGACATTTCAGCATGAAACAGTGGATTTTCAGAATGAATTACTGATGGTAAGTGGGAGATGTCTTGTAAATAGAAAAAAATTTAGAAAGTGATAAAAATCTTAAATATTTGGCTCAGGGGTGGTAGTTCATGCCTATAATCCCAGCACTTTGTGAGGCCAAGGCAGGCGGATCACTTAAGCCCAGCAGTTCGACACCAGCCTGGGCAACATGGTGAAACCTTGTATATACAAAAAAAAAAAAAAAAAAAAAAAATTAGCCAGGTGTGGTGGCGTGCGCTTGTAGTCCCAGCTACTTGGAAGGCTGGGAGGTGGGAGGATTGCTTGAGACCAGGAGGCTGAGGCTTCAAGGAGCCGACCACACCACTGCACTCCAGCCTGGGTGACACAGCAAAACCTGTCTCAAAAAAAAAAATCTTGAATATTTGTAAAGTAAACATTAAGTATTTGTACATTAAGAAACAATCTCCTAGAAAACTTTTGGAAGGAAAGAAAATCATGAACTATATAGAGGACAATGAAAAGGAAAGGTAAACTCAAAAAAAGACAAAGGCAAAAAAATAGAAGGGAGGAAGGAAGGTAGAAAGGAAAGAGGGAAGGAGAAAAAAAGAAAGAAAGTACCAGGAAAAGCAAGTTAAGCACAAGAGGAGAAAATCAGTTTGGTTTTAGATCGGGCCCAACCTCAGGTAACATCAAGGCACGGCAATTTCTATCATGTCTTGAGGGAAGAAACTGCTGCACGAGAATCCTACAGCAAACCATGAAGACAGCCGACTGACAATACAGAGACGCAAATGTGTAGGAGTCCAACATCCTTGAATGCTTCTTGAAAGAATTACTAGACAATAAAATCCATCCTGCAAATTGTGTTAATAGGAATTTCGCCGGGGAAAAGGACTAGGGGTGAGCAGTGAATCGTTTATTACAGAATCAAAACTGACCAATTGTGTAAATTACAGGACAAAATATACTACTTTACAAATTATAACTCTACAGAAAATTTGGAAAGTGGGGGAATGAAGAATGTGTGATAACTGTCATCTTTTATAGCAGGGAGTCAATCGATATAAATTAAAGTAAGAAAGAGTAATTTTTGAAATCAACATTACTCCAGTTTTTTAACTCTGTGTGTGTGTGTGTGTGTGTGTGTGTGTGTGTGTGTGTATAGCAGGGAAAGCTCTTATTGGCATCTTAAAGATCATTTAGTTGGCTGGGGTGCAGTGGCTCACGCCTGTAATCCCAACACTTTGGGAGGCTGAGGCAGGCTGATCACGAGGTCAGGAGTTCGAGACCAGCCTGGCCAATATGGTGAAACCCCGTCTCTATTAAAAATACAAAAATTAGCTGGGTGTGGTGACATGCGCCTGTAGTCCCAGCTACTCGGGAGGCTGAGGCAAAAGAATCACTTGAACCTGGGAGGTGGAGGTTTGCAGTGAGCCGAGATTGCACCACTGGACTCCAGCCTGGGCAACAGAGCGAGACTCTGTCTCCAAAAAAAAAAAAAAAAAAAGATCATTTAGTTATATATTTTGTTATTATTTGCATAGAAGGGGTTGAGCTGACAGAGTCTTTAATGCAGATATTGTCCCAGAGATTAGATCTTGTAACACCCAGTAGTTTAAGTATATCCTAATGATAATGAAAGTGCATTTTGTAATATTTCTTGAATAATAGGAGGAAAAATAAATTCTCAAGTCTTTGATTCTGGTGTTGCAAAGACAAATAGCCATTTCATTATATGAGGATTCGTGCATTGAGTTCTTTCCAAACAAGATTATAATTCATTATATCAGCATGTACCAAATGCGATTTATAGTGACCTTATAATATTTCCTAACTGAATAATTATCATTTCTTTATCATTAGAATTTTAATAGTCAACTTCCTTTTCTAAACAAACAAATACCTATAATTGGAAATGTGATAAAATTTGAGACTATCTGGGTGCTTTAGATGTAAAGGGCTTTTGGTTGTGATTGGAAAAAAGTGAATGGGCCGGGTGCGGTGGCTCACGTCTGTAATTCCAGCACTTTCGGAGGCCGAGGCAGGCAGATGGCCTGAGCCCAGGGGTTCAAGACAAGTCTGGGCAACATGGTGAAACCTCATCTCTATTTAAAAAAAAAAAAAAAAAATTTAGCTGGGTGTGGTGGTGTGAGCCTGTAATCCGAGCTACTCAGGAGACTGAAGTGAAAGAATCATTTGAGCCCCAGGAGGTCGAGGCTGCAGTGAGCCAAGATTGCACCACGCACTTTAGCCTGGGCAACAGAGTGAGACTGCAAAAAAAACAGTGAACAGCAGCACATCCTAGAGAAAGCGTGGAGGGGTGTGAAATAGGACATCCGGGTTGAAATCTGGGCTCTACCAGTCACTATCTGCATAACTTTGATGCTCAAAGATATTTAAAAAGTTTCTCATTCTCTAAAAAATAATCTGCAGTTCTACTTTATTCAATGATCGTTGTTAAGTTTACATAAGTATCGACATGCCTGATCCAAAGAAATATATCATCTGAATGTCTTCTCCAAGCACTTTTCCTATAATGAGCTTTATAGTCAGTATCAGAAAATTTATCACATCAAAAACCAACTATTCAATTCAATCTGTAATTTTCCATGGAAGACACTGATTTTCACGAAGGGGAGAGGAAATAGTTGAATGGGACACCACTGAGTTGTCTGATGAGCATTTGAAAACAGGCACCACAGCCACTGTGCTGGGACTCCCAGTGGCTCAGTATTTTGTTCCTGCGTATTGCCGTGTGTTTATTTATATGAATGTCTGTTTGTGGTCCTGTGAAAGTTGGAGGGTGATGTTTGGGTGGGGAACCCCCAAACTTGGAAATATGGGAACTATGTTTACTTTCATCATGGGGACGCAGAGCAAGATGGCAGAACAGACAGCGCTACCGATCCCCCACCCCCACCCCTACAAGGACACCAATCTAACAACTATCTACACAGAAAAAACACCTTCATGAGAACCAAAAATCAGGTGAGCCCTCATAGTACCTGGTCTTAACTCCGTATGGCTGAAAGAGGCACTGAAGAGATAGAGAAAACAGTCCTGAATTGCAGACGCCACCCGTCCCCACCCCAGCAGGGGAGGCGTGGTGCAGTCTGTGGGCACTGGGGGAGGAGAACACAGCAGTTGAGAGACATAGAACTCAGTGCCAGACCAAGCTCAGCTGACACCTGCCCACAGAGGGAGCATTTAAGCCAGCCCTAGCCAGAGGGGATCGCTGATCACAGTGGTTGGGAACTTGAGTTCCTGCAAACCTTTAGCAGCAAGAGCTAAAGTGCTAGGGTTTGTAAAGAAATTTGAAAGGCAGTCTAGGCCATAAAGACTGCAACTCATAGGTGAATCTTAGTGCTGAACTGGGCCCACAGATAGTGGACTGAGGGGCATGCGACTTACGGAGAAACGAGCTGGGGTAGCCAAGGAAGTGCTGGCATCACCCCTCCCCTAATCCCAGGCTGCACAGCTGGAAGCTCCAAAAGAGCCTCCTTCCTTCTGCTTGATGAGAGAAGAGGGAAGAGTGGGGAGGACATTGTCTTCGCATCTCAGATACCAGCTCAGCCATAGCAGGACAGGGCACCGGTCAGATTTGTGAGGCCCTGTTCCAGGATCTAGCTCCTGGATGACATTTCTAGACACATCCTGGGTGAGAAGGGAACCCATTTCACTTAAGGGAAAGACCCAGTCCTGGCAGCATTCATCAACTGCTAACTGAAGAGCCCTTGGGCCCTGAATAACCAGCAGCGACACCCAGGTACTACACTGAGGGCCTTGGTGAGCCTCAGAATTGCTGGCTTCAGGTGACACTCAGCACATTCCCACCTGTGCTGCAGGCAAAACTCCTTCTGCTTGAGAAAAGTGGAGGGAAAAGCAAAGAGGACCTTGTCTTGCACTTTAGGTAGCAGCACCACCACAGAGGGGCAGAGCACCAGGTGGGCTCTCGGGGTCCCTTATTCCAGAACTTGACTCTTGGACAGCATCTCTGGACCTGCCCTGGGCCAGAATGGAGCCCCCTGCCTTGAAGGGTGAGTCCCAGGCCAGGCAGCATTCACCACAAGCTGACTGAAGAGCCCTCAGGCCGTAAGGGAACATGAGTGGTGGTCTGGCGGTACTCCCCAGGGCCTGTGGCGGTGGTGGCTAAGGGGTGAGGCTCCCCTGCTTTTGGAAGGGGGAGGAAAGAGTGGGGAGAACTGTGTCTTGTCGTTCACTGCCAGATCAGCTGCAGTACAATAGAACACCAGGTAGGCTTCCAACATTTTTGATCCTAGTTCCCGACAGCACCTCTGGACCATCCAGGGTCTGGGGGAACTTGCCACCCTGAGGAGAAAGACGCAGGCCTGGCTGGCTTTGCCAACTGCAGATGGCAGAGCCCCAGGGCGTTGAGTGAACATAGGCAGCAGCCAGGAAGTGGTTACAGACCCAGTGCTGTGCTGGCTTCAGGTCTGACCCAGTGCAGTCAGTGATGTGGCCACAGAGGTGCTTGTGTCACTCCACCCCAGCTTTAGGTGGCTCAGAACAGACAGACCCCATTTGTTTGGGAGAAAGTAAGGGAAGAAAACAAGAGCTTCTGCCGGGTAATCCAGAGAGTTCTCCTGGATCTTATTCAAGACCATCAAGGTGATGCCTTAACGAGTCTTCAAGAACCACAGTGTTACTGGGCTTGGGGTGCTCCCTAAGGCAGACAGAGCATAGATCACAACACCAAGTCCCTTCAGATACCTGGAAAGCCTTCCAAAGGGGGGGTACAAACAAGCTCAGACAGTGAAGGCTATAATAAATGTCTACCTCTTCAATGCCCAGACGCTGAAGAACATCTACTAGGTTAGTGCAAAAGTAACTGTGGTCTTTACTAATATCAGTACCATCCAGGAAAACATGATCTCACCAAATGACCTAAATAAGGCACCAGGAAGCAATCATGGAGAAACGAGATATGTCACCTTCTGGACAAAGAATTCAAAATAGCTGAGGAAACTCAACGAATTTAAGATGACACAGAGAAGGAATTCAGCATTCTATCAGATCAATTTAATACAGAGATTGAAATAATTAAAAAGATTCAAGCAGGAGCTCAGAACTGCAACTGGCATACTGAAGAATGCATCAGAGTCCTTTAATAGCAGACCTGATCAAGGAGAAGGAAGAATTAATAAACTTGAAGACAGGCTATTTGAAAATACATGGTCAGAGGAGACAAAAGAAAAAAGAATAAAAAAAAATGAAGCATGTCTACAGGGTCTAGAAAATAGTCTCAAATGGGCAAATCTGAGTTATTGGCCTTTAAGAGGAGGTACAGACAGGGGTAGAAAGTTTATTCAAAGGGATAATAAAAGAGAACTTCTCAAACATGGAGAAAGATATCAATATCCAAGTACCAGCAGGCTATAGAACACCAAGCAGATTTAACCCAAAGAACACGACCTCAAGGCATTTAATAATCAAACTCCCAAAGATCAAGGATAAAGAAAGCATCCTAAAAGCAGCAAGACAAAAGAAACGAATATCCTATAATGGAAATCCAGTATGTCTGGTAGCAGACTTTTCCGTGGAAACCTTACAGACCAGGAGAGTGGCATGACATACTTAAAGTGCTGAAAGAAAAAAAGTTTTACCCTAGAATAGTGTATCTGGTGAAAATATCCTTCAAACATGGAGGAAAAATAAACTTTCCCGGACAAAAGCTGAGGGATTTCATCAACACTAGACCTGTACTACAAGAAATGCTGAAGGCAATATTTCAGTCAGAAAGAAAAGGGTGTCAAGCAATAAGTGATCACTTTGAAGGTACAAAACTCACTGGTGATAGTAAATATGTAGAAAAATACAGAATATCGTAACACTCTAACTGTGGTGTGTAATACCCTTATCCTAAGTAGAAAGACTAAACAATGAACCAATAAAACATAATTTTTCAAGACATAGACAGTACAATTAACATATAAATAGAAACAACAAAAAGCTAAAAAGCAGGGGGACAAATGCAGTTCCAGAATTTCTGCTTGGTTCTTTTTAATTAAGTTAGTTAAGGGGACTAATAAAAACTAGAGTTTTATATTAGTTTTCTTTTTGTGTGTTTATGCAAACAGTGTTAACTTGTTACCAGCTTAAAATAATGGGTTATAAGATAGTATCTGCAAGCCTCATGGTAGCCTCAAATCAGAAAACATACAGTGGATACACAAAAAATAAAAGTGAGAAACTAAATCATATCAGCAGAGAAAATCGCCTTCACTAAAGGACGACAGGAAGGCAAGAAAGAAGGTCACAAAACAGCCAAAAAACAAGTAATATGGCAAGAGTAAGTCCTTATTTATAAATAACAATAATGAATGTAAATGGATTAAACTCTCCAATCAAGACATAGAGTGGCTGAATGGATGAAAAATCACTTTACCATGTAATGATCCCTCTAGTGTTTTCCCTCCAAACATCTTATGACTGTATTGTCAAAGTTGATCAAGTTATTGGTGTTACAAAAAAAATCCACTTGGTCACAGGTCTCCACTGAGCATAAATCAGTTAAAGTATAGCATAAACAATACTTTAAAACAGTATCGATCTTGTCATTGAATTGTCCTATCAATATTCCATAGTTACAGGTATGAAGAGGCAGAAACTCTTCCTTTGATGTTGACAATCAGCCTTCCATATTGAAACAAGGCTTTGTGTATCCTCTGCCTGAGAAGCTGCCCTTTCTCTTTGTTAGCTACCAGCTCTCTTAATAGCTGTTATAAGAAATTAATTTTAATTTTATAAGAATATTGTATATTTCTTGAAGAAACATTTATTCAAAATTCAGCCTTTTCTTTGGTTTCACTTTTCCTGTTAAAAAATTATATAACTACTTTGGATTAAAGTTATATATAATATTTATATATATTATTTGTATATATGTTTATATAAAATATTTATATAGTATGATTTTCATATACGCATCTATGCATCCTCCCTGCTTCTTCCATGTAGTGAACTGTATTCACTAACTGTTAGTGACTGTTTCTTCTGAATGGTGAGATTTTTTTTCTTCACATTTTCATTTTTTTAGAGATGGGCCCTGGCTCTGTTGCCCAGGCTGGAGTGCAGTGGTGCAATGCTAACTCACTGCAGCCTTGAACTCTTGGGCTCAAGTGGTCCTCCTGCCTCAGCCTCCTGAGTAGTTGGGGCTACAGGCACATACCACTGCACCTGGCTAATTTTCGAATTTTTTTTTAGAGATAGGGTCTCACTACATTGCCCAGGCTGGTCGCAAACTCCAGGCTTCAAGCGATCCTCCTGCTTCCCCAACCTCCCAAAGTGCTGGGATTACAAGTGTGAGCCACCATTCACTCTTTAAAGACTTTTCTGATGAGCTTGGTTGTGATATAAATATGTGATTTTGGTATGGAATAATGAAAAACATTTGGAAATTTCTATCATCCAGTGAACTGTTATTTTCCAAACAACAACGCAGATGTTAAGAATCACATCTGGGTAAAAATTCCATTCAGGGTGCAAGACAGGTCAATGTGTTGTAATGCATCAGGACATGAAAGTTCATTGATACGATTTTCAGATTCCACATGGCAGCTAACCTTTTCTTTTTCAAAATAATTTTTATTTTGAAATAGTTGAAGACTCACAAGAAGTTGCAAAAATAGTATAGAGAGTTCTATGTATCCTTCACCCAGCTCCCCCCAATGATGGTATCTTACACAACCAGATAAAAACCAGGAAAATGATGTGGGCACAATTCTATTAATTTGAATACAGCCCTCTGTAGCATTTCACCAGTTTTTATATGCACTCGTTTCTTTTCTTTTTGTCCAACTAACCTTCAGCAAACTAACATTTGTTGAGTTTTGGTGTTGGCATCAAAAAAGATTTGGTGTTGGTATCAAAAAAGAACATCCACAATAATCAGAAAAAGGACATTAAAATATTCCTCTTCTTTGCAACTACTGATCTGAGGCTAGATTTTCTTCATATACATATAATTATTACTTTTTGAGATGGAGTCTCACTCTCTCACCCAGGCTGGAGTGCAATGGCACGATCTTGTCTCACTGCAACCTTCACCTCCCCAGTTCAAGCGATTCTTCCACCTCAGCCTCCCGAGTAGCTGGGATTACAGGCACCTGTCATCATGCCTAGCTAATTTTTGTATTTTTGTAGAGAGGCGGGTTTCACCATGTTGGCCAGGCTGGTCTTGAACTCCTGACCTCAGGTGATCTGCCCCCACTCAGCCTCCCGAAGTGCTGACATTACAGGCGTGAGCCACTGTGCCCAGCCAATTTTCTTCTTATATTTTAACCAAACACACATATCACAACAGGTCGAACACAGAATCCAACTACCTTCAATTAGGCCAGGCATTAAAGACGTTTGTAAAAATGTAAAACAGTATCACTTTTCTCATTAAACATTTTTTTTTATTTTAAAGACAGAGTCTCACTCTGTTGTCCTGGCTGGAGTACAGTGGTGCAATCATGGCTCACTGCAGCCTTGAACTTCTGAACTGAAACAATACTCTTTCCTCAGCCACCTGAGTAGCTGGGACCACAGGTGTGTGCCATCACGCCCAGCTAATTTTTGAAGTTTTTGGAGAGATGAGGGTCTCACTATGTTTCCCAGGCTGATCTCAAACACCTGGGCTCAAGTGATTCCCCCACTCTGGCCTCCCAAAGTGCTGGGTCTCACTGAATTTTTTTGTTTTGGAAAATATAGTTACTTTTCCTTCAAATGTTATATTAATATGCAATAGATTCTTTATAAGTAAATACCTTTTTTATCTTAGTTTTCATCTCAAATGCCATCAACACTGATATATGTAACCCTCATAAACCAAGGCTCCTTGAGGCCCTCAGTGGTTTGTAGGATTCTAAGAGCTCAGTGCTCCCTAAGGTAATCTGGGTGCCTCCTCCCACAGAGCTCCTGGACTCTCTAACAAAGTCCAGAACCTTTTCATTCATTGATTTAAACACACATAGCTTATTTAGAGGAAATTGAAAGTTCAGAAGCTTCTACAGTGATTGTCAATGGGGGAAATATGATACAAACTGTATATTAAAGTGATCTTTTATGAAACTATTAACTGCTTAGTCTAAATTCAGGTACAGCAGTCAAAGAAATTAGAGTTATTCATCAACTTTGTTGAATTCACATCTTTCATTTTAGAATAACAGCAGACTTTAAGCATGTATTATTTTTCCAGTGTTTAGCTTAGTCTAAGACTGTGTGAGTCTGGTTTGATCCATTGCCGTGAAGAATACACAGACAGCAGCTGTAATGAGCAGATGCATTCCCTCGTAGAGAAGTTTTGGAGAAAATACACTCCATATAAATAAATGATAACGCAGAGATGTCACCAAAATGATATATGTGGAAACTGGAATAGAACAAATCAGTGCGTAGCAGAAGCAAGCATGACTCAGTGCTGAACCGCTGTTAATAAGAAAGAAAATGTGTATTAGCACATGCCACTTACATATCACACATGTAACAACGCTTTTACTTTCAAAAAGACTCCAGTAGCTCCTGCCCTTGGACTAGAGGGCACCGTGTTCCTTCTTGCGCACACACATGCAGTCACTATGGTGCTGGGACAGGTGCCTCTCCAGATGCCCTGGAGACGGGAAAACCCATCCTGCCCCCTTGGAGGCTGTGTTCTAGTGAAGGAGGCAGGAGAAACCAGATATGTAACATGTCAGGAAGAGACAAATTCATGAAGAAAAATGAAGCAGAGTAAACAGAAGAAGGATGGGTGAGGGCCACCATGTCCCCCCATACACACACCTTGAGCTCTCTAGAAATGCTTCTAAAACTTGACTGTATGTAAAAATCACCTACAGTATGTGCTGGAAGTGCCACTCTGGAGGCCTCCCCCCCCCCAACAGAAATCTGGATGTGGTTGGTCTGGGGTGGGCAGAGGTCTGCGTCTCCACAAGGCACGGAGGCGCCCAAGGGGACATGAGCTGCAGCCCCAACTGCTCAGCCACTGTCTGCTGTCGTCTGTAAAACAGCTCTGAAAAACGCACCCCCAGACTTTGCAGTTATTTAAAAATTATATATCCATGTGCTACTATATCACATGCATTATAAAATACAAACGATGAATACAAAATCACAAAAGGGCGAGACACAAATAAACAAATACAAGTTCTGAGCTTTTCTCCCTGCTGTTGTGTGGAGGACCACGTCAGTGCGTCTGGTCTGGGGACACTGGCCCAGCGGGGTTTGTTGAGCAAATTCTCGGAATAAGAGCCACCCCTCGAAGTACGTTAATGTACCCCCCCTAGTTTTCAAACCACCAACACACTACATAAATCTCTTCCTCAAAGCAACTTTCTGTGAGTCTGTGATTATTGAAAAATGATAAATTACATTATTGGGCACTTTTCATGCCTCATCCATGACTTCTGATCAAGTTCTGTTAGAAAGAGCCCAGGGGCAGCCCCCAGATCCTCAGTCCTGTCGGCACGTGTGTGTGTCTGGGTGTGTGGGCCCCGCTGCATGTCCTGTAAAGGGCTCCTCAGTCCTGTCGGCCCAGCAGCTCCACCAGGTGTTACTTGAGGGTGTTCTGTAAGCGGCTCCTGCTTCAGTGCTCACTGCTCAGGAAAGGGTGTCAACAGCCACAAAGGGCCAAGGACGGGGCTGTCTCTGGCGGGAGGTGCCCGGTACCTCATGCCCCCAGCGACTGTCTCTGACTCCTCCACAGTCTCACCTCAGCCCCTCATTGGCTCCCCATCTCAGGCCTTGGAGGGCCCCTTCTCCCTCCTGGCTTCTCCAAACACGCCTTCACCTCAGCCTGCCATGTGCTCCGGTCAAACACTCAGATCATGGGATCTCCCGGTGGGCGGCCGGTGCCTCTGGTCCTTTCATTGCTTTCCTTGCCAGACCCTGGCTCCTTAGGCGGGTCCCCCAAACCCATACCGCTGGTCACCACTTGGTATCCAGCCCCACAGGCCGGGGACCCCACAGGGAGGTGGACCCCAAGGTGTCCTCAATACACCCCCTGGTGACAGCAACACCCGGGAAAAGGTGAACATACTGGGCAGGAAGCTTCGTGGCTAAGTGGGCCGTGGCCCCATCCTACCCAGACAGTGCGTGGGAAGTTGTGGCTTAGACATGGCACCACCTTGACTTCAGTTTAACAGTTTTTAGCATTACTCTTCTAGAAGATGGCGGCTTGCTGTTCCCACCACCTCAGCAAAGAGCCATTTGCACTGCAGGGGAGCAGGCAGCCCAGGGTACCAGCCCTCGGAACAGAGGGTTGCCGACCATTCAAGGCCACGTTTTTGACCTTATGGAAACGTATTTTCTCTGTCTACCATTTAGACCTGGTTATAGTTTTCCTACTCTACTGAAACAAAATAGAAACCATAAGTAAAACTTGATGCTTTAAGCTTTTAAAAGGGAAGAAGAAAACCCTATAAAATGAAGGAGAAATGCTCCTTGACTAGGAAAAATACCATATGATACTCTCCAATTGATCAAAATGCTTTCACCTCACTTAATATTTGTCTTTTTCCCTCCCAAATACAAACGTGCCTGGCAATGTAAGAGATGAAAAGTGCCTGGTCCATCAAACTGCAATCTGCAAGCACCAGGGCGGCTGCAAGGCCGATGACCAAACCTACACAGAGAGGAGCCGGGCAAGTACTTCCAGCCCTCAGTCCCCAGCTGGCCACTGAGAGGTGTGCCGTCCACCCAACAGGTGCTTGATCACGCCCGCACAGCTGTAGCACATCCGTTCTCCAGGGCGGAGGCGGATGCACCTCCACACGCTCACGCCCGCTTGTCCTGACACCTGACCACACGACGTGCTGACAGCCCACCCCAGACGGCCGAGGACGGGGTCTCCTGTTTCTGTAAGCCCAGTGTGAGCACGCAGCTGGCCTCAAAACCAAGTCAGAGAGAGACGTCCCAGGGCAGCTGCTGACAGGCAGGCGCCGAGCAGGGGTCTCGTGGCAGACGTTTGTTTCTATGCAGAATCGAAGTCTGGAAGGACGTCTCCACACAGCCTGGCCACGGGGCGTGTCTCCCAGGCCGGTCTGTTGGTGGCTTCCGCCCCCAGAGCCTCAGCTTTCTGCTGGGATGACAAGCTCAGCGGTGACTGTAAATTACGGGGGTCTGTCCACAGACTGCCCCAAAGTGGGCGTGTCAAGCGTCCACAGGCACCTGAAGAAAACACAGGTGAATCTCAGGCATTCTTGTCCCCGGGAAGCTTGCAGTCTGGCCAGGAGGCGATTCTCACCTTGGAAAGGCTCCATGTCAGCTGTGGGAAGGCACGCGCCCATCACTGCTGAAGCAAGGCCAATGCTCCCCTGACCCCTTAATGGAAACCTGTGAGCGACTGAGTGGTCCAGCCCGGGCCCGCCGAGTCTGCGGGGCGTGAGCACTTCCACCATGGTGGACGGTTCCTCTGGCTCAGAAGCACTCATGCTATAAGAGCCTCAACACAGGACGTGAGCGGCGAGGGGCTCCTTTCAGGGTGGGAAAAGCTCAAAGGCAGGCACAGGTGTGTGTGCCTGGGTGCGTGGGCCCTGCCCGCATGTCCTGTCAGCCCGAGGACACCTCTGTGGAACGTCGACAGGGGGTTGGGCATCTGGGCCTGGAGGCAAGGCCAGGGGTCCCTGTGGCCCGGGTCTCAGGAGCTGGTCTGGGAGGGGAGTGAGGCGGGGAGAGGACCTGGGTGGAGCTGAGAGGATGACCTGGCGAAGGAGGCTGTGGAGAAGCCAGAGGGCGGAGCGGGGCCACAGAAACGTGCAGATGCTCTGTGGAGTCACCGGGAGCTCGGCAGGAGAAGCCCCCAAGTGTCCTGGGAGGGCTAGCACGGGGGCTCAGCAGTCAGCACCGCGAGAGCGACTGTTCAGTCACGGGAAGACGCAGGAGCCCTCCAGCCTCATCGCTCAGCGGAGAGGTCACAGCGCGCTCCCTGGGGCTCCCAGCAGGACTGGGGCCTCCGGTCACCACAGGACACATGCAAAGCTCTGGCTGACCTGCCCAAAGCCATCCAGCAAGTGCGGGGGGCTGGTCCAGTCAGTGCCCCAGACGCTCGCCTGCCTGGGAGGAGGCCGGGCCGCGGCGCGCGGTTTCAGCACACGGAGAAACGCACACGCACTGTGGCGATTCGTGACTGTGGCTGGCAGCAGAGACAAGCGTGGAGCACGGGGCACTCTGGCAGATGCCGCAGGGGCCACTAGCCCTTCCAAGGCTGTGAACGCTTCCAATGCCCCCCATTGAGCCCCCAGCAACTCCCATTTTACAGATGGGAAAACCAGGCACATGTGAGTCAAATAAATTTGCAGGCCCTGGGGTCTCCGCCAGACCAAGTTGGGAGGTAGAGAATCAACCCCTCGCACTCCACTCAGCACCTGACTCCGCCAGACCAGGCACTGAGGCTGCTATGGTGAACAGAGCTGGTGAAGCCCCTGCCTCACGAAGCCTCCTTTCTTGGGGGAGCAAGAGAGAAACATACGATGAGGAAGCAGAGAGTGTGCGGCGGTGGGAACGCTGCAGAAAACACAGGCGTGTGGATGGGGAGCTGCAGCCTTGATCTAGGGTCCCCCGGGGGAACTTCTGCACAAAGCTGCCAGGAGACGGGTGTGTGGATGGGGGGCTGCACCCTTGATCTGGGGTCCCCCGGGGGAACTTCTGCACAAAATCGCCAGGAGACGGGCGTGTGGATGGAGGGGGCTGCATCCTTGATCTGGGGTTCTCCGGGGGGGAGTCTGCACAAAGCTGCCAGGAGACGGGCGTGTGGATGGGGGGCTGCACCCTTGTTCTGGGGTCCCCGGGGAACTTCTGCACAAAGCTGCCAGGAGACAGGTGGGTTTTGGAGAGGAGACCTCAGGCTCACTGGAGGGAACGAAGCGGACCAGGCAGGAGAGCATGGAGGGCAGGCCAGACGTGGCTTGAAGGGACTTCTCAGCGACAGGGGACGGCGCTCACGTCTCCGAACTTCCCTGTGCCCCCTACCTTGTTTTTCCAACTCAACTCATCAGCGTATGTGTGAAGGGACACGCCCCCAGCTACTCAAGGACGACTCAGAACAGGCACAGCCCCGGCCAGGAGCCTTCTCCAGGGTCCTGCGTGCTCCAGCAGGGTCTCCGGGGGCCGAGAGCCGTCTTTTATCTTCATGTCCCCAAAGGGTAAGGACGACCCACCCTCCATCTGGCCACCAGCAAGCAGAAAAACCAGGGGTGGCGGGAAAAGGAATTTTCCTTCCTGTGTCTCTAGAAACCATGTGCTGGTGTGACCTGGGGAGCCCAGCGAGGCCCCGTCAGACCCGACCCTGGCCCTACACGGACCCCTCAGGCCGGCTTCTGGCCCTTGAGCTTTGGACCGTTTCCTTATTTAAAGAAAAGAAAACTGTTAGAAAGACTGTTGGACCCATGGAACTTAGATCCCCTTGCATCTGGAACAAAGTACGACCCTTAAAACCAGGCAGCCGGCCCCCAGAACTGTGCTGACGGCAGAGAGGTGCCTCACCTGTGTGTTTCTGAGCTCAGGAAGTGCACTAAGTGGCTGGCCCACAGCACAGGCCCTGCGTACGTCCCAAATGCTGTCAGGAGCACGGCTGGGATTTCCACGTAGGTGTCTAAGCCCACGAAGCCTGCGGAGATGTCCACGGTGGCAATGTTATTGGAGTTGCCCTGGAATACAGGAGAGGAGCTGACACAGGCCTCACAACACATGGCATCAACAGCCATGACGTTAGCGTGAACCGTGTAGGCAGCCCAGATAACCACGCCAGCACGGACACACGTGTGGTCAGAGGTGGCTGCCCAGCCGTTCCTTCAGACTGCCGAGCTGGCCTTGCCTGGGTGGCACCCCCTCCCCCTGCCCGCAGTGCCCAGGCTGCGGAGGGGCACGTGAGCTGACCGTGCAGAAGCTGGGGCCCCCTCTGAGGAAGGACGCACACACAGACCGGCTGGCTGACTGCGACACATCTAAGACCTTTGTCCAGACCATCGACTTTTCTTAAGACAAGCACATGAACCTCCCCTCAAGGACCCACATCCGAGGGGGCACATATGGCCCTGAGAGGCACAGCTGCTGGGACCAGCCAAAGGGGTAGTTGGGCTGAAGACTAGAACGGGCACCCAGCCAGGTCCCATCTATGGTGAGGTGCTGCCAGTGGGTTATATGGTAGAGGGCAGGCCAGCTGCTGGGGGAGCACAGCCCCTGGTGCAAATTGGTAACTCACATCTGGCTTACCTATCAGACCATGAGGACTCACTTCGTCTGGTCAAACTTCATCTGTCAAGGTTCTGGCCAGTCCTGGCCCAGCCCTGGTAGGTAACTCCCTGCAGGATGCAAGCGCTGATGCCACACAGCTTACCCTGCTCCTAGTGATTCTGGATCCCAAAAAGGGGTCTTCTGAGACCCTGCCTCTCCGGTCGCAGGCCCCGCCTCTCCACTCCAAGACCACACCCTTCCACTCCTAGGCCCCACCTCTCCA
>NW_026652292.1:83661952-83767279 GCF_009828535.3 Hylobates moloch
CTCCACTCCAAGACCACACCCTTCCACTCCTAGGCCCCACCTCTCCACTCCCAGGCCCCCCTTCTTGGCTCCCAGGCCCCACCTCTCCACTCCAAGACCACACCCTTCCACTCCTAGGCCCCACCTCTCCACTCCCAGGCCCTGCCTCTCCATGCTCCATCTTTACTGACTGATATCTGTCACTGGCCTGTCATGCTGACTTTCCTCAAAAACTCATGACATCTACAGTCCGACAGCACATGTCTCTATCAAGCCCAACGAAGATCCCTCTCCAGAACCAGAACTGTTCATGTCCACAAAACACTGGCTGGGTGCTCACCAGCTTGGCTCCTTCCTCCTTTTCCATGCAGACAGCGGTGGGCCCAGGGGGTCCCCAAGTCATGTTGATGCTGCTTCCCCAGCATCTCACAGATGTGCGTTAACTCCTATCCCTGTTGTCTTAGGCCCCAGCCCTTTGACTTGGCTTCCCCTGAGACCCACTGGACTCGAGGCTACTGCCCCTCCTGGACAGTGCTGCCCCAGTCATGTGACTTCTCCACTTTGAAGCTCTTCTGCAGGGAGACTGAGGAGAGAGCAAACAGGCAGAAGCAGGAGACCCTGGAGGGCGGAAGCGGGACACAGTCCCAGATGCCACAACGGGAGCAGGGGAGGAGGCCACTGAGGAGGCCACTGTGGCTCTAAGCAGGCTCAGCCAGGCACAGAGACTGCCAGCCATGCTGACACGTCTGCAGTTGCACAGCGGCTTTACCTGCATGACTTCATCTAACCCAACAGTCCTGACGTGTGCTTCGTGATTATCCTCGTCAAACAGGGAGGAAACGGAGGCAGAGAGACTCAGGGACTGGGCGAATGTGGAGGGCCAGCAGATGAGCAAGGGCAGTCACGTTCCTGACCCCTGATCTGTTAAGGAACTGCCCAGTCGAGGGCAGGAAGCAGGGATGGGCAGCAAAGCCACAGGTGCCTCCCCGAGGAGCTCTAACACTGAGGGGCAGCGGACTCAGCCTCAAAACGGGGGCTGTGGGGAGGTGGGGAGACCAGGGAGGGCTGGGTCCTGGGGAGGCCGGGAGACCACTATCCCTGGTTAACAGATAAGGAAACGAAGGTGTGGCAAGGGCCTGCCGGAGGCCACCTGGCTTGAACGTGCTGGACACCGGCATCCAGGCCTGCAGTTCTGCTGGGGACACCCTTGTGCCTTGTGTGGACATGGCAGGGAGAGCTGCAGCTGTGTACAAGGAGGACAGGGGCCCGAGCGGGTCAGAAGGGTTGGGGAAGCACCAGGACGGGGCGAAGAAGCTGGCCACTGGCCACCTACTCATTGTACCTGAAGACAGAGTCTTCTGTAACTTCACACCTACCACCTTTGGGCTTCAGGATCAGAGGGACAGACATACAGACAGAAAACCCTGCAACTGTGGGCTGTTCCAGGGAAAGGCTGGGAGCACCAGGAAAGGGGGACAGGATGGAGGAGAGGCCCCGTCGGGACACAAAGAACTGCACAAGCCTCCTGGGTATGAGACAGCGGACAGGCAGACACCGGTGCACACCAAGAAAATACAGACCTCACAGTAAAGACCAAAATGGAACCACGATGTTCAGCTGGTGCAAAGTGACTCAGCCTGGGAGTCGGGGCTGGAAGGGAACCAGCAGGGCTGTGCCCACTCTCCTGAGGTTGCCAGGAGGCTGGATGAGGCTGGATCCCTCTGAGGCCCCGTCTGCCTGTCCCTCTATGTCTCTTCATAACTGAGGTGGTTTGGGCTTGTCTGGGATGGGCCTTTAAACACCGGACAGAAGCCCTGGTGACCCACCAGGCTTCAGGGAGCTAACAGTCATGGGGGCACCAACGGTCCCCAGTGTGGACAGCCCTGACACCAGGGGCAAAGGGCATGAATGAAAACAATTATTACATTCATCAATGAAGCAAGTGAACAACGTGATGTCTGTGCTTCCTGAACTGCTTGTAATAAACAGACCCAGGCCTGGCCCAGCAGAGCAGCAATCCGCTGTCTTAAGCACCCACACATCCACACCTGGGACGTCTGTCTTAAACAACTGGCTGTACTTTATCTTATAAAACACACACGAGGGTTCAGCATAATTCACCATGCCACACTGACAGTTGTTTTGCTAAACAAACGTCGTAACTTTCCAACTTATGGTAACATTTTCTCAAAGAAAAATTTAAAATAAATATGTAAAAAGTGAAGTCTTCTACCCATGATAATAATGAAAACCTACCTGAAAATAGAAGAATGCTTGACCAAACCAATAATGCATCACAGTAATCTCAGCTGCATCGTGTCTCAGGGGCTTCCAGATGAATCTAGTCATTAGAGTCTGAATCAAGAGGCTAAATGCTAAGACCGGAAGATTATGTGGTCTAAAGAGCAAGGCTGCCAGAAGAACGAATCCACTATGTATCTCCCATAACCCTACGGTCTTGAGCTTGAAGTCTGCAGCAATGACTTGAGATTTAAGTAAGTCTTTGGTGCCCGTGAACAGAAGGCCGAGGACAAAGACATAAACAAAACGAGCTTCAAGAATACCCCTAAAAAAGAGCAAAACAAGTTAGATTCATTAGCACCAGTGAGAAAAATTCAAAAACATTTTCCCATGAAAAACACACCTATCTCCCTAGGGAACCAGTAAATGTCCCAGCACTGCTGACTAAAGGAGCCGCGGCCCCTCGCTACCCCCCAGGTCCTGTCACGGCAGTGGGCATGTCTCCTCCGCACAGCAGCCCTGAGGAGCCGCCGCCAAAGGCCCACAGGTGTGTCCTCGTGCAGACTCTTCTGCTGGGGTTGGCTTCGGGGAGGATCTTGCTCATTTGGCTCATCTGGTGGCACGACCCAAGCGGTGCCCTTGTGGCCTGCCTGCTTTGCACAGTTAATTTAAAAAACCCAATGCACTAGTGTAAGATTCAACTCTAAGAAACTGCTGTTAAGTTCATAAATGTTCACTGCACAACTGAGCAGATTTAAAGAAGCGTTTGCACATTTACAGGTACACACGCATGCAGTTTTAGGTAAATAAACACCTGCACGTTCACAGGCGCACACGCGTGCAATGGTGCAGTCGTCCAACCCGCGGGCTCTGAGAAAAGGCAGAGCTCTGCTCAGTCCGAGCCCTGCAGCTCACTAGCTCTCCTACTCGGGCATGTCAATCAAGACTTCTGACCCTCGGCTTTGCTAATTGTGAAATGGAGAGAAAATGGTTCTACACTTCACAAAGTCATCCTAGGAATTAAGCAAGGGAATGCAGGGAGTGTTTGGCACACAGTAAGCTCAGTAAAATTAAGTACTCTTATGATAGTTATCTGTAAAGGATACAATTACCCAAAAAATTTCATCTTACAAAACACGGATGTTCCGAAAACATATTTTAAATAAATTTTGTAAATGAAATGCTTCATATAGCCTGCAAAAGCTGATCATTTAAAATAATTATAAATTTTTTATATCATAATAATATTGTGAAAACTTAATTTTCCTATATTAGATTTTCTTAGAAAGCTTTGTACATTAAGAAAGTAAACTTTGATCACTTTAGTTCAAACAGCCTGAGCACTGTATACCATGTGACTGGCAGTGTGGCTGCCAGGAGGGGCCCACATCCTGGCTGAGGAGCTGGGGTCAGGTACCTGGCAACCCCCACAGGCCAAGGTGTGTGCTAAGTTGAGAGTGAATTATAGGCCCATCTGCATTCAAAGAAGGGAGAAATCAGCAAAGGTCCCAATCACTGGAGAAGTTTCATAGAAGAAAAGGGACTGGTTTCTGTGTCAAGAGAGGACGCCAGGGCAGGCAGGGGGATGAGCAGGAGGGGCATCATCCGGGGCCTCTGGTGGGTCCTCCTCCTCCCCTGGCCGGGCAGCGCCTGATCCTGCTCATCCAGGCCCACCCCGCTTCCACCTCCTCTCCAGCCATCCCTGGGCTTCTGAGTGGAGGACAATCGGGAACTGAGTGCAAAGGATTTCAGACTTTCAGTGGATGGCAGGGCCCGGGGGACTGACAGGAGAGCAGCAGCTGTTACAATGATCTAGATCCAGGATGCCCCTGTAGCCAGGACCTATTTACGATCGGGACAGATGGGGACAAAGGACGGAGGCACTTTACAGGAAGAAGGTGAATCAGGCAGTGCGTGTGGAAAGAAAAGGCACGCTGGCTAGTTCTGGACACCAGCAAATTACATGCTGCAGGAAGCAGGCCAGGGAAGGGAAGGGAGCCAAGGTCTTGAGATGAGTGATGCTGAAATTCAGTGTATAGATCTGCGAGGAAATGAGTTTATTCATACGCTGCACCTTAAACACACACCCCCAAATGTAACATCCATTTGGATGAGCCCAAAGTCTCAGATTCCAAAGTCAACAGCCTTTGAGATATCTCCACAGAACACCACTGGTAGCTGCCCGTCAGCATCCTCTCTGCACCAGGCCCCAGCCTCGGATGACGGCCTGCTACACTCTCACTGCCTCAGCCAGGCCTCAGCTCACCCTGACTCCCACCCCTTACTCCCCACTCAGCCAGGAAGTATTTCCAGGGGTGCCCCCGGAGCCCCAAGGCCACCCCTCAGGCTGGCCACAGCCCTCAGCAGTCACCTTGACTTTTGCTGTGATTAGAAAAGCAACACTTATTAACTCTAGACATTGCTAAGATACAAAAATAAGTAAAAAGCAAGACCACAATCTTATGATTTCAGGTCCTAAATATAATCACCAGTATTTTAAGTATGTTGTCTTTCATATAAGTATGAAAAAAAAAACAAACAGGTACACAATTAGTAAGCTGGGGTCACACTACCATTTTACAGCCCACTGTTCCACAACATGCTTCTCTGTTCTGTAAAAACAGGCTGCCTAACAGCCAGAAGACCCCTTTACAGAGCACCAACCTCACTGGGAGGATCACCGTATTGCTGCTGGATAATTACCCTGGTTGTTCCTTTTTGCAAGTGTGAAGGACACTTCGGTGGACATGCCTCTGTCCCATCCCAGGCTCCTGCCTCTGCTTATATTCTTGAGATAAATGGAAACAGTCAGCTATTTAAATTTAAATAGAGGGTCACCCACATGTTACAAGCTGCCCTCCAAAACGGCCTCTGCTCATCCCACTCCTGTGTTCACCACCACAACACAATTAAAATCAGAAACACGGTTGCTTTGACACAAAGAAAATGGCCCTCCTGGCTGAGCCCTCCCACCAATCAACAGGAGCTCCTGGCCCCTCACGGGCGCTCGTTATAAATTATGAGGACGGTCTGATTTTCCAGCAAGCTTCATTTTCCAGCTGCTGGGAAACATCCACTCATCATCCTCATCAGCAATTACACCCTGACCAGGAAAACAGAACCCTGGCCATCCCGTGCTGCCACTGACTTAGAAACCGATTCACGCTCATCTGTCTGTCCCATCACACACCCTGAAGGTTTTATTTTAAATTAAAAAAATCTTACTTCCAAGTGATTTCTCTCCTAAAAGTAACACATAAAACATAAAAAGTGCTAACAACGTGGCTGGTTGAGGTTTTCTTAGTTACACTCCAGTAGCTGTTGACACAATCACGATTGACAAACACCAAACTCCAGTGCTCTGAAGACTGGCTTGGTCTTCTCAGTTCATCAAAGAGTAAAGTGGTTCCACGCGCCCTGTGTCCGCCAGTTCATCAAAGAGTAAAATGGCTCTACGCACCCCGTGTCTGCCACGCACTTACTTGGAAATGTCCTTGCTGTCCGGCCGCCACGGGAACCGGACACTCCCAATGGCCGCCCGGTAGCAGTAGACGCCCAGCAGCCCCAGCGCCAGGGCAGCCTTGGACACAGGCGAGCACCCCCTCTGCACCAGCACAAAAACTACGAGGAGGGAGAGGGCAGCCAGGACAGAGAGCTCGGCTTTGTGGTCAGAGCTGAAATGAGATGGAAAATGCCAGCATTACAGCAAACAAACAGCAACGAGATCAATCTACACCGAGTGGCTTTCAAAGAACTGTATTAAAAAATAGCTGATTTTCCCAAAAACCAAAGATTACATGAAATTGTTGGTTTTTATTTTCAAACAAAGGTTCTTAAAGTGTAACAAATAAAAGATGGTCAACCTCGGTGGGGTGTGGTGGCTCACGCCTGCAATCCCAGCACTTTAGGGTGCCAACACAGAAGGATCGCTTGAGGCCAGGAGTTTGAGACCAGTCTGGGCCACATGGTGAGACCTCATTTTATTTAAAAAAAAAAAAAAAAAAAAGACAGTCAACTCGAACTCCCACTTCTCATTCACAAACGGGTCTCCCACCATCAGATCTGGATGCCCAGAGGCCAGGTGGTGACAAACAGAAACCGTCCTCTTGTTCCCTGGTACCCTCGGGGTCAGCCCTGCACCTACCAGTTCACCTCCTCTCTCCTGCCTTCTCCCATTAACTCAGTAACGCACGATATGTCCCTAGAGCCACATGGCCTCTCACAGGGTCTGCTGTCACCCGCTCCTGGGTGAGGAGATGGTGCAGAGGTTGACAGCTTGTCAGAGGGCAGAGCCCGGAGTCCTGACCGCACTGTGGTGCAGCAGCAGCCAGCCCTGGCCTGAGTGAGGGCGGGGAAGGCCGGGCTCCCTTCTGTTTCTCTCACTGCAGCTCCCACTTTGAAGCCTCCCAGGATGACAGGGGGAGACTGGGGCCACAAAGGGGCCTGGGCCTCACCCCGGGAAGGGGTACCTGGGTGTTTGTGTATTGTTGCTTTTTAAATGGCACGTGTTTTTACACAATCTTCAGGATTGTTATAATAATAAAGTAGAACATTTATAACAATATAATTGTTACTGTCATAGAAATTGTATGAATGTGGGCTGCCTCAAAATACTGTAATATTTTCAGATATGGTTGACCTCGCGTAAGCAAAACTGCGGATAATGCGGTTGGGGGTGGCTCTTGCACGTGGGGTGGAAAGCCAGCCAATTCTCTCCTAATGCTTTAATTTTCCAGGAAAGAAAGAAACAAGGTGTCACGGTGCTATTCCGGGACACGGAGCTCCGTGACACACCCGGCTGCTCTACATGCCTGGGATCCGACCCTGATGCTGGCGTGCCCAGCGCAACCTCCCACCAGCCCGTCCCCGCTCCGCTTCCTCACCTCTGGAGTGGGGACCAACCAAAGTCCCCTCTCCAGGGTTTCTCTGGAAAGGAAACGTGTAGGCACACGGCAGGCAGACAGAAGGACCCATCTGTGATGACTTGGCTAACCGAGGTTTTAGTAATTTAGTTAATGCTTAGCCTCCCACAAGAATTAATCAGAAGAATCTGTAATTTCGCAGCTTCTGATGTAAATTTACAAGTATCTTCCAAAAGAACTGTGGCACTAACGTGGCCCCAGGAATCCTCACGTGCTCACCAAGACTGAGTCTCGTCATTCAATTCTGCTTCTCTGCCTCAGCAGGTATGAAGTCACACCCTGTCATTTAACGGAAGTGCCCTCATTACTAGGACTGGGCATTTCTCTTTTCCTTCTGCTGCCATTTCTTACAGGAGTTCTCTGCAGTGAGGGGACCACAACCTGTGCCTGTTACTCTCGCCGCAGATACTCCCATTGCGCTATTCTTTTTTTACTTTAGTTTCCTAAGTCTTCACTGCCAGACAATTAAAATTTAAGTCTAGGCAAATCTTAATTATTTTTCTGTCCTGGTTTCTTCTACTTATTTGGAGCCTTGCCTGAAATGATTTGCTACATGATTTGCTACACTTTCTAGGTGGTTTCCAGTCGCCAGTGAAAGGCTCAGGAGGTGGCTGATTCCCCCACACAGCTCTGCCCCTTCAGGATGAGGAGAGAGAAAAGGGAGGATGGAGAGGAGAAAGGAGCTTTGCTAAGGGCAAAGCTGGCCCACAGAGGCTGCACCCACCTTGCCTGGCTGACCCCGTCCTTCCTGCTGCCCTGGGGATCATCAGCAGCAGGATAGGAGTCTGGGGGAATGACATGGCTTAGATGTTTGTCCACTGCAAATCTCACATTGAAGTTGGACCTTCAGGCTGGGCGCGGTGGCTCACACCTGTAATCCCAGCACTTTGGGAGGCCGAGGTGGGTGGATCACTTGAGGTCAGGAGTTCGAGGCCAGCCCAGCCAACATGGTGACACCCCGTCTCCACTAAAAACACAAAAATTAGCCAGGCATGGTGGCGGGCACCTGTTATCCCAGCTACTCAGGGGGCTGAGACAGGAGAATCTCTTGAACCCGGGGGGCAGAGGTTGCAGTAAGCCAAGATGGTACCACTGCACTCCAGCATGGGCAACAGAGTGAAACTCCGTTTCAAAAAAAAAGACATTGGACCTCCAGTGTTGGAAGTCAGCCTGGTGGGAGATGTGTGGGTCATGGGGGCAGATTCCTCACAAATGGCTTGGTGCCATCTTCGCAGTAATGAGTGCATTCTCGCTCTGGCTGTTCACAAGAGAGCTGATGTTTAAAAGCGCTGGACACC
Source organism: Hylobates moloch (assembly GCF_009828535.3). Classification (NCBI taxonomy): domain Eukaryota; kingdom Metazoa; phylum Chordata; class Mammalia; order Primates; family Hylobatidae; genus Hylobates; species Hylobates moloch. The sequence goes on from NW_026652292.1 coordinate 83,670,393, forward strand.
TCCCCCATCCCGCTCTTTCTCCTGCTCTTGCTACGTGAAGTGCTGGCTCCTGCTTTGCCCTCGCCATGACTGCCAGTTTCCTGAGGCCTCTCCAGGAGCAGATGCCGACACCATGCCTCCCGTGCAGCCTGCAGAGCTGAGAGCCAAGATGAACCTCTTTCCTTACACCTGACCCGGCCTCAGGTATTTCTTTATAGCAACACAGGAACGGCCTGACACAGGGAGACGCTGAGTGATGGGCGGGGGGCACGCAGCCAGGGCACGGACGGGGCATCCGGAACAAGCCCCTAGCAAGCTTCACCCCCAAATAGCATCTTTACTATATAATGACCATTGAAACAGAAGTTTTCAATCATGAACAGTTACGGTGGTTCAGCACTAATAAATGAAACCTGTTAGGCTAACCCCCAAATAAATTCACTTCTCAGCACTGATTCTAGTATCTAGTAAAACATTAGTTTTGGTGTATTTTCCCAATTCTTCAGATCTCAAATACTATCCCATTCTTAATATGAAAAATGGCCTCAATTTAGAAAAAGAAGAGCTTGGCAGGGGACCAATGGGCCGTAGAAAGTCTGGCCTGTGGCCACGGGCCCACGATCTCACCTGGTGAGCCAGTGGCCGAGGTCAGGCCGGTGAGCCCACTGCACACCTGTCTGGTTTAGGGAGCGCAGCAGCCGGCAGCAGGCCAGTATTAGCCACGGACTGGCCAGCACCATCCACTTCTCGCGGCCTCTGAGCACTTTGGAGGTAGAGGGGCTTCTGTGGCCTTTGTCTCGCTCCAGCACATCATAGCCAGGCCCGTCCTGCCACGTTGCTGTGGCCCCATCAAGCCCTTGTTCCACGCGGAGGCCACATGGAGGCTCACCGTCATCTCCCAGAAAGTAGTTCCTGTAGGTTTCTTGGCTCAGAGCTAGACACAGGGTGTTCACGAGGAAGTACCAGGTCTGGTGCTCCTCCTCCACAAAGCTGCTGGCGCCCAGGCTCAAGACGTGGCCCGCCGTCCCCAACAGAATAAGAAGGTCTAGCTCTGACCACCTTGAGCTGGGATGCACGGGGTTCTGTGAAAAGGAAAGTGCACTTTGTAAGAGACGGTCTGATAACCACACACATCTTGCTGCATGTCAAGTCCTTGCCCACAGCAGCGAATGCCCTGGACACACACCGTTGTTCCTCACACCCAGCACCTGGGCCCCTACTCTGGAACAGCCCGTCTGCTCCAATGGCAAGAACCTTCCTCTTGGGACGCAGCCTGCAGGAGTGGAGACGCCCTCAGCCCAGGCAGGGGAGCCGGACACCACACGGCCAGCCAGCTGTTCTCACACTGGACTGCAAGTCCCAAGCTGAGTGACAAAGACTGAAAATGGTCAGAACCCTCTGGGCAGTGATGCAGCCCAAAGAGCTTGCCCAGAGGCTCCCGGACCTGGCCCTCCACGCTCCCGCTTCCAGGATCTAGAAGAGCTTAGGTCTTCAGATGCGTGTCGCCAGTTCCTGCTTCTTGAAACCAAAGAACCTCAACAATACATCCCACCAAACCAGATCTCGAATTTCTCCAGGAATATTCTAGAAATCCAGAACGTTTCCACTAAAACGGTTAATTCTGTTGAAATGACAAAGTTGTCGTCACAGTACTATCTCTTAAATATACTAACTTAAAGCAGTCAAAAGTAAAGATGAGGACTCAATTATTGCCGTTTATTCTTTTGATAACTATATATTGCGGGCAGCTAGGTACTAATTCAATAGTGGGAGAGACAGCATGAGCCCAGATGGGCCCGAGGTGCAAGCGTGGGCGCAGATCATCCTGGCTCCGAGGAAGCCCGTGGCCTGATGACAACGCTGTGAGTGTCTCGGTCAGACACTCGGCACAGGGCCTCTGATGGCTCAAGCCAAGAGGGGATGGGGGCTGCACAGGGTTGGGGTGGGGGCCCAACAGTCCTGCTGCCACTGCAGTGGTTCCCTTGATCCTGGGCTCTGTGGATCTGAGTGCGACCATCCGCCTCTTCCTCACTGCCTCACCACCACTCCCCAGCTAACGAATGAAGGTGTCCGAGGCCAAAGACTAAGAATTCCAACAGAAAACGTCCGCCTTGGAAAGAAATCTGGACCTGATGAGGCAGGGTGCATTCTGGAGGTGGCAGGATGAGTGGTGCAACCAAGTCTCCTTCTGACCCTCCTGAGTGTCCTGGCCGATTGTCTCCTTTGCTCAGCTGCAGCTCCCACACCTCTGCTGGGAGGCTGTCTGATTCACACATCCCCTCAGTGGGGGCTCATTCCTCTGTGACCACCAGCTCTTTACAGTCACCTTGGTAACCGTCGCAGGAACCTAGCTTTCTAAGAACTAAGGCATCTGCCCTGACAGCACAGATGTGAACACCTGTGTCAGGACACCCAGAGGCCTGGGATAAGGCTGCTCCACATCCTTCCCTGAGGCCCTCTCCAGGGCACTGCCAGCACTTGGCACACAGCAGGTGTTCAACCAAAGTCCGGTAAATGAAAGGCAGCCTGAAATAACAACAGCCTGAGCAGAAGGACCACGTCACGTTCCCAGGAACCAGCCGTACGTACCTTCCTTGGGGTGTTTCCACCCACGAGCACGTTGGTCAGAACAGACGCAATCACACACAGCAGCGCCGAGGCCAGCACCATCACCCCCCCTGCTGCCAGCCACGAGAGGCCACAGAAGTAGCACGAACTTTCGGCTGAGGTGCACACAATGACGTGAACGGCCGAAAGAACCAGGATCACCAAATAAAAGAGCAGAGAAAACCCAGGAGATGACAGTGGGACTTCCAGCTCAGCCTTTCTGTGCAGTGCCTGTGGGACGCTGAGCAGGAGCAGGGTGAGAACCTGGAACAGAGAAACAGCAGCGTCCACAGACTGCTGGGCTTGGAGAAACCCACTTAAAAATAAGCCCAGCTCCCGCTCTCGTGTCAGCTGTCCACACAGTAAAAACAGAAAAGAAAGCTCAGGAAAAGACGATTCCTAATTAACTGCCCCAAAATGCATGGCGTGATTTTATCACCTGCAGCAATACTGAGTGAGGCCAATTGACACTGACAATACTCTGGGTCTTGTCACAAATCAGGACACACCACGAAAGAGTTAAACAAGAAAATTACTATTTTCCCATTTTTAATAACAGCAATATATATATATATATATATTTAAAACTATAAATATTTGGCTGAGTTATCAAATCAATGCAACACCTGAGCCACGACTGTGTGAGCATCTGTACCTCCAAAACCACGACAGTCCCCACCATCATCGAATAGATGTCGTACTGGGCCACTTGTGCGCTCAGGGACAAGCTCAGCGTCTTCAGAGCATCCAGGTACTGCCTGAGAACCTTGGAGCCCAGGTTGAACAGGACTTCTGAATGCTTTTCCTCCAAGTACAGTCTGATCCAGTTCCCATGCAATCTTTCTGACATTTTAAACTGCTCAAACCCAGGATCTATTAAGAAGACAGAAAGGTTACATGCGCGCGCACACACCGTGAACACAGATATATATATGTATACACACAATCTCAAAGTATTCAGTTATGCATGGCACACGGCAAAGCCTTCACTTTTTAGAACTGACACTTAATGAAGATGAATCATTCCTTTGGGTGGGGGGTCTGCAATGCCTTCTGTAAAGCCGGGAAAGCTGCCGATGTGCATCCATCTGCCCTCCAGCGATATGGGCCTTGGTCCTTGGCATACACCTCACGGATGGCAGTGACTGCGCCCCGTGCTGCCTGGCCTCTTTCTCTGCCTCCCTCATCGCTCTTACTTCCTCCTCCCTGTTCTGTCTCTTTCCACTCTCTCCTTCTTGTCAACGTGCAATATAAGAACAATCCTGAAATGCATTATGTCAACAGTCAGGTTTTACAGAGTCTTTCTAACTCTTACAGCACTGTATGGGGACTGGGCAGGCAGCGGCCTGACCCTTCTCCGCCACACCCACTTCCCCATTGCAGACTGGCCCTTCCCGACCTCTAACATCTCTTGTTCTGCAGCCTGGGTTACTTCCTCACATCCTCTTTGGAAAGAGAGAGCAGTTTCCAGCCCTCTCTGCTCACAAGGGTGAGTTCTGCTGGGCGCGTGTATGCCCTGCCTCTGGATGGAGCCCTGCCCCTCTGCTATGGCGCCTTCTTTTAGACCACAGTGCCATGCTGCTCACGGCACAGCTGATGTCCTTTCTTTCCAGAGCTGGCTGATGCGTGAGCCTCTGCCTGGACCACACTCACTTGTGATTAGACTGGTCTGCAAAGCAACAACTTCCTTCCCGAGACCCCCTCGGTATTCGACATGAGCTTCTTCCTCCAGAAGAGACAAGCCAAGGAGGCTCGCCCCACCCTGTGGCTCTGCATGCCCCAGGCCTGCTATCACAGCAGTGAAAGAGCTGCCACAGGCGCTCGAGCCACTGAGGTCCAGGGTGCTGTGGCACAAGTCCCTGAGCGTGAACTCACACGCCTGCAGGCCTACCCCACTGCTGCCGGCACCAGGTCCCTAAGCGTGAACCCACATGCCCGCAGGCCCACCCCACTGCTGCCAGCACCAGGTCCCTGAGCCCTCTCTGCTCACAAGGGTGAGCTCTGCTGGGCGCATGGGGAGACATAGCATGGCGAGCAAGCAGGTGCAATCCTTGCCTGCTGGGGCTTGGATCCAGTAGGGCTCACAGGCACGCATGCACGCACGCACACACACAAGCGTAATTACAAACTGTGACTGCATTACAGTTGTAATTACAAGTTTCCCAGGAAGGAAGAGCAGAGGGTATCAATGAGGGATTTTGGTAATGGGGAGGAACTGATTTTAGATTGGGAGTGGGTGCTGGACCAGGAAGGTCCGATATTTACGCTGAAATGTAAACGGTGCCCAGGAATTCGCCAGGCAAAAAACTGCAGGAAGACCATCAAGTTGATGGGAACAGCACGTGCAAAAGTCCAGAGGCGAGAAGAAGCTGGTCTCACTACACTGAGAGAGCCGGGTGGGCACAACGCCTCCAACAGACTGGACGCCACCGAAGGACTGCACGGGCCTGGCTGTGGGTTCTAAAACGTATTTCAGCGTCAGAACACACACCCCATTTTGTTTTAGGAAATATGATCCCCAGCGGTGTAGACAATGGGCCGCCAAGGGGGGTCCCAGACGCTGTGGCTGTGTTTTCAGTCAAGGGAGGCTCCTGCATTCCTTTAACAGGCTGGTTTCCTCTCACACCCACTGTGGTCCCAGCTTCCCCCGGCCACTACTTCTGGAACCGGCAAGTAACCCTTCCACTGTTGTTTTGATTTTGTTGGTATCTTTTTTGTTTTGTTTTTCGAGACAGAGTTGCTCTGTGGCCCAGGCTGGAGTGCAGTGGCGCCATCTCAGCTCACTGCAACCTCCGCCTCCCGGGTTCACGCCATTCTCCTGCCTCAGCCTCCTGTAGCTGGGATTACAGGCACCCGCCACCACGCCCAACTAATTTTTTGTATTTTTAGTAGAGACGGGGTTTCACCGTGTTAGCCAGGATGGTCTCCATCTCCTGACCTCGTGATCTGCCCGCCTCGGCCTCCCAAAGTGCTGGGATTACAGGCGTGCTCGGCCGATTTTGTTGCTGTTTTTATCACTCTTAGCGTAGAAAAAAGGACACATTAACAAAACAAGCAATATGCAAAAGCTACCAAACTCATACTATTTTTTAAAAAACCAAAAGCACAAGTCACCGTTGTTCCTGGTCTTGACTAAAATGTCTCCATGGCCAAAGTCCTCCACCTGGCCACCTCACAGGGTGAGAGCTGGTGCTCGGTGGGGCCTCCAGCCACTCATCATGTCCGGTTCCCAAGCACTCCTTGGCTGGCCGGGTTTGTCTTCCACACGTGACTCTAGGAGGCCGGTTTACACCTCAGCGCAAGCTTGTGGACGCTCACTCTACTTGTAGTAATAGTATCCCTCTACTTCAAGCAGGGACATCTACCAACACCACATTAACTGCTGCCCCCAAATAAGAGTCGACTTCCTCCAGGCTCTCAAAGGAGCCTCAGTGTCAAACATGATTCTTTGATGAACACGATGCGTCAGAGCCAACTGTCTGAAGGCGTCCCAGGGAGACAAACGTTCCTCTCCTGGATCTTTCCTGTAGCTGTCTCCTGGCACCTCCCTTGGCCCCACGCCCGCCTCAGGCAACTCCACCTCCTACTCCCATTAGAGTCACAGTGTCTGCTGCCTGAGGCTCTCGCCTGCCCAGTACCAGCCAGGCCCTCCCCAGCTCTCCATCTGATGAAGCCACTCATCATCCCCCACGGCCAGATCCAAAGCTCACTTCTCAATTCCTGATTTTATTCGATACCAACCTTTGACGCAGCTGCCCACTCCCTGCTTCCTGAAATTACTTCTTTACCTGGCTTCCTGGACACCAACACCCCCACTCACAAGCACCTGCCTTGCAGAACTGTTCCTCCTAAGTCGTGCCCTCCTGAGGAAATTATTACTCTGTTCCTTCGCTTTCAGCTGAAAGCCCCGGAGTCGTACCTAACGCCTCTGGTCTGCTCGTACCCAATATCGCAGCATATGAGCAAATCCTGTCTTCATGACCTTCAAAATTTTTCCAGAATGCAACCACTTCTCCACCGCCACTGCCTGGGTCCTGGCCACCCTCACCTCTCACAGAAGTACAGCCACTGTCTCCTGACTGGTCTCCTCCTACAGCACAAAACAGAATCCTCCACGAGGGCACCTGAGACAGCCTTTGAAAATGCGAGTGGAAGACTGTGGCCCTCACCAAACCCTGCAGCAGCTCCCCACTTAACTCCGAACACAAGTGCAAGCCCCTCCAGTGCCTAGGGGCCCTCATGCCTTAATGCCATCTCCTCTGCCCTGCCCTTGCCACTCTGGCCCCTGCTCTCTGACCATCCCCTGAATGTGCACCCCATGGAGGACCCTGTCTGCTGCCCCCACAGCCTGTAATGTGCCCTCCCAGATGGCCAGCGGCCAGCCTGCCCCAGCGGCTCCCCCAGCTGCTTCACTTCCCACCCCACGCCTGTTTATTCTTTTTTTTTTTTTTTTTGAGGCAGAGTCTCGCTCTGTTGCCAGGCTGGAGTGCAGTGGTGCAATCTTAGTTCACTGCAACCTCCACCTCCTGGGTTCAAGCGATTCTCCTGCCTCAGCCTCCTGAGTAGCTGGGATTACAGGTGCCTGCCATCATGCCTGGCTAATTTTTGTATATTTAGTAGAGACGCGGTTTCACTGTGTTAGTCAGGCTGGTCTTGAACTCTTGACTTCATGATCTGCCTGCCTCGGCCTCCCAAAGTGCTGGGATTACAAGCGTTAGCCACCGCACCCGGCCCTGTTTATTCTTTTCCTAAGGTAGTCATCACCATCGGCCATCGATCACTTCCTTTTCTCTCCTCCCTCTGGAAGGTTCCATGAGGGCAGAGCCTCGTACCTGCTGTGTCTCCAGTACCTGTAACAGCCTCTCATTCATAACAAGATCCTGGTAAATAGTTGTTGAATGAATAAATTTATGAAAGAACTTTAGATAACCGCATCTGAGGGTGTTGCCAATGGTGATAGTTAAAAGTTCTAAGAAAACTGAAACACATCTGTATAATCAAAGAGTAGTGGTGAAAAAATACTCCTGTGACAAACTGCATACCACAGAAACACATCGGAGAAAGATGAGCTCAGTGGAAACACACATCTCTGACAGAGCTCGAAACGGTGAGTTGACTGACCTTTTTCATATGACGGTACATTCTCTTGCAACAGTTTACTAAGCTGCACTGTATTCAAATGTAAAAATCTCAACTGCTCTCTCATTGGTCTTCCTTCCACAACTGGGAATAGGAGGCTCCCTACACTGTCTTTTGGAATCGGTAAGCCAAGTGCTATCGCCAGTGTCGCAGCCACATCCGTCTGTTGGACATGCTTTGGATGTCGGATATCACCTAGAAAAAAGAAAACATTTTAAGTAACAGACTTCTAGAAAGTGTAAGATGGCAGTCATTCTTGAATTAGACCTTCTACAACTAACATGAGCCAAATGGTCTCTTCACACCACTCAACACAGAATCGTACAGGAATCACCTCGCTGCTTGCTGTGTTGATATAGTTACCAAACCCATTCTATGCCAGGGATGGTGTCTTTCCTTCAGTAGCCTGCAATAGGCTGGGAGAGAGGCTCACGTGAGGAATTCCATACAGTGAGGGCTACGAAGCACAGGCTGAACACAGAGGAAGCAGGTGGTCCAGCAGACACGGAGGGACTGTCACTTTGGCAAGGTCAACAGCCAACCCGAGAATGAAGTGAGGCTGGGATCACTGGCAGCCCGGCCCCTCTGGATTCGGAGCGTCCCATGCTCTGCCCTCTGTGAGCACACATGCCGTTGCTCATGGAGAAAATAAACCCTTCACAGCTCCTGGGCAGCTGTGGGTGCCTCTATAGGGGAGTGCAGAATGAGGCAGGTTCAGCTGGGCCAGGTGCTCTAATCAACTTGGACAAGCTGGACATCTGCCTGTTGGCTAAAGCTCAAGCCTGAACAGTGAGTGGCTATCCTACCATCTCCTTGCAAGAATGGCTGTGATGTCAGCATGATGGGCCTAGGCCACTGCTCTGCCACCATCCACTAGAATTTCGGAGGAGAAACTCAACTTGGTCGGAGAGTTTTCATCTGTAAAGACAGCAAACAGCTCCACACCCTGGAATTCAATGTACACCGGCAGGGCGCCAACAGGCCACAGGGACGGCTACTCAGGATAGGTGGTGCGTGAGGTGTCTTTAGATACTCAGGTGTGAGTCTTACTTTGATTGTGGTAAATTTTTTGTAGCAAGTTTTTAATTTGTTCAAATTTATTAATCAGGTCTTGGCCAACTCTCTAATGACGGCTTCTAGGTCATGCTTAGAAAGAACCTTCCACTCTAGTGTGGCCATTTTCTTCCACTACTTCTTTCGTCTAGTATTTTCTTACATTAAGTGCTTTGAGCTGACACAAAAAACAAAACACAAAAACAAAAACAAACCCACCTTAAATTGCTTTTGACCCTCATACTGGTAGTGGCAGTGCTGGCATTGTTATTCTGAGACTGTTGCGTGTCTATTGCGGGATAAAGCCAATGAGTCATTATGTGATATTCTAATTCTATCATATCTGGAGTTGTTGACAACCAAGATTCTAAACTTAGGAAGAAGAAAGTACAGATGTAAGACCTAAGAAGTCAATTTTACAGTTTTGAAGGTGAATCGATACACACACAAGATCATTTTATCTTAAAACAATTTCTTCTTTCTGTCTAGAAACAATGACCAACCACTCAGAGCTAGCACTGATAGCTCTGAGACAGTGGTCTTGAAATACCACCTTCCACTAAAAAGAAGCAGGGCATCCTGGAGAAATCGCTGACTGCAGGTCTCAAGAAGGAAATGTGCACGAGGAAACTGTAGTAAATCAAAGAGTTTTGGGGCTGGGGACCTACAGATTTAGAGACTTAAGAGACACATAAACAAAGCACAGTGTATGGTCTTATTTGTAGCCTGATTCAAACAAGCTGAAACACCTAAAGAGAGAGAGACAGATATTAGAGATATGAACACTACTCAGTGATATTAAGGAATTAACACTATTTTTTAAATGTGATAAGGGTATCAAGATTATGGGGGTAAAGAGCATGTATCTTTTAGAGGTCTGCTTCCAAATAATAAAGGAGAAGGGAAATGAGTGTGGGCACAGATGAAAGAAGATTGGCTGTAATTGGCCAGTAACTGGTGAAGCTGGACTTGGGGGTTTATTATATGACTGTGACTACTGTTCCACATCTAAAATGTTCTGTACTGTAGTCTTTTAAAGACGTTAACATGCTTTGACCTGGATTGACACCGTTGTAAAGAATAAGGCAGAGAGTCTGCGTTACCTTTTTCCGAAAGGTCAGCCGGGGGTATCAGCATCATTTATCGAGCACCACGTCTTTTCTGCACTAATCTGAGATGCCACCTTTGTCAACAAATCCCCAGATACACCGAAGTCTATTCTGGCCTCTGGATTTTGCATCTTTGATTGGTTTGTGGCCAGTTCTTGCCTGCACAAACTATTTTAATAACTGTAATTCTGAAATACAAACACAGGGTAGGCCTGTGGATTGTGCCCCCGACGATGAGGGGCCATGAAAGAAGTTCCAGCACTTCAGAAAACCATTCCCCCAGCCCAGCAGCATCCTTTCACTGCGGTCTCTACCTCCACTGGCTCGCCTGCAGAGTCTTCAACATTCAATCCACAAATGATAGAACATCTGCTAGGTGCCAGGTACCAGGGGGACAGAACAACAAATAGGGCCAAACATTCTAGTAGCAAGAGGCCGAAGATAAAACAGACCCGCTTTGCCCTCTGTGGAAGTCCAGGTACAGGCATGCTCTCCTTCCCACACCCCTTGACTCTGGAGTGGCCAGACCTGTGCTGCCCACACGGGGAGGTCAGCACTCTGGGGGTGGGCAGTGGTGGGCTGAAGGTCTCTGAAGTCACTCACTACACAATCCCAAACTGCTCATTTTCAAAATAATAAACATTTTAACATTCGTTTTTATTAACATAACAAAACAAAAATTTGTGTGCATTTTTAAGATAAAAATCCTTCAGAACTGTATGGAATAGTGTTAAGAGTAGCTCCATGAACTTGCTTATCAATGAAACAAGCATAAATGGTAAAAATTTTAAAAACCACCACTACCACCGTTCACAGTCTCTGGAAATTTTCTAGGGGTACAGAACAAACAAAGAAATCTTCAATCAAGAAAATCCAGGCCGGGCGCGGTGGCTCACACCTGTAATCCCAGCACTTTGGGAGGCTGAGGTGGGCGGATCATGAGGTCAGGAGATCCAGACCACAGTGAAACCCCATCTCTACTAAAAATACAAAAAATTAGCCGGGCGTGGTGGCGGGCGCCTGTAGTCCCAGCTACTTGGGAGGCTGAGGCAGGAGAATGGCATGAACCTGGGAGGCGGAGCTTGCAGTGAGCCAAGAGCGCACCACTGCACTCCAGCCTGGGTGACAGAGCAAGACTCCATCTCAAAAAAAAAAAGTATGATAACTGAAACAGAAAATTCACTAAAGGGGTTTAACAATAGACTTGAACTGGCAGAAGAAAGAACCAGCAATTTAAAGATAGATCAATAGAGATTATGCAATTTAAACAACTGAAAATTTTCCAAATTTGATGAAACACATCAACCTACACATGCAAGAAGCTCAATGAACTCCAAGTTGAGTAAATATAAAATACAGATACATTATAGCAAAAATGGTAAAAGACAAAGAAATGGGAAACCCAATTAGATTAAGGGTTTACTTTTCATCAGAAACCATGGAGGCCAGAAGGTGGTGCGACAGCATGTTCAAAGTGCTGAAAGAAAAAAACAGCCAACCCGGTCTTACAGTCAGCAAAACTATCTTTCCAAAAAGAAGACAAAATAGACATCCCAGATTTTTTCTAAAACAAAAAATTCTTTGCTAGCAAATCTGCCTTACAAGAAATACTAAAAGAAATTCTTCAGGCTGAAAGCCAGTGACTCCAGATCAAATTTCAGAAACGTAAAAAAGCAAAGAGCATCAGTAAAGGTAATTACATAATTATGAAAGACAGTATAAAAGCATTTTCTTCTTTCCTCTCCTGATTTAAAAGCAATTATATAAAACCATATCTATATAATTATGCCATCAGTTTATAACATACAGAAAAGCAACGTATTTGACAATAACGGCACAGAGGTGGCAGGTGGGGGCACAGCTATGCTAGAGTAAGAAAATGACAACATAGGAAAATATACATCCACACAAAAAGCTATACACAAATGATCACGGCATCATTATTCATCACAGCCAGAAAGTGGAAACAACCCAAACGTCCATCACCTTACGAATGGTCAATGAATGTGTTAAATCCATGCAATGGAAGACTATTTAATAACAAAAGGAAATGAAGTCTTCTTCTTTTTTTTTTTTTAAGATGGGGAGTTTCACTCCTGTTGCCCAGGCTGGAGTGCAATGGCACGATCTCGGCTCACTGCAACCTCCACCTCCTGGGCTCAAGTGATTCTCCTGCCTCAGCCTCCCAAGTAGCTGGGGTTACAGGCATGTGCCACCACACCCAGCCAATTTTGTGTTTTTAGTAGAGATGGGGTTTCTCCATGTTGGTCAGGCTGGTCCCAAACTCCCGACCTCAGGTGATCCACCCGCCTCAGCCTCCCAAAGTGCTGAGATTACAGGCGAGAGCCACGGTGCTCAGCCTAGAAATGAAGTCTTGATACATGCTGTAACTATGAACCTGGAAAAACACGATCCTACATGAAAGAAGCTGGGCACACGAGACCATATGGTTCCATTTACACAAAACATGCAGAAGAGGCAAATCCACAGACAATGATGCTGATTACCTAGGGTTGGGGGAGGGAGAGAAGACTGGGCTGGGGAAGAGGAAGGTGGCTGCAGAAGAGTATGGAGTTTCTTTCTGAGGTGAGGAAAATGATGTAAAATTGACTGTGATGATGGTGGCCCAACGCTGTGAGTACACCAGAGTACAGTCCTGGCTCATGAAACAGGTATGATGAGAATAAAGAAAACAAAAGAGAAGCAACTCTCAGGACTGAAGCTGGTGATGCGTTTGGCACTCAGGCAGCCTGCACGCATGCAGCTGCCCCCACCACTCCTAGCTCTGCTCAGGTCAGACATTCAAGATGAAGAAGTGTTGGGAACAAGCCTCCCAAAATCCGGCCTTAAACTGGCCATTAACAGAATCTCTGCAGCACCGTGACATGTTCGTAACAGCCATAACGCCCACGCTGGGAGGTTGTGGGTTTACCAGAATGAGGGCAAGGAACACCTGGCCCACCCAGGGCGGAAAACCGCTTAAAGGCATTCTTAAGCCACAAACAATAGCATGAGCGATCGGTGCCTTAAAGACATGCTCCTGCTGCAGTTAACTAGCCCAACCTATTCCTTTAATTCGGCCCATCCCTTCTTTCCTATAAGGGATACTTTTAGTTAATTTAGTATCTATAGAAACAATCCTAATGACTGGTTTGCTGTTAATAAAAACGTGGGTAAATCTCTCTTCAGGGCTCTCAGCTCTGAGGGCTGTGAGACCCCTAATTTCCCACTTCACACCTCTGTATTTCTGTGTGTGTGTCTTTAATTCCTCTAGCCCCACAGGGTTAAAGTCTCCTGGACTGAGCTGGTCTGGGCAAAGAAGCTTCATAAAAAGATATAAGAGGTCAGGTGGAGATGCTTCCCCAACTAACTCTCACTTAAGTGAAAGGGCCATTCATTCAGCAAATATTTCTCGGCAACTAACATGTGCCAGGCAATGTTTCAGGCTCGTGGTGGACAAAACAGACATGGTCCTGTCCTCATCTGGCTTAAAGTGTAATGTGGAGGCAGATGTTCCATGAATCCCACCAATAAACAGTAAGTCTGCAATGATAAACTACGCCAAGAATGATGAGCGGGGACAGCTAGAGAGATCAATCTGACCGGTGTGGGGCCTATCCATGGCATTTACAACCACAGAGGCAGATGAGACCATATCTCTAGGGCGAATGCAGAATGAAACAAGAAGGCAGTACAGTAAAAAAGACCAGGGAAAGGAAACCAGGCTGGCAAAGGAGAGAAAAGGAGGAAAACCAGAAAGACGTGAGGTCCCAGAAGCTACGGGACCGGCAGCACTAAGGGTGCTGAAGGGTCAGTGAGAGCAGCGCCCAAAAGTGTCTGCTGTGCCTGACGGCACTGCAGAAATAACCGCTGAGCTCACCGCGAGTGAGTCAGCGAGTGTGGCAGCAGAAGCCAGGCGCAAGTGGAAGGCAGGCCGCCGACAGGACAGCAAGGCCAACGGCCGCAAGGGCAGAGTGTGTAGGCTGGCGGCTGAGTCAGGGCACAGGTCAAAGTGGGGTGTGTGTGTTTGGGGCGTGTCTGAATACTGACAGATGGGGCCTCTGTCTGTCCTGCTCTGGCTGGGTCCCATGACTCTTGTTGACACTGCTATTCAATAGATGGTTTACGATAATGCAAACTTTAAAAAAAGCCGAGATATTCACGTTTCCTTCAGTTCACATATGCTGTCCAGATGTCTCTGAGCTACTGGCAATTTTTCTCAACAGTTCCAGATATCCTGGCAGCAACATTCATACAACAAAATTCTGACAAAGAACAATTGTATTTTAAGGATTCGGGGAAGGAATGTAACTTCAGATCCCAAAAGAATAACTGTATTTTAAGGATTTGGGGAAGGAATGTAACTTCAGATCGAAAAGCCTTTTGCCCCATTCATTACTTTTCATTCTCACTGCTCGGGGACTTCAACCTTATGGAGCTTCTAAAAAATAGGTTTTCAAAATTAAAACCAGACTATAGAAAACTAATATAATAGTTTCCAAATGTTAACATTCCTAAATTCTTACCAGGTTTCCTTTCAAACGCAGAACTGATTAAAATCAGAGGTGTATTCACTTCCTCCGTGGAGGAGGCCCCATGACTTCCTGTTTCAGACATGCCATGGTCACCACAAAGAACCAGCAAATTGGGTAAAGGCGTCTCTCTCTCCTACAAGGCAAAGGAAAAACATTTCAACGGCGTTCAGACTGAAGAGAGCACATCACCTTAAGAAGACAATTTTTGGTTTTAGCTTTACTTTATAGAGTTGTTGCTCTTTCTCAATGAATTAGATCTTTTTTTTCCTATGAGCTCATAGCCAGATCACAGGGTTACAGTCAAATAATGTCATAAATGAAGTTCACAGAATTGTACACAGCTCATGGAGCACAGCAGGCTGCATTTCTGCCCTCTGATGGCAGACGGTTTGTATCTGGTTTCTGTCTTTGCCACTGCCAAGCTGTGAGACTCTGGACACATTCTACTCCGTGCCTTGGTCGCCTCATCTGTCAAATGGCATCTCTTTCACAGGACTCTGGTGAGAACACAACACACAGTACAAGGCAAGAGCGCTGAGCCATGCGCGGGCACCCACCAGGCTTCTCTGCCTCTGGGGCTGCAGCCATACAGCCTTTGCTGCTCCGGGACAAGCCAGGCAGGCTGTGCCTGACCCTCGCTGCTGCTCCTCCTGGAACACTTGTGCACAGACCACATGGTCTGCGCCTCCCTCCCTTCAAGTCTCTGCTCACCCTGCACACGTCTTCAGGGAAGCCTTCTCTCAACGCGCTGCTGAAAGCCCCTCCTCCCGCCCTCTGAGTTTCTGCAGCACCCATCACTTCCTCACATACTTATTTACTCATCTTTCTTGTCTCTCCTGGCTAGAACGGGAGCTTCACAAGGGATTATCGACTGCTTTACTGATGCACCCAAATGCATGGACAAAAAGAGTGACATAGAACAGAAAGAGTGACACAGAACACAGTGACACAGAACAGAGAGAGTGACACAGAACAGAAAGAGTGACGCAGAACAGAGAGAGTGACACAGAACAGAAAGAGTGGCACAGAACAGTGACCCAGAAGACACAGAACAGAATGACACAGAAGAGAGAGTGACACAGGACAGAGTGACACAGAACAGAAAGAGTGACACAGAACAGTGACACAGAAGACACAGAACAGAAAGAGTGACACAGAAGAGTGGCACAGAACAGAGAGTGACACAGAACAGAAAGAGTGGCACAGAACAGAGTGACACAGAACAGAAAGAGTGGCACAGAACAGAGAGAGTGACACAGAACAGAAAGAGTGGCACAGAAGGTCTTCGGGAGGTATTAGTTGAATGAATGCATACACCGGTAGGAGTGAGAGCTGCTGTTCTGCAGGGCTGCTGGAAGATGGAGTCAGTGCAGCAGACACTGAGACAGTGCTGCCCATGGCATGCGGCCCCTGGCTGGCTGACTGATGGTGGACATTCACACAGGCACCCTGATAACTCAGGCAGTTGCATTTATTCTAGGCAATATCCACGTGAAACCACATCGGCACGCAGTGTGCGACGGCGAGCCTCACCTTCGACTGCAGCGAGTTGTGGATCTTCATCAGCACGCTGTCCATCTCGCTCAGCTTGTGCCCAATCAGGGGGCTGTTGGGCCCTGAAATGTGGCCAATGTGGTCCAGCCCCAGGTAGTGGAGGATTAATATGTCCCAATCTCCTCTTTTTAATACTTTATCCAAATGCCTCGTGACATTATTATCCACCTTTGAAGGGGAAACACATGTATAAACAGCTCACCTAATTTCCCTGGACCTTCACTCCCCGGGGAAAAGGCAACAGTCATCTTACAGTCTAGGGGTTTATTCAGGTAACAGGATTTGGGGGAGTTGAAACACAACACAATCTATGTCATTAAAAATAAATAAATAGGCTGGACACAGCAGCTTATGCCTATCATCTCAACACTTGAGGAGGCTGAAGCGGGAAGACTGCTTGAGGCCAAGAGTTCAGGACCCGCCTGGGCAACACAGCAAGACCCCATGTCTATAATAAATAAATGAACATTAGCACTGGATTAAACTTTTGCTAATATTGTTTTTATGTTTCTAGGCTATGGATCAAATATATTATACAGATAATTTAAATGAGCAAGGGTTGTTCTGACAAAAATATTTTTCTGTGGGATCACTGCAGGGCTTAATGGGCATAACTAAAGGTGAGCAAATGGGCAAGTTAAATAGATCACAAGTTGTCATGAGGTAACTAAGGGCAAAGGGCAGTTAATTAAAGACAGGACAGTACCCAGCATTAAAGTAACCAGCAGGACGGTGAAGCTGAGGGCATCTACATGTGTCCTACAAGAAGGCTGTTCTTGGAGGGAAAAAGACACAGCACTCAATGATCACATTTATTTCTGAAATAAACACATCATGGAGGAGAGATGAGCAGTTGATCAGCCCCAGACAGAGCTGTCAGCCTGGTGAGCCCTGACCCCTCAGCTAGCTCATCTCCCTCCCACTAAAGAAATCTGCTATGAAGAGAAGTGTTTCTCAGTGATGCCATATATAGTCAGGAAAACTCAGTCTCTAGTTACTTTTCACGTAACTGTGGAAAAGCACCACACTTCGGAACAGGACAGGACTACAGATGCTCCACACGACCCAGCCATCGAGGTGAAGCTGGCTAGACCTCAGGCCAGGTAGGTGTGCTGGTGTGCTCCCGCCTCAGCCCCAGGGTTTGCTTTCTAACACGCGGGTCTAATTTTTGTTGGAAAAGCTCCCGGAAAACCCCCTCAGGACCAGGCCCCACCCAGTCGGCCACCTGCCCTCAGGGCACGATGAGGCTCGGCTTGCAGCAGAACCAACAGACTGTGGAGTCCTACAGCTCTGCCATGTGCAGAGGCTACCAGCCTGTTCTGCCCACCTGGGGAGTCCCCACTCACCCATCACATCTCGGCTCAGATGGCCCCTTGCTGTGTCACCCTTCCTGATCCTCTCTGCCCCTCAACGGCACTCAGCTGTTCCAAGCTTTGGGTTCCATAAAACTCTGCTCACACCTGCTTCAGGTTTGTATTTCTGGGTTGTTAACTGATTATGTGAGTGAATAATTTTTATAACTGTCCATAGTACTCCCTATAAATTAATAAAACCAAATACAGAATAGTATCATCTCTCACTAAGTAATGGTGATGCCAGGCTCTATCTAGTATGATATTCTAGTATGATATATTTTCTTATTTTAAAAACTGACCTCTGTGTAATCTGACACGAAAAATGAGGTTGTTCCATCATATTCCACAAAATGCTTTGGGAATAATTTAACCCAGGTTTCATCTCCATAAAAGATTATTCTTTTTCCAGCTGCTTTTGCTTGTCTTATCACACTGTCTTCCAGCAGCGCGGGAGAATTGAGGTTCCTGATGACATCAACAAAGCCAGGAAGGCTCCCCGTCATCAATGCCTGCAGTCAGAAAATGCAACAATTAGGCCACTGAATCCAAAACCGGAGCATGAAAAGGGCAGTGAAGTTTTTTTTTTGTTTGTTTTTTGTTTTTTTTTGAGACAGGGTCCCTCTATGTTGCTCAGGATGGAGTGCAGTCACGCAATCATGGATCACTGCAGGTTTGAACTCCTGGGCTCAAGTGATCCTCCTACCTTGGCCTCCCAAGTAGCTGGAACTACAGGTGTGTGGCACCATACCCGGCTTTTCGGCTTTTTTTTTTTTTTTTTTTTTTGGTAGATACAGGGTCTCGTTATGTTGCCCAGGCTGGTCTGAAGATTTTTTATGGATAAAACAGGTGAGCATAAAGCTAGGGTATCCCTAGTACTGGTGGCTGGGTCAATGTTAGGACGGTAATTAGGGTAAAGAAGGGAAAGAGGCACATAGATTCTGGTGAAAAACTGTAAACTCAATAGTAACAAAGATAACCATATTGAAGGACATTCATGGCTCCTAATAATCTTTCCAATTGACAGGAGGTTAAAGGAGGCGGCTAGGGATAGAGAGACAACAGCAGCAGCCAGAGAAGCAGCTATGGGTTCGTGACGTAGTTGAAGCAAACGGCAAAGTGAGGTATACATTAGAAACATTAACCTGTGTATTCAAAGCCTCTGCCAGGTTCCCAATTAAGATTCAAATCTCCACGTGACAAGCAAAGTCCATACGACTCCTAACAATCCGGCAATTCCTTTGAGTGGAAAACCAGGATGAAAGCAGTCCTAAAGCGTGAACTTTCAGAAATTTGCAAAGTGAACTGGAGGCCAGGGAGGCCAGTGGGATAGTCTCTTCTGCTCCCACCCTCAATGTGGCCCCATATTTTCTGGGAGGGATGGGAGGTGACATGCCCTCATACCCTTCTGATAATAGAATTGAGTCAAGAATTTCCCGGAGTTTAGCATAGAACCTAAGAGGCCATAGTAATGGGTAACAGATCTCTGTGATTTAGAGTTATACAGCCACCCCAGCCAGCACTGGCATCCTGGAACCTGTGCAGTGAAAATAAACGGGAACCTGGATAACACCAGCAGGTGAAATAATTTTACTAAGGCATCTTTAACGGCAAATAAATGCAAGTATGAATTATCCAGACCTCTGGAATGCCACAGGGAGGAGCTCAGCAAAATCTCTCTCCCAGGAGCAATAATAAAACTGGATGAAACTGTCAAAAGCAACCATTTTAGTGCTTTGGAAATTCACCAAAATTATAGAACAGATTGAGAAGGGCTTATTTAAGAAAAAAACGGAATCTCAGTAAGAACAGCAAGTGCCCATGGTGTTTCCACACAGGGCGGCTCCCACCTCCCTCCTTTCCAGCTCCACGCTGCAGCCACCGAGAAGCCCCACGCCCAGGGAGGGTATGAAAACACATGAGGGTGCTGAAGCACAACCTCTGACCAGTCACTGGCTGACCACTAAGCTATGCGGAGCCAGGGCCAGCACTCAGGAAGACAGGCTTAAAGATAAAAACAAGAACGTAAAAACCAAAAGAACCAAAAGACCTAAGTCAAAACGTCAGTTGCCGCATGCTCCTGGGGAAACAGACTGCAGAAGTCGTTTAGGAAGTCACTGTACAAACAACCAAAATAACCCTGACAGCCACCAACATTCCTACGGTGGGGTCAGAACTGAGCTGAGGTGGGGTTTGCCTGGATGTACACATTTGTCAAATGCTGTACATGCAAAAATGTAATTGTATAAAAATTATATTTCAATAAAGTTATTTTTTAAAATGTGAGCCTCTCTCACCCCAAAATTCTACTCCTTAAAAGGCAGCCAATTACTCTTGGTGAGTACCCTTTTAGACTCTTTCCCGTGTGTGTGTATGTGTGTGTGTATAAAATCACAAATACATGAAGGTACACATTTTTTACCAAAATGGTAGCAAACTATACAAATTACTCTCAAACTTCTTCAATTAATTGCATATGATGAAACTCTTTACCTAGGGAAAATACAAGCGTTTTATCTTTTTTCCAAACAGCTACAGAGCATTCCAATGTGTGGCTGCACAATAACGTTTTTAACCAAGACCATTTTACCGGGCATTTATTTTAAACAGCTTCCTATGGAAATGCCACTTGAGCTGAGACCTGAAGGTTGAAAAGTTGTGGAGGTGAGGTGGGACTTTCCAGAGTAAAACACCTGCAAACTGCAAAGGCTCCAGGCAGAAAAGACAGCAGCACCAGGAGGAACTGAACTGCATGTGACCTGTGTGGATGAAGGGCGAGGGAACACGGAAGGGCGCCTATATGAGGATGAAGAGGTAAACGGGAGCGAGGCCGCACGGAGCCTTGAGGCACGGGTGACGGCGTACGGTGTTCAAATCCGGCAGAGCGTAAACTACTGAAGGGTTTTAAAGAGTAGTGTAGCAGGGTCTGATTTGTGTCCAGATGGGATTTGGGCCAAGAAAAGGCGCTAGGGCATTTATAACAGTTCAGACTGGAGCCCACAGCAGCCTGGACGACGGTGGTGGCAGTGGAGATACTGACTCAGTCAACCTGTATTCACATCCACAGTATTTCAAGAGCACCTGTTCACCTTGTTTCTTGTGCGGGGTAGAGATCATCAACCTTTAAATTTTTACAATATGATAAACAAAAACTGGCTTATGGGTTGTTTTGTTTGCCCTGCTCTGATTACTAGTCAAGAATCTCTGCATGTGTTTATTGGCCATTCCGCTTTCTTCCTCGGTGGATTCCGTTATATACTCGGCCCAGTTTCCATAGGACTGTCCCTCCTTGATCTGAACCTCTTTATACATCATAGACTTAACATCTTGTATGTCATGTCCACTGTCAATAATTTTTCCAGTTTATCATGTTAGTTGACTTTGTTTACAACATTTGACAATATAAAAGTTTTCTGTTTTCATCCCTTCTTTTGTGGCTTTTACAAGGCACCTCCCTCATCCTCACACTAGCTTGGGTTCCCACCGATATTTTTAAAGAGGGTAGGGACTACTTGGCATCCCCTCATCCCAGAAAGTGTGCAGGCAGCGAGTGGGCTGCACTCACAGTCCTAGGAAATCTAAGGGAAAGCTCAGGTCTGTCAGTCAATGCCAGCTATTATTATGACTAGAAAGTTCTTGAAGAACGAAAACGCATTCAAAAACGAGTTACACGACTTTAAAACAAAGCTGCTGCAAGGTCTTAGCAAGTGAAAGCACAGCGGACATGTCAGGGTTGGCGTCTGGTTACAAATGTATCAACACCAGGAGATGCTCTGAGCCCTTTCTCAGACTGGAGGCAGGGCAGGGGACACTTTCCTCAACCAACACTGCACAACCTACCAAACTCGAGCTGTACAATCCTAACTCCAGTATGGGCTTTCTGTTCTAGCTCCTCCCTGATGGGGAAATAAGGAGCAAGAATCCTCAAAGGACTGAAAACGAAACAAAACACTAGCTCTGGGGTGAGGCTCCCCAGCAAAGGTGAGATAAAACCAGTAAGCTGGAGACAGAGGCCCCAAGAACCACAGTGCCAGCGTGCTGGTCTGAACAGAACCTGGAGCCTGCACAATCACTTATACATTTTCTCAAATCTGCCTGTTAAATCTTAAAAAAAAAAAAAAAAAAAAAAGGAGAAAAGGGTTCCTTCCACACTTCTGATGGAGCAGATAAAGAAATCGGTGTTCTGGAAGATCAGGGGGCTGCATGTCTTTCTTCCAGATTCCCACAGCTAGTTTCAGCAGAACGGCAGAAACTCTGAGTGCTGTGATCAAAGGAGCCTGCCCTTCTCCCCTTCGTTCTCTCTCACCTCCCCCTCCATTCCTTCCAGAGCAGTTGTCACTGTCTGAAACGATCTTCATTGATTCACATTTTACCGATTTTCTATCCCTCCAATTAGAAAGTAAGCTCCATGAGGACAATGCTGTCTTGTTGTTCACTGCATCCCTCCTGTCTAGAACAGTGTGGCACACAGTAGATGCTCAATAAATATTGCTGAATGAAGGTCACATCACATTTAAATGTGGCAGAGAGAGTAAGAAATTCAAGGAAAACGTCAGTGAGCGATATGGCACTATGCCTCCTTTCATCCAGTGAACGTTTGCCGAGCATCCACAAATGGGGCTGCCCCGAAGCCTTAAATCAGTAAGTAGCTCCTTCTCACCAAATAATAAGGTGTCACATGATCAACGACACAGCTAAGGCTCCGTCAGAGACTTGATGCCATGCTCATGCGATACACTCACACACACACTTCAACCCCTCTGCTCCTTTCTGTCCCCACCTTTATTCATCCTTCCAGTCTCAGTTTAAATGCAATTTCCTCAGCCAGGCTTTCTCACCCACTAATAATCACATCCTGTTCTTTCTCATCATGCATTAACCACACTTTACAACTGCACGTTTTCATATGCTCCTTTGTTGAGTGGCTGTATATCTAAAGACTAAAAGCTACACGAAGGCAGAGATACTATTTTTTCCCCAATTGTGTACCCATTAAAATATCACCACATAGTAGTTGCTCAAAAGTTTTTGAGCCAATCAATAAAGGCTTATTTTTTCTTTACCCATGGTTCTTGGGAAACGCACTATGTACTTCAAAGCTGCTGTCAGTAGGCTGGACACCGGAAGGATATGGTGGAAACAGTGGTAACTGTTGAGGCCAGATCATACTGATTTGATCATTATGTATACTGGTGGATAATTTTGGAGAAGTCACATTTAACTAATCTGAGTTTGCTTTCCTATCTATAAAGTCTAGAGACTGAACTAGATTAACTCTAAAGGCTCCTTCTAAGATTGTAAATGACCCAGTGACGATTAAAGAAGAAAGCAGGTTACCAAGAATGGCATATCTTGGGGTAGGTTAGCCTGTATGATCTTGCTCTAAATCTTTTATACTTCCCATGAAGCATGAGCTTTGGCTACTTGACAAGGGGCACAAATGATGGGTCTCAGTTCCGTCCTGTGTGAGAATCCTTCAGCATTCTATTGCCCCAGCCAACTGACAGCACAAAATTTCCACTTTCTTAAAATTGCAACTCCAAGCGAAAGACTACAGAGGCCCCCTCTAAATCTTCAAAACAGCCAAACCATTATTCATAAAACATTAAGGCAAACTTACCTTGATTCGAGGCATAGTAACTGTAGGTGGCTTTGCTTCAGCCACAAAACTGTGAGATGCTCCTTTTTCCACAAGGTAAGTTGTGTAGGGCATAAATTTCACACCCTTTGACCCAAACACAAAATCATCTCTCAAGGCATCTATTAGAACAATAACAACTTTACTGAAGAGAGACGGTGGCAGCGTGGTCCAGTTAGAACTGGCTCCTAAGTGTTTGAAAGAAGAAAAGGAAATTGAACTTTAAGCTTTTCTTAGCATTCAAGCACCTTCACAACCTAGCTTCTATCTACTTCTCCAGCACATACCCTGCGATATCTACATAACCCAACCCAAAAGGAGGCGCCTTGTACTTGGTAGGTAGTGCTGGAGGGAAAAGACGGGGGGTAACAGGAGTAATCTTAGAAACCCACAGTAGCAAGCAGTGAATTATCCCTAGTATGGTGAGGAGTACTGGGGTAGGGGAATCCCTACGTAAGGGTCGTGGAATGGGACATTTAGGGAGCTTGACCTAAAACGCAGAGCTGCAGCTACGGGATGGCTGGGCGTTTATATACTGCGTTTACATGGTCAGCGGCTGGTGGTGTGTGCACGTGGTCCAGAACCAGGGCGTCTTTACTTGCTGTATATGGCAGGGTAGGTGAAGGCTAGGAAGAGGCCTAACGCAGAGAGGCCTTAGCCCCTAGGCAGGGAAAACATCTTGGAGGAATGTAAGAGACCCAAACGCGAGGGGATCGGCAGGGGTCTTAGCTGTTGTGTGCTAGGGAGCAAAAAGGGTGCTGGAACAGGGAGTGACCCAAAGGCTGCTCAGGAAAGGGGCGGGGGCTCTGGACGAGTAGAACTGGAGAGGCCGGATCTCAGGTATGGACACAGCTTACTTTGTGGTGATCAGGCAGGAAGGTCGAAGTGGGGCCAGTAGAGGCGGTTACCACAAGGTTGTAAGAATACAGAAAAGAGACGATGGAGCGGTTAGAAAAAAAATTTCTGAGGTGGGGACCATAATGGAAGAGACCACCGGGGAGCGCCGAGAAGAAATCCGAGCAGCGAGGCTCAGAAAAAAGGTCTCCTACGGGATGTGGAGTCAGGGGAGCGGAGACGCCGGGGAGGGGTCCGTACCAGCCGAGGGTTCGGGCGCTGGGGGCTCCGCTCCGTGTTCCGCTCTGGCAGAGGAACGAACGGGAGCCGGGAAGAATCCCCGAAGGAAGACCGCGATCCCTAGCACCTCGATCGCTACGCAACAGGTAGCGAAAGTCCCGGAGCCCAGCCGCATAGTGGACACGCCAGGCTGGATGCGGAACCGACCCCACCTGGAGTCTCGCCCTGCCGCAGCCGCGCTTCCGGCTCCAGGTAGCCGCCTCTAAGCAAGAACGCCAGGCCTTATCGTCGCAGCGACAGTGGCGTCACTTCCCCCGGCGCGTCGCAGCCGCGCGTCACTTCCGGCAGCGCGCCGCAGCGGGGCGTCACCTCAGAAATACGCGCAGCTAGCGGTGCTCCCGGCTCCGTGGGGCCGCTTTCCCGGCGAGTCCGCGACGGTCGCCGCCCATGGCGAGGTACGAGGTTTTAAAAATGTTTTAATTTGGAAGGCCGGGTGCGGTGGCTCACGCCTTTAATCCCAGTACTTCGGGAGGCCGAGGCGGGCGAATCATGAGGTCAGGAGATTGAGACCATGCTGGCCAACATGGTGAAACCCCGTCTCTACTAAAAATACAAAAAATTAGCGGGGCGTTATGGTGGGTGCCTGTTGTCCCAGCTACTCGGGAGGCCGAGGCCGGAGAATCGCTTGAACCCGGGAGGCGGAGGTTGCAGTGAGCCGAGATCGCGCCACTGCACTCCAGCCTGGGCGACAGAGCGAGACTCCGTCTCAAAAAAAAAAAAAAAAAAATTCAATCCAATACCTCAGGCAACTGGTAAATATCTTAATGATTAACTTCGTTTTAAAGATTCCACATGAGTGAGATCATGAGGTATTTGTCTTTCTGTGTCTGTCTTATTTTGCTTACATGATATCCTCAGGTTTATCCATGTTGTGGCAAATGATAGGGTTTCATGCTTTTATTAGAGCTGAATAGTACTCCATTGTGTATATATACCACATTTTCTTTGTTCTGAAAGGAAAATCTTGGGGCCCCAAAATTACTAAGCTAAGGGAAAAGTCAAGCTCGGAACTGCTCAGGACAAACGTGCCTCCCATTCTATTCAGTCATTCCTCTGCTCACTGAGATAAATGCATATTCTGATAGCTTCCTTTGGAGAGGCTTATCAGAAACTCAGAAACTGCAACCATTTGTCTCTCACCTACCTGTGACCTGGAAGTCCCCTTCCTGCTCCAAGTTGCCCCCGCCTTTCTGGACAGAACCAATGTCCGTCTTTTTTTTTTTTTCTTTTGGATGAAATCTCACTCTGTCGCCCAGGCTGGAATGCAGTGGCGTGATCTCAGATCACTGCAACCTCTGCCTCCCGGGTTCAAGCAATTCTCCTGCCTCAGCCTCCTGAGTAGCTGGGATTACAGGCGCATGCCACCATGACTGGCTAATTTTTATATTTTTAGTAGAGACGGGGTTTCACCGTCTTGGCCAGGCTGGTCTTGAACTCCTGACCTCGTGATCCGCCCCCCTCGGCCTCCCAAAGCTTTGGGATTACTGGCGTGAGCAACCGTGGTCAGCCTGCTAACATTTTGTTTTTTAGAGGTTTGCTTTCCTCTTCGAATCTCAGGTGTCCTACTCAAAACACCACAGGCCAGAAAGGTTATGAAATGTAAAATATTAAAATAATTGTCATTATATCGTTTCCATTTGTGAACAAGTGTGTGTCTGTGGGTGTGCGCGCGCGCGCGTGTGCACAATTTATAAATTGACGTAACCTTACACACCAGAAGGTTAAAATGAACCCTGTGCGGAGCCAGGCCTAGCACAGAGATTAAGCGCTGCTTGAAAGTGCATGGAGGTACTAGTCTGTCACTCTTGCCTCATTCAGTGCACTGTATGGTCACAGTTTCTGTCATTCAAAGCCTGAGGGCGTGAAGCCTGGACCCGTATCCAATCAGAGCGCTCGACTGAGAACTGCCCAATCAGGCGCGCAGTCGGAGAGGAGGGGGCGGCATCCGGGATCTTCGGTGGCCTTGGCCTCTCGCTTCAGCCTGAGCTCGGTTAGGGCGTCACCGCCCTGCTTCCACCCCTCAGGGAGGCCTCGGTGATTTTGCCAGAGCTCAGCCTCCATCGCTCTGTGACCTGCGGGTATTGGATGATTCGTAGCTAAGACTTCGCGACACCCTTGAAACTGAGAAATGGTGAGTGTGCGGGGCAGGGCGTCCCAAGGCTGGGGAGGCCTCATCAGAACCGGCGGCAAATGGCGGCGGCGGGACGGAGTCTGCGAACGGTGTCCCCGCTGCAGCCGCTCAGCCCTCGGTCTTCAGCCCCCTCCGGTGAGGGACCTGGGCTCCTGTCGGTCCCCTCACGGCTGCTCTGCCCCAGCCTGCAGCCCTCCTTGTGCAGCTCTGCGCCGCAGCCCTGCACCTTCTCCGGGCTGTGGGATGAGGAGGAGATCATCGGGAAGACGCCGGGCGCGGCGTGCGCAGGCACCGCGTGGGAGGAGCTGTGGTCCGGGGGTCCTGTCCCTACTTTACGGAATGAGATCGAGGCCCCATCAAAACATACAGTTCATGTGAGCAAACCGGGACTCATTAATGGGACAGCGCCGGCTGTGGCTCGTGGCTTGGGGGCTGCCAGAGGGTCTTGAAAAAAAGACTTTTGTGAGGTGTGTGAGGAAGTGAAGCGAATCACCCGCCCGCCCCAACCTTCCCACCTCAGTCCCCTTGCCCTGTGCGCCTCCTCCGCGTGGCTGTTCCTGAGTGGCATCAGGATGATGATTGGTGGTCTTGTCTTGGGATGAAAAGCATTTGTGTTGGGGTGAGGGACTCTGTGTGCTGTGCCTGCTTTGTCTAGCCGAGTGGTACTATAATGGGTCCAGGTGGAGGAACATCAGCGTTAACAGGAGACTTGATAAAAGACGCTAACTCATGGACTCTTCTCAAACCTGCAAAATTTTGCTACAGTGAGGCCTTTAACATCAAATAATTTATGTGTGCATTGAAGCTTGAGAGGCAGTGCTTAGCTAAGTGACTCAGCTCAGTTTTCCCATAGGATCACACGGACAATTTGAAGTGAAATCATCACCTGTGCCCTCCCCTCACATCCTGTCTATTGTTCTGGGTGGAAACATTTCTGTTTTTTAAGTTAAGTTCCTCGCATATTATAGCAAGGCCAAGGTCAAGCATGAGGACTTCCAGATACTTTCATGAGAGATGAGTTCATCCTGTTTTCCAGGAGGTCACAAGGCGTACTCTGCTTGGTTTTGGTAGGGACAGGTCAGTGTAGCCCATTATTTTTATTGCAGGAACAGAAACTGTTGGAATGCCTTCCTTTTTCCGCAGAGCTATAGAATACTTTAGAGAACATTACTGTGTTGAAAGTTATTTTATCAGATAATCCCAGTCAGTCATATGTCAGAACTAGTTCTCTTAACACATTTCACCTGTAGTCAAATTAAGAACTCTGTTGCTTGATACATATGTGTTTTCAGGAACCCTTAACATTCAGGGATGTGGCCATAGAATTCTCTCCAGAAGAGTGGAAATGCCTGGACCCTGCCCAGCAGAATTTGTTTAGAGATGTGATGTTGGAGAACTACAGAAACCTGGTCTCCCTGGGTGAGGATAACTTTAATGCATAATTCCTAATCCCTCTGAGTTTTATTTTCTATTTTTGTAGAATGTCTTTTGAGATATATCTATGTCTATATAAAAATGTGTGTCTCTCACACACACCTATATAAGTTATATATGTGTATAGTAAATTCTTAACATTGTTGATAGATTCTCAAACTGTAAGTGAAGCAACATATCATTTAGGAAAATGAATTTTAGGGCTGGGCGCGGTGACTCACGCCTGTAATCCCAGCACTTTGGGAGGCTGAGATGGGCAGATCAGGAGGTTAGGAGTTTGAGACCAGCCTGGCCAACATGGCAAAACCCCGTCTCTATTAAAAATACAAAAAACTAGCTGGGTGTGGTGGCAGGCACCTGTAATCCAGCTACTGGGGAAGCTTAGGCGGAGAATCACTTGAACCTGGGAGGCAGAGGTTGCAGTGTCCTGTCTGGCGACAAGAGCAAAACTCCGTCTCAAAAAAACCAAAAAACAAAAACAAAGAAAATAATTTTAGCAGAGTCTGATACAAACAAGAGTTATGTTTGGTATATAGCAACATTGCTTCATTTAAAGTTGCAGTTTTCAAGAACCTGTTTTGAACATTAAGTGAGGACTTACTCTACATCTATGTTTGTGTGACATGGATTTTTCTGTTAAATAAAAATTGTTTAACTATATTTAATGTGTACAATGTAATGATTTGATATGCATATATTTTGTAATATATGCATATATTTTATTGCAAAATAAAACGTAATCAAGTTGATCAACATATCTATTACCTCATATAGATAACGATTTTTTTTTTGGTAATAAGAACACTTAAGGCCTAGTGTCCTAGCAAATTGTAAGCATACGTTGCAGTATTATTAATTATAAATGGAATACTGTTTTGCTAATCTGATGCTAATGTACATTAGGTTTCTCCTTATTCAACTTATAACTAAAAATTTGTACTCTTTGAACATCTCATATTCCCACCCTTAGGCACTAAAAATCGCCATTCTACTTTCTGCTTTTATGAGTT
Source organism: Hylobates moloch (assembly GCF_009828535.3). Classification (NCBI taxonomy): domain Eukaryota; kingdom Metazoa; phylum Chordata; class Mammalia; order Primates; family Hylobatidae; genus Hylobates; species Hylobates moloch. The sequence goes on from NW_026652292.1 coordinate 83,699,068, forward strand.
TACATTTTTAGATTTACCTATCTATGTAAGAAGAAGCAGTTTCTTTGTCTGTCTGTGTTTGGCTAATTTCATTTAGCATCATGCCCTCCAGGTCTATCCATGTTGTAAATGGCTAGATTTTCTTTTCTCTTATGGCTGAATAATATTCTACTGTGTATATATACACTCCATATTTTGGCTATTGTAAATATACTACAATGAACATGGGGCTGAAGATATTTCTTCAAGGTGTTAATTTAATTTCCTTTGGTAGTATGACCAGAAGTGGTATTGCTGGATTATATGATATGTCCATTTTTATTTTTTACTGGTTTTTATGATGATTTTGTCAATTTACATCTCACCAACAGCATACAACATATACCTTGTATGTATATCTTTGGGAAAAAAATTCTAACCTTTTGCCCATTTTTGAATGGGTTATCATCATTATTATTGTTTTGCTTTGAATTATAGAAGTTTCTTAAACATTTTGGATATGGATATTAACTTCTTTTTTTTTTTTTGAGATGGAGTCTTCCTCTGTCACCAGGCTGGAGTGCTGGTACGAGCTCAGCTCACTGCTAACTCCGCCTCCTGGGTTCAAGCAATTCTCCTGCCTCAGCCTCCTGAGTAGCTGAGATTCCTGGTGCACACCACCACACCCAGCTAAGTTTTGTATTTTTTAGTAGAGATGGGGTTTCACCATGTTGACCAGGATGGTCTCAATCTCTTGACCTCGTGATACACTCGCCTTGGCCTCCCAAATTGCTGGAATTACAGGTGTGAGCTGCTGTGCCTGGCCTTTTATTTTATTTTTTGAGACAGAGTTTTACTCTTGTTGCCCGGGCTGGAGTGCAGTAGCATGATCTTGGCTCACTGCAATCTCTGCCTCCCAGGTTCAAGTGATGCCTCTGCCTCAGCCTCCCAAGTAGCTGGGAATTACAGGCATGCGCCACCACACTTGGCTAATTTTGTATTTTTAGTAGAGTTGGGGTTTCTCTATGTTGGTCAGGCTGGTCTCGATCTCCTGACCTCAAGTGATCCTCCCACCTTTTTCTCCCAAAATTAACTGTTATCAGTTATATTGCTTGCAAATATTTCTATCCTGTAGAGTTTTTAGACATTTTGTTTTCTTTTCCTTTGCTGTGAAGAAGCAGTTTACTTTGATACAATCTCACTTGTTTGTACTTTTTGTTGTTGCTTTGCTTTTGATGGCATATCAAAAAATTATTGCCAAGACCAGTATCAAGGTTTTTCCATATGTTTTCTTCAGGAGTTCTAAGGTTTTTTTGTCTTACAGGTAAATGTTTCATTTTGAGTTAATTTTGGGGTATGGTATAAGAAAATGATCTACTTTTGCCAGGTGCAGTGGCTCACGCCTGTAATCCCAGCACTTTGGGAGGCCGAGGCGGATGGATCACGAGGTCGGGGGATCGAGACCATCCTAGCTAACATGGTGAAACCCCGTCTCTACTAAAAATACAAAAAATTAGCTGGGCATGGTGGCGGACGCCTGTAGTCCCAGCTACTCAGGAGGCTGAGACAGGAGAATGGCGTGAACCCAGGAGGCAGGAGCTTGCAGTGAGCCGAGATGGCACCACTGCACTCCAGCCTGGGCAACAGAGCGAGACTCCGTCTCAAAAAAATAAAAAGATCTACTTTTATTCTTTTGCTTGTGGCTCTCCAGTTTTTCTAGCACCATGTATTGACAAGACTATTATTTCTGAATTGTATATTCATGATCCCCTTGCCAAAATTCGTTGACCTTGTATGCATGGATTTGTTTCTGGGCTCTCTATTCTGTTCATTGCTTTTTGTATTTGTATTTATGCACATGCCATACTCTTGCTTACTACAACCTTTACATAAAGTTTAAAACTAAGAAGTATGATGATGCCCCTAGCTTTGTTCTTTCTCACGATGGCTCAGGTTATTTAAAGTTGTTTAAGGTTACACTTATATTTTACAATTGTGTTTTCTATTACTGTGAAAAATGACACTAAAATTTTGATAGGGATCGCATTTGAATCTACAAATCACTTTCGATAATATACTTTGACAATATTAGTGATCCTACTGAAATATGTGTTTGTGTCTGCTTCAATTTCTGTCATTATTGTATTTAGCGTATACATTTATTGTTATACACTAGATTTTTTATTTCTTTGTTAAATTTATTTTGAATTAATTTTTTATTTTTATAGTATTGCAAATTGAATTTTTTTCTTTTTTTTGGAAATTTTGTTGTTACTTTATGGAAATGAAACAAATATTTGTATGTTGGGGCAGGTATAGTGGTTCATTTTTGTAATCCCAGCACTTTCAGAGGCCAAGGCATTTGGATCACTTGAGCACAGGAGTTTGAGATGAGCCTGGGCCTCAGAGTGAGACCCTGTCTCAAAAACACACAAAAAAACAACCCACAAGTATTTACATGTTGATTATGTATCCTGATACCTTAATGAATGCATTTATTAGTTCAGTTTTTGTTATTCTACTCTAGGGTTTCATATATATGCATGATCATATTATCTACAAACAGTAACATTTTTTCTTCTTTTGCATGCAGGAGAGCTTTGTTCTCCTTTTCCTTGCCTAATTGTTCTGATACAAACTTTTGGTAGTATGTTAAGATAGAAGCTGTGGTCCTGGAGGCATGCTTGCAGATCTTGGCCTCAGCTGTGGTCCCTGAAGCAGCCCTGTGTCTGTATATTTTAAGGATTTAACAATGATTACAGTTTGTATAATTGTTTTTTGGCAGGTAAACCTCTCCTTTTGTTGGGTCCCCAGGCTGATGAGATTACCTCTGGGGTTGCAGAGAAAAGGGTTGTAGCTGAGTCACAAGGGTGCTGCTGGGTCTGCTGTGGGGCCTGCCTTTGAGGGTTATGTTACCAGAGATTTGGACAGTCATAGATTCTTTCTGGGCCTTGGAAAGATTAGATTTCCTTGAGGACATTAATCTATATGGCAGGCAGTAGGATTGGGTTTTGAAGTTTGTCTGCATATGATGGCCCAAATACCAGGTGTATAAATGGGTTTGGCTTTTACTGACTACCTGGGAACCTCGAGTAGTGAGATACAGGTACCGTATGCCGCTAATTTTTGTTTTTTTTAATAGAGTGGGTTTTCGCCGCCGGTCATCGATGTGTCTGACCTCTCCCAAAGTGCTGGGATTACAGGTGTGAGCCACTGCACCCGGCACGCTCGGCTAATTTTTTGTATTTTTAGTAGAGACGGGGTTTCACTGTGTTAGCCAGGCTGGTCTTGATCTCCTGACCTCCTGATCTGCCCGCCTCGGCCTCCCAAAGTGCTGGGATTACAGGCGTGAGCCACTGCGCCCGGCCCCTGGGAACAGTTTTTATAGGTCTCTGTGGGCCTCTGAATGTGTATGAGTGGCCACGGACTGTGACTACAAATGGCTTGAGTTGAGTCACAGGGCTGCTTCAAGGAGCACAGCTGAGGCCAGGATCTGCAGGCCTGCCTCCAGGGTCATGGCTGGGTGTGTCTTCCTGCAGGTCTCTTGATGGGAAGGACCATTTCTGGACTATAGCTGGAGATTGAGAACTGCTTCATAATCCTCAGTAAGACCAAGCTGCATGCACCATTTTCTTGTCTGTAGCCGTGTTTATGGGCTCTGGAGTTGGCCACCTGGGTGAGGACCTGCTTTTTCCAAATAACCCTTCCTTGGTCTTTTACTCCACTGAGGTTTCACAACCCTAACTATAGGCAAGCACCATTCTACTTATGTTTTCTAGGAATTTACTACTTAAAATATCTTACGTAAGTGGAATCATACACTGTCACTTTGTTAGTGTCTTATTAAATAATGGTGTCTAAATAATGTCTTATTAAAATAATGGTTTTGAGATTTATCCTTACTGTGTGATCTGACAAGATATTTTCATTTGATTCTAAAGGATTTTTCGTTGTATGTGTAAGCCATGTAAGCCACATCTTTTTTTTTTTTTTTTTTGAGACGGAGTCTTGCTCTGTCACCCAGGCTGGAGTGCAGTGGCGCAATCTCCACTCACTGCAAGTTCTACCTCCCGGGTTCACACCATTCTCCTGCTTCACCCTCCAGCTGGGACTACAGGTGCCTGCCACCACACCCGGCTAATTTTTTTTGTTGTTGTTGTATTTTTAGTAGAGACGGGGTTTCACCGTGTTAGCCAGAATGATCTCGATCTCCTGACCTTGTGATCTGCCTGCCTTGGCCTCCCAAAGTGCTGGGATTACAGGCGTGAGCCACCGCTCCCGGCCAAGCCACATCCTTTTAAATTATTCATCTGTTGAAGGATGTTTGAGGTTTTTCACTTTTTGGCTTTTGTAAGTAATATGGTTTGGATCTGTGGCCCCATTCAAATCTCACATCAAATTGTAAGCCCTAGGGTTGTAGGTGGGGCCTGGTGGGAGGTGACTGGATTATATGGTTGGATTCTCATGAATCATTTAACACCATTGCCTTTGGTACTCTCTTTGCCATAATGAGTGATTTCTCCTGAGATGTCACTTACTTTTTTTTTTTTTGATATCTCATCCATCGCAGTTTAATCTATAAATGAAATTTCTACAGAAACATGAACTATTTTAACAAAAAAAATCCCTCATTCAAACTTCTTTGTAGTGGTAATGGCTGCAAATTTGCAGCATTTAGAAAACTACACTATCAACAAGCTTTGCTTTATGAACTGAGACGTACAAAATCTAGAAAGCAGATGAAAGTGAATTATTTCTTCAACATTTTAGTAAAACTTCTGATAATCAGAGTTCAAAGCACATAACAACTCAAGCATAAATGAAGATGGAGAGCCTGGGGAGTTTGAGTTCTTAAATTTTCCAAAAAGGTATTATTGCAAACATATAGGATTTCCCCCCTATTTTAACCTTACGAGTTTCAAAGGAAAGTAAAGGTACTGGATTACAAGAAGACAGCATGTGTGCCAGTGCACACACATGCAGGGTGGCAGGTAGAGTGTCTAATTCCTTTTTCTTGCTACCTAAGTCTCACTTCACAGAAATCATTAGGTAAAGGAAAACCCACGAGGAGTTCTGCAGTTTTCTTTTAATAACAGGCTGAGGCAGGAGAATCGCTTCAACTCTGGAGGTGGAGGTTGCAGTGAGCTGAGATCGTGCCACTGCATTCCAGCCTGAGCGACAGAGTGAGACTCCACCTCAAAAAAAAAGAAACAACAAAAAAGATAAAAGGCAGAGAAATAAATTATGACTACCATTTTGTTCATTGTTTTCTGACCATGTAGTAGTTTCTGTTTTTTAATTCTTTCATGCTGTCTTCCCTTGTGTAGTGTTGAGTTTTTGTTTTGTTTTTATTGTTATATTCGTTTCCTTTTTTGTGTGTGTATCTACTACAGTTTTTTTTTTTTTTTTTTTTTTTTTGTAATTTCCAAGAGACATAAAATATCTCATAGTTATAAAAGCGTAGCTTGGCCAGTCACAGTGGCTCATGCCTGTAATCCCAGCACTTTGGGAGGCCGATCACGAGGTCAGGAGATCGAGACCATCCTGGCTAACATGGTGGAAACCCATCTCTACTAAAAATACAAAAAAATTAGCCAGGCGTGGTGGTGGGTGCCTGTAGTCCCAGCTACTTGGGAGGCTGAAGCAGGAGAATGGCGTGAACCCAGGGGGCGGAGGTTGCAGTGAGCCGAGATGGCACCACTGCATTCCAGCCTGGGCGACAGAGTGAGACTCCGTCCCCCCCAAAAAAAAAAAAAAAAAGCCTAGCTTAAGATAACAATCTAACTTCTTTTTTATTCACATAGGGTCTGGCTTTGTTTCCCAGGCTGTAGTGCAGTGGTGCATTCACAGCTCAGTTTGGCCTCAAACTCCCCAATATCAAGCAATTTCCCATCTCAGCCTCCCAAGTAGCTGGGAATACAAGTACATGCCACCAGGTCCAGCTAAGTTTTTTGGTATTTTTTTATAGAGACAGGGTTTTGCTATGTTGCTCAGGCTGGTCTTGAATTCCTGGGCTCCAGAAATCCACCTGCCATGGCCTCCCAAAGTGCTAGGTTTACAGGCATGCATTATCAGGCCCAGCTGCTGTGTTTGTTTGTTTGTTTGTTTTTTTAGATGGAGTCTTTCTCTATTGCCCAGGCTGGAGTCCAGTGGCACGATCTTGGCTCACCACAACCTCCGTCTCCTGGGTTCAAGCAATTCTCCTGCCTCAGCCTCCTGAGTAGCTGGGACTGCAGGCGCCTGCCACCACACCTGGCTACTTTTTTTTTTGTATTTTTAGTAGAGACAGGGTTTCACCGTGTTAGCCATGATGGTGTCAATCTCCTGACCTTGTGATCCTCCTGCCTCGGCCTCCCAAAGTGCTGGGATTACAGGCATGAGCCACCGTGCCCAGCCCCAGCTGCTGCTTTTTAAAAAAAGACTAAATAGCGTTCTGAAATCTTTATTTTATTTTATTCCTGTATTTATTTTAGAGACAGGGTCCTGCTATATTGACCAGCTGGTTTTGAACTCCTGGCCTCAAGCAAAAGTTAACCTCTATGTATAAAAATATTAAACAGTTTTACTCCCTTCAACACACTATTTATGTCACACTTTACATCTTTTTATATTATTATATACCATTAACAGATTATTGAAGCTATATGCTTTATTCACTCTTTCATTTTTTTCTTTTTTAATTAGGAACTTTCAAACGACTTTTTTTTTTTTTTTTTTTTTTTTGAGATGGAGTCTCGCTCTGTAGCCCAGGCTGGAGTGCAGTGGTGTGATCTCGGCTCACTGCAATCTCTGCCTCCCAAGTTCAAGTGATTCTCCTGCCTCAGCCCCCAAGTAGCTAGGATTACAGGCGCCTGCCACCATGTCCAGCCAATTTTTGTATTTTTAGTAGAGACGGGTTTCACCATGTTGGCCAGGCTGGTCTTGAACTCCTGACCTCAGGTGATCTACCCGCCTTGGCCTCCCAAAGTGCTGGGATTACAGGCGTGTGCAACCGCACCCAGCCTCAAATGACTTTAAAGTTTGCTGATTTTATCCTGTGTATAACTGAGTCTCCTGTTAAAGCTTTCTGTTAAAATTTTTTAGTTCTACTATTGTGTACTTCAGCTTCAGCGTATCTCCTTGGTTCCTTCTTAATGATTTGTTTCTCTTTATTATAATTGATTTTCTTCATACATTGTTGCAAAAAATTTAGTAATCTTTGTACTTTTGCATCTTATCGAGATTTTTAAAGATATTTTGAATTCTCTGTTAGCCATTTTTTCATCTGTATTAGCAATTTATATTTTATTATTATACTTTAAGTTCTGAGGTATATTTGTAGAATGTGCAGGTTTGTTACATAGGTATACACATGCCATGGTGGTTTGCTGCACCCATCAACCCGTCATCTACATTAGGTATTTCTCCTAATGCTATCCCTCCCGTACCCCCCCCCCCCCGCCCATTCCCTTACAAGTCCCGGTGTATGATGTTTCCCTTGGTGTGTGCATGTGTTCTCATTGTTCACCTCCCACTTAGGGGTGAGAACATGTGGTGTTTGGTTTCCTGTCTTTGTGTTAGTTTGCTGAGAATGATGGTTTCCAGCTTCATCCACGTCCCTGCATATGACATGAACTCATCCTTTTTTATGGCTCCGTAGCATTCCATGGTGTATATGTGCCACATTTTCTTTATCCAATCTACCATTGATGGGCATTTGGGTTGGTTCCAAATCTTTGCTACTGTAAACAGTGCTGCAATAAAAATACGTGTTCATGTGTCTTTGTAGTAGAAAGATTTATAATCCTTTGGGTATCTATCCAGTAATGGGATTATGGGGTCAAATGGTATTTCTGGGTCTAGATCCTTGAGGAATTGCCACACTGTCTTCCACAATGATTGAACTAACTTACATTCTCACCAACAGTGTAAAAGCATTCCTATTTCTCCACATCCTCTCCAGCATCTGTTGTTTCCTGACTTTTTAATGATTGCCATTCTAACTGGCATAAGATGGTATCTCATTGTGATTTTGATTTGCATTTCTCTAGTGACCAGTGATGATGCGCTTTTTCTCATATGTTTGTTGGCCACATAAATGTCTTCTTTTGAGAATTGTCTGTTCATATCCATTGCCCACTTTTTGATGGGGTTGTTTGGTTTTCTCTTGTAAATTTGTTTAAGTTCTTTGTAGTTTCTGGATATTATCCCTTTGTCAGATGGGTAGACTGCAAAAAATTTTTCTCCCATTCTGTAGGTTGCCTGTTCACTCTGATGACAATTTCTTTTGCTGTGCAGAAGCTCTTTAGTTTAATTAGGTCCCATTTGTCAATTTGGCTTTTGTTGCCATTGCTTTTGGTGTTTTAGTCATGAAGTCTTTGCCCATGCCCATGTCGTGAATGATATTGCCTAGGTTTTCTTCTAGGGTTTTTATGATTTTAGGTCTTACATTTAAGTCTTTAATCCATCTTGAGTTAATTATTGGATAAGGTGTAAGGAAGGGGTCCAGTTTCAGTTTTCTGCATATGGCTAGCCAGTTTTCCCAACACCATTTATTAAATAGGGAATCCTTTCCCTGTTGCTTGTTTTTGTCAGGTTTGTCAAAGATCAGATGGTTGTAGATGTGTGGTGTTATTTCTGAGGCATTTGTTCTGTTTCATTGGTCTGTATCTCTGTTTTGGTATCAGTACCATGCTGTTTTGGTTACTGTACCCTTGTAGTATAGTTTGAAGTCAGGTAGCTTGATGCCTCCAGCTTTGTTCTTTCTGCTTAGGATTGTCTTGACTATATGGGCTATTTTTGGTTCCATATGAAATTTAAAGTAGTTTTCTCCAATTCTGTGAAGAAAGTCAGTGGTAGCTTGATGGGAATAGCATTGAATCTGTAAATTACTTTGGGCAGTATGGCCATTTCATGATAATTGATTCTTCCTATCCATGAGCATAGAATGTTTTTTCCATTTGTTTGTGTCCTCTTATTTCCTTGAACAGTGGTTTGTAGTTCTCCTTGAAGAGGTCTTTTACATCCCTTATAAGTTATATTCCTAGGTATTTTATTCTTTTTGTAGCAGTTGTGAATGGGAGTTCACTCATGATTTGGCTCTCTATTATTGGTATATAGGAATGTTGTGATTTTTACAAATCGATTTTGTATCCTGAGACTTTCCTGAAGTTGCATATCAGTTAAGGAGATTTTGGGCTGAGACGATTGGGTTTTCTAAATATACAGTCATGTCATCTGCAAAGAGAGACAATTTGACTTCCACCCTTCCTATTTGAATACCCTTTATTTCTTTCTCTTGCCTGATTGCCCTGGCCAGAATTTCCAATACTATTTTTTTTTTTTTTTTTTTTTTTGAGATGGAGTCTTGCTTTGTCACCCAGGTTGCAGTGCAGTGGCGTGATACTGGCTCACTGGAACCTCTATCTCCTGGGTTCATGCAATTCTACTACCTCAGCCTCCCGAGTAGCTGGGATTACAGGCATGTGCCACCACGCCTGGCTAATTTTTGTATTTTTGGTAGAGACAGGGTTTCACCATATTGGTCAGGCTGGTCTTGAACTCCTGACTCAAGTGATCCATCCACCTTAGCCTCCCAAAGTGCTGGGATTACAGGCGTGAGCCACCACTCCCGGCTTTCCAATACTATTTTGAGTAGGAGTGGTGAGAGAGGGCATCCTTGTTTTGTCCCGGTTTTCAAAGGGAATGCTTCCAGCTTTTGCCCATTCAGTATGATATTGGCTGTGTATGTCATAAATAGCTCTTATTATTTTGAGATACATTCCATCAGTACCTAGTTGATTGAGAGTTTTTAGCATGAAGGAGTGTTGAATTTTATTGAAGGCCTTTTCTGCATCTATTGAGATAATCATGTGGTTTTTGTCATTGGTTCTGTTTATGTAATTGGTTACATTTATTGATTGGCGTATGTTGAACTAGTGTTTCACGCTAGGGATGAAGCCGAGTTGATCATGGCGGATAAGCTTTTTGATGCACTGCTGGATTCATTTGGTTTGCCAGTATTTTATTGAGGATTTTCACATTGATGTTCATCAGGGATATTGGTCTGAAATTTTTTCTTTTGTTGTGTCTCTGCCAGGCTTTGTTATCAGGATGATGCTGGCCTCATAAAATGAGTTAGGGAGGAGTCCCTCTTTTTCTATTATGTGGAATAGTTTCAGAAGGCATGGTACCAGCTCCCCTTTGTACCGTTAGTAGCATTTGGCTGTGAATCCATCTGGTCCTGTCTTTTTTTGGTTGGTAGGCTATTAATTACTGCCTCAATTTCAGAACTCGTTACTGGTCTATTCAGGGATTCATCTTCTTCCTGGTTAAGTCTTGGGAGGGTGTATGTGTCCAGGAATTTGCCCATTTCTTCTAGATTTTCTAGTTTATTTGCATAGAGTTGTTTATAGTATTCTCTGATGGTAGTTTGTTTCTGTGGGATCAGTGTTGATATCCCCTTTATCATTTTTTATTGTGTCTATTTGATTCTTCTCTCTTTTCTTCTTTGTTAGTGTTGCTAGTGTTCTATTTTGTTGATCTTTTCAAAAAGCCACCTCCTGGATTCATTGATTTTTTTTTGTTTTTTTTTTGAAGGGTCTTTCGTGTCTCTGTTTCCTCCAGTTCTGCTCTGATCTTAGTTATTTCTTGTCTTCTGCTAGCTTTTGAATTTGTTGCGCCTGCTTCTCTAGTTCTTTTAATTGTGATGATAAGGTGTCGATTTTAGGTCTTCCCTGCTTTCTTTTGTGGGCATTTAGTGGTGTAGATTTCCCTCCAAAGACTGCTTTGGCTGTGTACCAGAGATTCTAGTAGGTTGTGTCTTTGTTTTCATTGGTTTCAAAGAACTTATTTATTTCTACCTTAATTTCGTTATTTACCCAGTAGTCTTCCAGGAGCAAGTTGTTCAGTTTTCATGTAGTTGTGTGGTTTTGAGTTTCTTAATCCTGAGTCCTAATTTGATTGCACTATTGTCTGAGAGACTGTTAGAATTTTCTTCTTTTGCATTTGCTGAAGTGTGTTTTACTTCCAGTTATGTGGTCAACTTTAGATTAAGTGAGATGCGGTGCTGAGAATAATGTATGTTCTATTGATTTGGGGTGGAGAGTTCTGTCATTGTCTATTAGGTCTGCTTGGTCCAGAGGTGAGTTCAAGTCCTGAATATCCTTGTTAATTTTCTGTCTCATTGATCTAATATAGACAGTGGGGTGTTAAAGTCTCCCATTATTATTGTGTGAGAGTCTAAGTCTCTTTGTAGGTCTCTAAAAACTTGCTTTATGTATCTGGGTGCTCCTGTATTGGGTGCATATATATTGAGGATAGTTATCTCTTCTAGTTGCATTCATCCCTTTACCATTATGTAATGCCCCCCCCCCACTTTTTTTTTTTTTTTTTTGAGACGGAGTCTCGCTCTCTTGCCCAGGCTGGAGTGTAGTGGCACGATCTCAGCTCACTGGAAGCTCTGCCTCCCGGGTTCATGCCATTCTCCTGCCTCAGCCTCCTGAGTAGCTGGGACTACAGGCACCCACCACCACGCCTGGCTAATTTTTTGTATTTTTAGTAGAGACGGGGTTTCACCATGTTAGCCACGGATGGTCTCGATCTCCTGACCTCGTGATCTGTCCACCTCGGCCTCTCAAAGTGCTGGGAGTTACAGGTGTGAGCCACTGCGCCTGACCCCTTCTGTTTTTTATCTTTGTTGATTTAAAGTCTGTTTTATCAGAGACTAGGATTGCAACTTTTGCTTTTTTTTTTGCTTTCCATTTGCTTGGTAAATATTCCTCCATCCCTTTATTTTGAGCCTATGTTTGTCTTTGCACGTGAGATGGGTCTCCTCAATATAGCACACTGATGGGTCTTGACTCTTTATCTGATTTTCCAGTCTGTGTCTTTTAATTGGGGCATTTAGCCCTTTTACATTTAAGATTAATATTGTTATATATAAATTTGATACTGTCATTATGATGCTAGCTGGTTATTTTGCCCATTAGTTGGTGCAGTTTCTTCATAGTGTCGATGGTCTTTACAGTTTGGTATGTTTTTGCAGTGGGTAGTACCGGTTTTTCTTTTTCATATGTCCATCGTTCAAGAGCTCTTCTAAGGCAGGCCTGGTGGTGACAAAATCTCTCAGCATTTGCTTGTTTATAAAGGATTTTATTTTTCCTTCGCTTATGGAGCTTGGTTTGGCTGGATATGAAATTCTGGGTTGAAAATTCTTTTCTTTAAGAATGTTGAATATTGGCCCCCACTTTCTTCTGGCTTGTAGGGTTTCTGCAGAGAGATCTGCTGTTAGTCTGATGGGCTTCCCTTTGTGGGTAACCTGACCTTTCTCTCTGGCTGCCCTGAACATTTTTGGTTAGCCATTTTTTAGAACTTTTTTTTTTTTTTTTTTTTTTGAGACAGAGTCTCGCTGTTGCCCAGGCTGGAGTGCAGTGGCGCGATCTCGGCTCACTGCAGCCTCTGCCCCCTGGGTTCCAGTGATTTTCCTGCCTCAGCCTCCTGGGTGGCTGGGACTACAGGCACATGCCACCACGCCCTGCTAATTTTTGTATTTTTAGTAGAGATGGGGTTTTGCCATGTTGGCCAGGCTGGTCTCGAACTCCTGACCTTGGGTGATATGCCCTCCTTGGCCTCCAAAGTGCTGGGATTACAGGCGTGAGCCACCACACCTGGCCTAGATCTGTGTTTTATTGTTAGTGGTTCCTGGAGCATTTTTAGTTTCCTTTAGTGGTGTTATGTTTGCCTGATCCTTCATAATTCATGAAGCCTTGTTTTGATGTCCTTGCATCTGAAGGAGTAAATACCTCTTTCAGTCATTATAGACTAGTTTGGGGAGGTAAATATCTTCTCCTGTTGGATTTCTGGGCTGATGAGATTTCCACTGAGATTGTAATAAAGTGTTTCGGATCCAGGTCACATGAGTACTGCTGGGTCTGCAGTGAAATTCATGCTTGGCAGACCTGTTATCTGGGCATCAGACGTTGTGGATTCTATTTTCTGACAAGACTGAACTTTCTTCAAGATGTTGATCAGTGTGACTGGCACTGAAGAAAAAAGCCTCCAGTTATATCTGCAGATTAAGGTGCTGATAAAATCAATTTGAGCAGGTGTGGCTCCTGCTGTGTCGCTCTTGCGAGGTGTTTGGAAATGCTCTAACATAGTCATTGGACAGGTTCCTAGATGAGCAGCACTGACCCTTGATCACAGCTGAGAGGGTGTGGAACTGATTCATAGGGCTGCTTCAGGATACACAGCTGAGATCAAAGTCTTCAGGTCTGTTTTTGTATTCATGGCATTTCTCCCTCCAGATTTCTGGGTTGGCAGGACTTCTTTCAGACTCTAGGTGACAGAGACCAGAGCTTGGTTATAGGACTGCTTCACAATTCACAGTGGGAATAAAGTCAGCATGCCTACAGGGGCACATACGGGTGTGTTTTTTTGGCAGGTCCCAGGTTAGGAAAAAATTCTTCTGGACTTTGATTGCATGGACTTGGAGCCAGCTTATAGTGCCACGTCAAGATCCACCATCAAATAAATATTGGCAAGCCTACATCCAGGGGCACAGATGGATGTTTCTCTCTGTGGGTGTCTGGGCAGGATTTCTTCCACACCATGACTGATATGTGCAAAGGGTGGATTTTGGGCTAATTCAGAGATCACAGATAGAACCAACTTCTAAGGCCTTTCACCTGAGGCATAGGTGTCTTGGTTTAGGTGTCTTCGCAGATGGTGCTAGTGGCAGGAACAAAACCAAATGGTCTACAGCCAAGTCTACAATGAAAATTGGACATATTTTATTCTGTAGCTAGGACTGTGATGGGCAAGCATGCCACTCAAGCAAGGGCATGTCTTTTCAATACAGCCCTCCACAGTCTTGGGTTCACAACCCTTGACGTGGATTCCAAAGCTCCCATAAAGTTCCTTTTTTCAGGACATAACTGCTGCTTTTTTATAACTGTAGAAGTTGTGGGTAGAGAACCTCCTGCCATCTTACTGTGTTTTCAGTTTCTGATATATTCTGTGTCAAATTTATCTGATTTCAAATTCAAAATTTCTGAAATAAAATGCTCACATTTACTCATTGTGTAATAAATAAATGTATTGAAATGCTTCATTCTTATTAGAGCATTTTTTAATTGAGATGCATTTTCATTGCATGTAAGGATTCAAAATGCCAGATCTTCGTAGGTACATAGTCAGAGTTGAAAACTGTAGTTATTTAAAGGATTGTTTTTATGATACATCTATATTATATTCAGTGTTTTTTAGATCAGAATTTTTATTCTTACTTTCAACCCTGTCTTACTGGGGAGTGTTTTTTCATGTAGGTTCTCCATCATTTATTTATTAATTTATTTATTATGGAGTCTTGCTCTGTTGCTAGGCAGGAGTGCAGTGGCACAGTCTCAGCTCACTGCAACCTCCCCCTCCCAGGTTCAAGTGATTCTTCTGCCTCAGGCTCCCATGTAGCTGGGACTACAGGCGTGCGCTCCTACACCCAGCTAATTTTTGTATTTTTAGTAGAGACGGTTTCACCGTGTTAGCCAGAATGGTCTTGATCTCTTGACATCATGATCTGCCCGCCTTGGCCTCCCAAAGTGTTGGGATTACAGGCATGAGCCACCGCGCCTGGCCTATTTTTGTTTTTAATTTTCATGTTTGTATGGTAATTTTCAACTCTGTACCTTTTATGACCATGTGGTGTTTAATTCAAATAAAAATCATTGGGTTTTACTCAAAGCAATTTAAAATATATGTATAATTCAGACATTTCTATTGCCTATAAAAGTTATCTATGTGGTGTTTGCCTTTATAAATATTGCCCTTACCTGGTTTATAAATTATTTTTTTGATGGGCCGGGCGTGGTGGCTCACGCCTGTAATCCCAGCACTTTGGGAGGCTGAGGCGGGCGGATCACCTGAGGTCAGGAGTTCAAGACCAGCCTGATCAACATGGAGAAACCCCGTCTCTACTAAAAATAGAAAATTAGCCAGGCGTGGTGGTGCATGCCTGTAATCCCAGCTACTCAGGAGGCTGAGGCAGGAGAATCACTTGAACCCGGGAGGCGGAAGTTGCAGTGAGCCGAGATCGTGCCACTGCACTCCAGCCTGGGCGACACAGCTAGATTCCATCTCAATAAATAAATACATAAATAAATAAATAAATAAAAATTTTTTTGGTGGTCATCATTGTTTTCTTTTGTAGGTGAGTAGTCAAAGAAACAGTGGAATATTACCACCTATTTATTGTTTGATTATGTTATTTTGTGAGAGAAACACTTTTGTTATTTGAAGGTGATTTTTGAAAAATGGAACCTTTTTAGGTAGATGTAAATATTTAGTTGTGAAGAAAAACATAAAATTGCCTAAAGGTTTTCAAGTGTACAGTCTAGTGGAGTTAAGTACATTTACATTATTTTGAAATGGATCTCTACATTTTATCTTACAAAAGTAAAGTTTAATACTCTGTGAACTATAAACTGCCATTTTTTTCTTTTTCTTCAGCTCCTGAAGAACACCATTTTACTTACTGTTTCTGCAATTTTGACTGATTTTTATATTGTCATTGGTGTAGTGTTTTCTTTTTTTTTTTTTTTTTTTTTTTTTTACTATCTTCACATAATGTTCTTAGGCTTTGTTTTTGGTTGGTTGGTTGGTTGGTTGTTTTGAGATGGAGTCTTGCTCTGTTGCCAGGCTAGAGTGTGGTGGCACGATCTCGGCTTATTGCAACCTCTGCCTCCCACATTCAAACGATTCTCCTGCCTCAGCCTCCCAAGTAGCTGGGACTACAGGTGCACACCACCACGACCGGCTAATTTTTGTATTTTTAGTAGAGACAGGGTTTCACCATGTTGGCCAGCATGGTCTCGAGCTCTTGACCTCAGGTGATCTGCCCGCCTCGGCCTCCCAAAGTGCTAGGATTACAGGTGTGAGCCAGGACAACTGGCCTCAGGCTTTTGGTTTTGTAAGATTGTTCTGTGCTGCGGGGTGAAGGGAGAAGGAAAGAGACACACACAATATCTTTAAGGGTAAACAACCTTTATGCCATGTAAATGGCAATGTAGATATATAAGCAAATGATATAATAAGCAGATTGCAGTGGAAAGGGGAGAAGGGAAAAGGATACATATATTTACATTTACCAGACTATGGAGGATTCACCACCAGACTGGGAAGCAAAACAGCCTGGGCTCTAGAGTCCACCATTCATCCATGCACAGATGAGGAGAGGTCTTGTGAAGCTTTGGCGCAGTCTGGGACCCTAGCTCTTTTTGTAATGAGTTGTTTGGCATGAGGCCCAGTCACGAGGGGCTTTTGCACCTGAGCTCAAGGAACACAAATAGATCAACTAGTTTTTGCAATTGTCTATTGTTTTTCAATAATTAACATACAGGAATAGATTGAAATAGAGATTTCTCCAAAACGGCACTGGATGAACGCGTCAAGGGGCTCACACAGCCCGTCCCGGGATTTGGTGACCATTGTGTCCATGTTCAATTGAGTTCAGATTTAATATTTAACTTTTCCTCCACATTCGGCCTCAGTTTGATACTCAGTTGTAGGAAAATACCCTTACAGATACATGGGGAAGGCGTAGTTGATATAGATTACAGATATAGGTAAGCACAGGAGAACTAAAAGCACAGTTAATAAAAACCACACCCACCATGGCTTTGCAAGGAGAGTGATTGTGAGAATTGGCAGGGATGTACACATAACATTCAGTATGCAGTAAGGCTCAAACCCCTCCTTGGGCTGCGGTAAGCATATCTAATGCCATTCAGTTTTGCAACACAACAGTACACAGCTGAGCAAATTCCTCTGACAACAACATAAGTCCAGTGCTACTATCATTAAGAGCTTTGTCTACATGTAAGCTTAATATTTTAATTTGCTGCTGAAGCAAGATTGTACCAGCAGCAGGGGAGAATACTGTAGTAGGCTATCACCACCAGGGAGTCCAGTGCATTTGTATGGTGGATGGAATTAATGGCCACCCCCAAGTGTATCTCTCTGTCCATTGTAGGGGCAGGTATCACCACCGGTAGGATCCACATATCCAGAGGGCCCCCCCCAGGGGACTGCAATATAGTTACTGTAATCGTAGTGTACTAATGTGCTATTAAAGTGGGAAAGAGATTGTGTTTCATTAGGGACAATGTTGTTGATTTGGAGTATATGTTGACAGTTGTCTGGTGGGAGAAACCCAGAGTAACATTAGAGGAGCCGTTGAAGGCCTCCAGACAAAGTGGCGGGGGGGCTATGTGGAATCCGGCCACCAGCACAGCAGGTTCCCAATATATACCATTCCAGGCATATTGGGCAGGATACCAAGGCTTTTGATGCACGGTGAGGGTGGAGTTCATCTTTCACCTGACTTGGGCATAAATAGATTGCTTGGTTTGGTCATAGGAAGTCCAGGTTGGATTGCAAGTGTTGTTGTTGTGGTCCCATTGGTAGTGACATAGCCATTCAGAAATGTTGTCAGGGACGATTCTTCAAGGTAGCTCATTCCTGGCGGCCTCTGGCAACTCGACGCATAGTCAACATTGATTGTTGTTGGCTTCTTCTATAGTGGTGGCTACCCAGTTGATGAATTTATCCTTGGCCTCAGACACAAAGACACAGGTGCTGACCATTAGTAGATAGGTTATTCCATTATAATGCCTCTCATTGCAAGGCTTGAACATGTTGTAATCCATTCATTCACATTCAAGTTTGCAGTTGTGGTGGAAATTTTGGCCTGTTGATCTGCCAGCTGGTTAAATAGTCTGTCAACAGAAAACAGAGATGCATGAGCATCAACATGGAGAACAGTGATAATGGTGGTGTGTGCCAGGATTCAGGTATCTTCCCAGTATTTTTTTCCCCAAACCTCTTTATTCCCAATTAACCATTTGTTTCGTTGCCATTGGGACAACCAGGTAGTAAGACCATCTGCTACTGACCAAGAGTTGGTATACAACTGACAAATCCCTCTGGCCTCCTCCTAAATAGCTCAGAGGACCGTTACTGGTTTAACCAGCTAGCTGCTTCCACCTTTTCCTTCATCAGAAATGCTTATGTTTTCTAACAGGATTGTAAGCCACGGCCTTCTAGCGTCAAGTGCCACCGATGTATTTGGTGTTCCATTAGTAAACCAGGCATATTTCTGGTCCTCTGGGCTTAGTTTTTTAAAGGATTTGTCCCATTGGATGGGGGAGGTTTTCTTCCCTATCTGAAGGGCTTGCTTAGTGGTTTTCTGAGCCGGCAAGTTTTGTACATCCTTATGCAAAAGCACTATCCCCTTTGGTCCTGGCTTAGCCCTATCTTGTGTATACCATTTCCATTTTATAATGCTGCTTTCTTGAGTGTGCCCTATCTGGTGAGTATTGGGAAAACTCATGACCCAAGTCATAATAGGAATTTCAGGCCTCATAAAGACCTCATGGTTGAAGCAGAGGTCCTCTTGTTTGCAGCAAAACCCAATAAAAAGCTAACAATTGCTTCTTGGAAGGGTTATAAGCTTTGCCAGCCTATGGCAGTTTCTGGGTCCAAAACCCCAAAGGTACCCTCTTCCCACCTTGTTTCTGCCTAAGACTCCAATTGGCATGTTGATCTAGGACAGCTACTTGCAGTTCTACTGGCCTGTTTTGTATGGGCCATAGATCCGGGGTCAGTTGCACTGCTTGTTTAGCTTGTTGAAAAGCCACGCTCTCTTTCTGTCCCCAGTGAAAGTCATAGCGTTTTCTAGGTTGTAAAATGTTACCGCATGTGGGGCATATGATGTCTCCACAATCCAAACAAGCCAATAAATTTCTGGGCCTCCTTTTTAGTGGTAGGGGTTGCAAATTCTAGTATTTTAGCCATAGCCTTTTGTAAAATGGACTATTACCGTGTATTTCAGAGGATGCCAAGGAATTTTACAGTTTTTGTAGGTTCTTGAATTTTCCTAGGGTTAATTTCCCATCCTTGAGATAGGAGCTGGGTTTTTACCTGCTCCAAGCCCCGGCTGACTAGTTCTTCAGTTTTACCCTGACCAGCCATTTGGACAGCTGCTTTTTTCAGCAATAGGCTGATAGCTTTGAGCCTGGTCACAAGACACAGGCCTGGCCAGGGCCAGTCAGGATGTCAGATTAGCATTTTTTTTTCCAGCTTACATTTCTCGTGTAGCAACCAGTCCCTATCTTGGCACATTAACTTACAAGCAGTAAGCAAGCACCATCCATGCTGGGAAATTCCCTCAGCATTCCCTTTACCAGCTGGGATTCCCTGCAGCACCTCACACACAGCCAACGGTTCAAAATGCACTAATTTAGATTGCCAATTTTCAAAAAGGCCAGTTCCCTTGGATCACTCAGTGGCCAAGGGAGAGAACTGGGGGAGTTCCCACCCCAGGATATGGGAAGCCCCCAACTTCCCAGCCCAGTCCTTGTGGCTGAAAAATGGCACGTTTTCGCTTTTGGATCCTGTGCCTGACACCCAAAATGTTCTGTGCAGGAAATGCGTTAGGGGAGAAGAAGACACACACACATTACCTTTAAGGATAAACAACCTTTATCTCATGTAAATAGCAATGCAGATATAATAAGCAAATGATGTAATAACCAAATTGCAATGAGAAGGGGAGAAGGGGAAAAAGGGTATATGTATTTACATTCACCAGACTGTGGAGGATTCACCACCAGATTGGGAAGCAACAGCCTGGGCTCCAGAGTCGGCCACCATCCGTGCACAGATGAGGAGGGGTGTCATGTAGCTTCGTCATGCTGTGAGACCCTAGCTGTTTTTGTAATGAGTTGTTTGGCATGAGGTCCCATCACTAGGGCATTTTGTGAACTGGGCTCAAGGAACACAAAATGGTCAACTTGTTTTTGTGATTGTCTATTCTTTTTCAATAACTAACGTATAGGAATAGATTGAGATAGAGATTTCTTCAAAGCAGTGCTGGCTGAAGACGTCAAGGGACTCACAACCCGTTCTGGGACTTGGTGACCATTGTTTGTGTCCATGTTCAATTGAGTTCAAATGTAATATTTAACTTTTTCTCCACAAAGATGTCTCAGAATATCTTTGTTTTAAAATAAAAAATTGTATGTATATGTCACATTTTAAAAATCTGATATTTATCTCTAAAGGGACATTTGTGTTTATTTTTTTATTATTTACAAAAGGAATTGTCTTTTGTAAATAATAATGAACATGCATGTGTAAACATGTATTTAAAGCCCTGCCTTGAATATTTTTGGGATTTTTTTTTTTTTGAGACGGAGTCTCGCTCTGTCGCCCAGGCTGGAGTTCAGTGGTGCAATCTCGGCTCACTGCAAGCTCCGCCTCCCGGGTTCACGCCATTCTCCTTCCTCAGCCTCCCAAGTAGGTGGGACTACAGGCACCTGCCACCATGCCCATCTAATTTTTTGTATTTTTAGTAGAGATGGGGTTTCACCGTGTTAGCCAGGATGGTCTCGATCTCTTGACCTCGTGATCTGCCCGCCTTGGCCTCCCCAAGTGCTGGGATTACAGGCATGAGCCACTGCGCCCGGCTTTTTTGGGATATTTTAAATAGATGTGTAAGCATGTAATTAAAGCCCTGCCTTGAATATTTTTGAGATATTTTTTATACAGTGATGTGGTACCATGTGTATGTCCATATTTTTTTTCCTGAGCCTTTGATGTTATATTCAAAAACTGATTGCCGAGACTAGTTGCATCATAAATGTTTATATTAGATTTCACATATGTGTAAGATCATGTGGTATTTGTCTCAGTATATCTTTTATTTCACTTAACGTAATAGCCTCCAGGTTCATCTGTGTTGTGGCAAATATCAAAATTGTATTCTGTATTGTAGATGCATAGTATTTTATTGTGTCTATATACTACATTTTCTTTATTCATCCAAGTTTTGGACACTTGGATTGATTCCATATCTTGGCCACTGTAAACAGTGCTGTAATAAACATGGGAGTATAGATTTCTCTTTGACATACTGATTTTGTTTAGCTACAATGAAAATAGAACTTACATATGTTCCAGCAATCCCATTTAATTAAAAAATTAAAAATAGAACATGTGATCCAGCAATGTCAATTATTTTTTCTGTGTGTGGTTGTCCACAGTTTATTGTGTAGACAAGGAGTCAAAGAAACTGTTAAAATACCATTTGTTGATGGTTTATATGTTATCCTGTGATACTTATTTTTTTCTATAATGGCTCTACTAACTTACAATTTTACCAGCTGTGTGTGTTTCCTTTTCTATTCATTCTCACTAACATTTTTTTGTCTTTCTAATTACAGTCATTCTAATTGGAGTGAAGTGATATCTTGTGGTTTTGATTTGCATTTCTCTGACAATTAGTGATGTTGAGCATCTTTGCATATACTTTTTGGCTATTTGTATTTCTTTTGAAAAATGTCTCTTAAAGTCTCTTGCCCATGTTCAAACTGTGTTATTTTTGTTAAGTTTGTTATATATTCTGTAAATTTATCTTTTGTCATACGTATATTTTGCAAATATTTTCCTTAATTCTGTAGATTATCTCTTCACTCTGCTGTCTTTGCTATGCAAAGCATTTTTACTTTGTTGTAATCCCATTTGCATATTTTTGCTTCTTTTGCCTGTGCTTTTGAGGTCTTAAGATTCTTTGCTCTGTACTGTGTGGTAAAGCATTCCTGTATGTTTACTTCAAATAGCTTTATTTGGGTTTCCCATTTAAATCTTTATTTGTGATTGACTTTTTTATATCATAAGAGGTAGGAGCCTAGTTTTATTTTTTTATTATCTTGTAGATAATTTTCCTAGCACCATTTATTGAAAAGATTGTCTTTTTCCAATAACAAAAATGTTATTGGAAAATCTATATTTTTGTGTGTGTGGGAGAAACACTTTTGTGATTTGAAGATAATTTCCAAAACTGTCATACCTCTATCTCTTTTAGATATTATTTTTAATTGTTTTCAAAAATGCATAAACTTTACAATCATATATTTTTAAATACTCAGCTTAGTCATATTAACATTGTTATGCACTCTATCTTTAGAATATGTTTATCTTGCAAAGCTAACACTCAGTACACATTAAACAACTACCTACTTTTTCTATTCTCTGGCCCTTTACAAAAACAATTCTGCTTTTTATTTTAAAGTCAAACTGCTTTAGATATCTGATGTAAGTTGATTCATACAGTTTCTGTCTCTTCATGACTTATTTTGTGTTAATGTCATCAAGGTTGATCTTTACTGTACTTGTTTAATTTGTGCCTTTTACAAACTGAGTAATATTTCATTATTTTAATATTTCAAATTTACCAATTTGGTGAGAGAAATCTGTGTTGCATTTATTTGCTTTCAGTAACAATGCTGCAATAATTATGAGTGTCCAAAACTCTTCATGTGACCGTGTGTGAGTTTATATTTTCGCCAGATTTTATTTTATTGATCTAGCTGTTCAGCTTTATATCGATCCCAAATTATTTTAATTCTTTAGCTTTGTATGTGTTTTGAAATCAGGAGCTGTGAAGCCTCTGAGATTGCTTCTCTTTTTGAATATTGTTGGGTGCTTCACTGTTTCTTAATTCCATATAATATGGGGGTTGCTGTTTCTGTTACTACAATAATTTAATTACAAATCTGACAGGGATTGCATTTAATCTGTAGATTACATTAAGCAGTCTAGATATCTTTATTATTTCAATCTTTAGTTTGTGTTGTTTAATTTCTGTAAGTATGTAATTTTTTTTT
The DNA here is from genome assembly GCF_009828535.3 of Hylobates moloch. Classification (NCBI taxonomy): domain Eukaryota; kingdom Metazoa; phylum Chordata; class Mammalia; order Primates; family Hylobatidae; genus Hylobates; species Hylobates moloch. Next base: position 83,721,726 of record NW_026652292.1, read on the forward strand.
TTTTTTAATTTGGGATACGGAGTCTTGCCGTGTCGCCCAGGCTGGAGTGCAGTGGCGCGATCTCAGCTTACTGCAAGCTCTGCCTCCCGGATTCACGCCATTCTCCTCCCTCAGCCTGTCGAGTAGCTGGGACTACAGTCACCCACCACCATGCCTGGCTAATTTTTCGTATTTTTAGTAGAGATGGGGTTTATAGTTTTCTTTCTTTTATTCTACATTCATTCCAGTTTGGTCATTAAAAGAAGTCTGTAAAATTTGAATTTTAAAAACTTCTGTTAAGACTTTTTTTGTGCCCTAATATGTAGTTTATCCAGGAGAATATTATATGAGCTATTCAGGAAGGTGTGTATTCTCGTTGTTGAGCAGTGTTCTTTAAAATTCTATTAGGCATAATTGTTTAATACTGCTTTCACGTCTCCTGTTTCCTTATGAATATTTTATCTTGCTTCATTATTCTTTATAGAAATTGGGGTATTTAAATATACTAGTATAATTATATATATATTTTTTGTCTTGCTTTAATTCTGTCAGTATTGGCTTTGTATATTTGGAACTCAATGTGGGACACACACAAACAGACACATTAACATATGTATACACACATTTGTCATGAGTTCCCAGTAAAGGAACGTTTTTATTATTGTTTAATGGCCTTTCTTAGGAACTTTTAGTTAAAGTATATTTTATGAAATAGGACAGTTTTGACTTAAGATGTACTTTGTGTTATATAATTTGGTTATTTGCATCAAATGTCTTCTTTCCTTTTTCAGTCTTTTTTAATCATTATATCTCAAGTGACTCCTGTAGAAAAGCAAACTGGATCATGTTAATTTTTGCAATCAGTCCCTTCATTTGGTGCATGTATTTTGAATGGAAACTTCATAAATATTTGAATAATTTGCTGAAATAGACTTACACATTTTATTGATTGTTTTACTGGATTATATCAGTTTTGCCCCTTATTTTCTTTTTCTGTCTTCCTTAGTGTCTTTTTGGTTTTTGTACTGATACACCTTTACTTCTTATTTTTTGGTGTATCTATAGAGATATTTTTTTCTAATATCTTGGAAAGTACATAAAATTTCTTAAAATAATATATTTTATTTTTTGTTTTATTTTATTTATTTATTTATTTATTTTGAGATGGAGTCTTGCTCAGTCACCCAGGATGGAATGCAGTGGCACGATCTCGGCTCACTGCAAGCTCTGCCTCCCAGGTTCATGCCATTCTCCTTCCTCAGCCTCCTAGTAGCTGGGAGTACAGTGCCCGCCACCACACCTGGCTAGATTTTTTTGTATTTTTAGTAGAGACGGGGTTTATCCATGTTAGCTAGGATGGTCTCAATCTCCTGACCTTGTGATCCACCTGCCTCGGCCTCCCAGAGTGCTGGGATTACAGGTGTGAGCCACTGCGCCCTGCAAAATAATGTGTTTTAAACTGGTAAAAACTTGAGTTGCATTTGAAAAATTCTTCCTCAGCCAGGCGCGGTGACTCACCTGTGTAATCCCAGCAATTTGGGAGGCTGAGGCAGGTGGATTACGAAGAGATCGAGACTATCCTGGTCAACATGTTGAAACCCCGTCTTCACCAGAAATGCAAAAATTTGCTGGGCTTGGTGTCGCGCCTGTAGTCCCAGCTACTTGGGAGGCTGAGGCAGGAGAATTGCTTGAACCCAGGAGGAGAGGTTGCAGTGAGCCAAGATTGCGCTGCTGCACTCCAGCCTGGCAACAGAGTGAGACTCCGTCTAAAAAAAAAAAAAAGAAAGAAAAAGAAAATTCGGGGTTGGGTGTGGTGGCTCACGCCTGTAATCCCATGTAATCCCAGCACTTTTGGAGGCTGACGCAGGCAGATAGTGAGGTCAGGAATTCAAGACCAGCCTGGCCAGTATGGTGAAACCCCGTCTCTATTAAAAATACAAAAAATAGAAGAGCATGGTGGTGTGTACCTGTAGTTCTAGCTACTCAGGAGGCTGAGGCAGGAGAATTGCTTGAACTGGGCAGGCGGAGGTTGCAGTGAGCCAAGGTAGTGCCACTGCACTCCGGTCTGGGTGACAGAGTGAGACTCTGTCTCAAAAAAAAAAAAAAAAAAAAAGGGAAACTTCCTCGTTACATCTGTCCTCAAGTTTGTTATTGATGTCAGTAATCATATTTTTTATGTTGTATATTATTACCAGATAATGATCAATAGTTTATGATCATTTTTATGCTTTTAACTTTAAAATTTTAGAGAATAATTAAAATGTTTTCTGCACTATTATGATAGTGGTACAGAACTTTGTGTACATGCATATCTTTTTCAGAAAGTTACGTATTTTCGTATGATTATGTTTGGTTTTCTTGCATTATGTTATTTTCACTGGAAGACACTTTCTTCAGCATTTTTTTGGTAAGACAGGTATTGTGTTAATATACTTTTTCAGCATGTGCTTATCTTGAAAGGTCTTTACTTTTTCTTCATTTTTAGGACAGTTTTGCGGGTTATATTATTCCCACGTAGAATTTTTTTTTTTCTCCAGCATCTTAATTATATTGCAATTCCTTCTGGTGTGAAATAGTTTTGTTGACAGATTCACTGGTAATCTTATAAGACCGTGCTTACAAATGACACATCACTTTTTTTGTAGTTCCTAAGATGCCCTTCTTGTGTTTGATTTTTCAAACTTTGCTTATCTATATATGTGCCTTGCAATAAATCTGTGTGTGTCTCCTAGTTGAAGTTTGTTGAGCTTCTTCATTTATTACATCCTTTTTTTAACTTTTGAAAATTTCCGAGTCATTATTTTAAATTTTTTCACCTCCATGTTTTTTTTAATGTTTTTAATGTTTTCATTGATGTTCTAATTTTTCTGATTACATTTAGTTGTATGTGTTTTCAGTTAACTGATTCAGCATTATTCAGATTACATTTTAAAAATTTGTACTTTTTTATGGTTTTCTGAAAATTTTAAAATCATTTATTATAATGTGTTCTAATATTTTGTATACATTGTAATATTTGCCTGTTATTTGAACATTAACAAAAAGCTATTTGTCACAATCTTTATTATGTTGCTTTGTCATGACGTAGTATGAAGTCAGTTGTCTTTGACAGAGATTATGGGAACTTGTCATACATGTTGGAATGATGTCTCATCTGGAATTTTGTGTTTATTTTTTAGTTAAAAGGGTTTCTTCATGTTTCCTCTTAAGAGTCTCTAATCGGCTGGGCATGGTGGCTCACTCCTGTAATCCCAACACTTTAGGAGGCCGAGGCAGGTGGATCACGAGGTCAGGAGATGAGATCATCCTGGCTAACACGGTGAAAGCCCATCTCTACTAAAAATACAAAAATTAGCCGGGCATGGTGGTGGGCACCTGTAGTCCCAGCTGTTGGGGAGGCTGAGGCAGGAGAATGGCATGAACCCAGGAGGTGGAGCTTGCAGTGAGCCAAGATCCCACCACTGCAGTCTAGCCTGGGCAACAGAGTGAGACTCCATCTCAAAAAATAAATAAATAAATAAGTCTCTAATCACTTGCTGTACATGTTGCCTGTATTTAGCACTTCAGTCTGCTTTTGAAATATTTATATTTTGTCTTCGAATACCCAAGTTGTTCTTCCAAAGTATCACCATTTCTTTCAGCACTGTTTTATTGGAGGTAGAAATCAGTTTTTGTAAAGACCCCAAAAGCCAGAAGTAAGGATATGTGTGTCAGTATTTTTCTTCTCTTTTAAGGAAAAAGACAGGAGTTGAGAGTTTTCTTCTAATAGCACAGTGCTATATTGGGGAGGAAGAGCTGTTGGTGGGTAAATTTAACAAATATTCCTTCCTGTTCTATGTGGCTCTTGGCATTTTGCTTACCTGAGGCATTACATACAATTAACTCATTTATAGATTTCACAGAAAGGCGTCTTTGTTAGTATATGTTTGCTACATGTATATGTCTGTGAAGAAGTTATGGCCTGTGGGATTTTGTTATGCCATCTTACTAATGTATTTTGAATAATTTTGTAAGATTTGTAAAGTATATTTATATGAATCTACTAAGTGGGATAATTTGTAATTTTTATTTCTTTCAGCTGTGTGTTCTCATTTCACCCAAGACCATTGGCCAGTGCAGGGCATAGAAGATTCATTCCACAAACTTATACTGAGAAGATATGAGAAATGTGGACATGATAATTTACAATTAAGAAAAGGCTGTAAAAGTTTGAATGAGTGTAAGTTGCAGAAAGGAGGTTATAATGAATTTAATGAATGCTTGTCAACTACCCAGAGCAAAATATTTCAGTGTAAAGCAAGTGTCAAAGTTGTTAGTAAATTTTCAAATTCAAACAAACATAAGACAAGACATACTGGAGAGAAACACTTTAAATGTAAAGAATGTGGCAAATCATTTCAGAAGTTTTCACACCTAACTCAACATAAGGTAATTCATGCTGGAGAGAAACCCTACACTTGTGAAGAATGCGGCAAAGCCTTTAAATGGTCTTTAATATTTAATGAACATAAGAGAATTCATACTGGAGAGAAACCTTTTACTTGTGAAGAATGTGGCAGCATCTTTACCACATCCTCACACTTTGCTAAGCATAAAATAATTCATACCGGAGAGAAACCCTATAAATGTGAAGAATGTGGCAAAGCCTTTAATAGGTTCACAACCCTTACTAAACATAAGAGAATTCATGCTGGGGAGAAACCCATCACATGTGAAGAATGTAGGAAAATCTTTACCTCATCCTCAAACTTTGCAAAACATAAGCGAATTCACACTGGAGAGAAACCCTACAAATGTGAAGAATGTGGCAAAGCCTTTAATAGGTCCACAACCCTTACTAAACATAAGAGAATTCATACTGGAGAGAAACCCTACACATGTGAAGAATGTGGCAAAGCTTTTAGACAGTCCTCAAAACTGAATGAACATAAGAAAGTTCATACTGGAGAGAAGCCCTACAAATGTGATGAATGTGGCAAAGCCTTTGGACGGTCCAGGGTCCTGAATGAACATAAAAAAATTCATACTGGAGAGAAACCCTACAAATGTGAAGAATGTGGCAAAGCCTTTAGACGGTCCACAGATCGGAGTCAACATAAGAAAATTCATAGTGCAGATAAACCCTACAAATGTAAAGAATGTGACAAAGCCTTTAAACAATTCTCACTCCTGAGTCAACATAAGAAAATTCATACTGTAGATAAACCCTACAAATGTAAAGATTGTGACAAAGCCTTTAAACGGTTCTCACACCTGAATAAACATAAGAAAATTCATACTTGAGAGAAATCCTACAAATTTAAAGAATGTGGTAAACTTTGGATGATCTACAACCCTGAATGAACATGAGAAAATTTATACTGTAGAGAAACCCTGGAAATGTGAAGAACATGGCAAAGTTCTTTACCTCATTCTCAAACCTTGATAAACAAGAGAATTCATACCGGAGAGAAACTGTACAAATGTGAAGAATGTGGCAAAGCCTGTGGATGGTCCACAAACCTGAATGAGCAGAAGAAAATTATTACTGGAGATAAACCCTGCAAATGTAAAGAATGTAACAAAACCTTTAAACAGCCCTCACCGATGAATAAACATAAGAAAAATCATGCTGGAGGGAAGCCCTACACATGTGGCAGAATGTGGCAAAGCATTTCATTGGTCCTCAATGCTTAATAAATATAATTCATGCTGAAGAGAAACTTCACATGTGAACAGTGTGGCAAAGCCTTTAAATGGTCCTCAACCCTTAATGAACATAAGCGAATTCATGCTGGAGCAAAATGCTTCACATGTGAAGAATGTGGCACAGTCTTTACCACATCCTCAAACTTTGTTAAACATAAGAGAATTTATACCAGAGAGAAACCCTACACATGTAAAGAATGTGGCAAAGCCTTTAATAGGTTCTCAACCCTTACTGTACACAAGATAATTCATTCTGGGGAAAAAATTGCTACAAATGTGAAAAACGTGGCAGAACCTTCAGACCATCCACAAACCTTTATGAAAATTCATATTTGAGCGTAGAAGATTCATTCCACCAACTTACATTGAGAAGATATGAAAGATGAATATAAGAAAATTCATCCTAGGTATAAAACCATAGAAATGTAAAGGATGTGACAAAACCTTTAAGCCATACTCCAGGCTTCTTAAACATACGAGAACTCATACTGGAGGAAAGTCTTACAAATGTGAAGAATGTGGCAGTCTTTAAATCTTCCTCAGTCTTTTCTAATCAGATAATTCACACTGAAGAGAAACTGCAAATGTGAAAAGTGTGACAAAGCTTGCAACCACACTCAATCTATTCTAAATATAAGAGAAATGATATTGGTGAGAAGCCACAAAAATATGAAAAATGTGGCAAAGCCTTCAAATGCTTGTCACATCTTAGTGTCTATATATAATTCCTACTGAAGAAATGCTCTGGAAATGCAAAAAATGTGGCAGAATTTTTACCAATCCTCATCTTTTTGCACACGATAGCCTTTATACTCGAGAAAAGTTGTAGAAGTATAAAAAATATACAAAAGTCATATCTACTCACATTTTACTAACTAGCAATGTTCATACTTAATAAAAACATTATAAATGTAATTTCTATTGAAAGACTTTTCAGAAAATATAGGCCTTTAAAGTGAAGAAGAGTATTCTTAAGGCAGACAATACAAATATAAAGAGGGTTGTAGTACCTGTACTTCTCTCATGGATTTTGTTGTACGCATTTTGTAATAGGGGAAGACCCTGAAGGAGACTTTCTTTAACATCAGAAGATTTATATTGGAGAGAAATCCTACAAATGTAATAAATGTGGAAAAACATTTGTTCAAAAACTGCAGCTTAAAAAACAGAGTTTACACTAGAAAATATTTTGTAGATGCAGTAAATGTGAAGAAATATTTAGTCTAAAATTAAGAGTATGTAAACATCAGAGGATTTACAGTAGAACTAAGGAACTAACACTTCAGACACTGCAGTAAATCAGAGTATTAAGTATAAAAAAAATCCAAAGTTGAACCTGTTAGAGAATTTCTTTGTATATAAGTTGAAAAGATTTTTGAAGAGATACTACATTTAAAGTATATTTTTTCACTTGAAAAAAGTATAGATTTTTTGAAAAGCATATAATAGTTAATTCAACTCACATTATTTCATACTATTTCAACATCCCCATTTATATGAAAGCATGTGATGAATTGTTGCTGCATCAGAGATAAGAGAGATTCTTTTTCATTAGGTGGGCATTATTCATGAATTTTTACAATAAAGAGTGAGGACAGAAATGAAAGATCCATGATGAAAATCTAGCAGAGAGGCTTTTTTGTAGTTGACAATATTGAGTGATGCATGAGGTAGGTGTTCAGAGTAATATTCTTCTGCATTATAGTGAGAGAAAATCTGTTTTAGTAGTAAATTGTTTTACCAATTATACAGTTACATAATAAAATACAGTAAATTTTAAAATTATTTTAAGATTATGTGGGAACATAATTTTTTAACTAAACAAAATTGTTAACGTGTTGAAATAATTGTTGCTTGAATGAAGTGTCATTATGCCACCAACTTAAACCTATCCCACCTTACTCAAGAGTGTAGGTAAAAGATGGTAATGGTAACATAGTTGAATGACATTTTTAGTATTCTCTTTTTCCAGTGGCTTTAAATAGCAAATACATTGAAGAATATCATTCCCATATGTTGCATTTTCACTCTTGTTACTTTCTAAAATTTTTGTGGGTACATAGTATGCATATTTATCTATGGCATATATGGGTTATTTTCTTATACAGGCATACAACATGTAATATACCAGAGTAAATGAGTTATTCATCACCTCAAGCATTCATCCTTTGTATTGCATGCAGTCCAATTATACACTTTAATTATTTCTAAATGTACAATTATGATTGTAGTATTATATCAGAGTATAATTATAATTCATACATTTATGCATCCTGAATACTTTTAAAAAATGTTTTACGTTTATCTTTGAACATGTGGCATCTTTTCCTGCAAACTTCTATGAACTTTAGTTCCATTTACATGAAGTTAAGTATATAAATGTGTTGCTCTAAACATAAACCTTAGGTGTAAGAAAATTATGGAGCAAGCAATTGTGTTTATGTGAGTTTGTACCTATTTTCCAAAGAAAATAGCAATATTAGGACAAAGAAGATTATGTTAATACCATGGATAATTTACTGGAAATCTAGAAGCCTGAAACATTCTATATTTTCTTCCTTTTACTTAATTAATTACTCTAAAATCTAATGGATTGTTGTTGAGAATCTCCCCATACAAATTCCCTGTTTTTATTTGTCTGGTGCTCATGCTAGAGCTATAATTTCTTTGATTATCTTTTTTGTTTTCACTTCATGAAGTGTTTATTATGTGAGCTGGTCAGAAATTATAAGAATGATTTTTATAAAATGTAGTAGTGAACATAAAATTTTTAGATGTAATTTCATAATATATGTATTAAGTTATATTTTAGTTAGAACATTTCATTTTGTTTTTAATTTAAGAACCCTATATAAGCTGTTTTCTTCAGTTATTGTTGCTTTCAGTTTTTATAATTGACATAAATGAGTTTATTTTGCCAATTTGTTCAGCTAAGTACTTGGAAAACTTAGTCATGGGGATGTTTTGATCTATTATTGTAGTGAACAAACAAAGTTCTGGGTGTGTAATAGATGCTTCATAATTAGCCATAAATATTCCTGGAGCTAGTTTGTAGCTCCAAGTAAGAGATGGAAAATAATCTGTGATGAACAAATGGCATTAATTGCGCATGTGGAGAGGACATCTGTTCCCAGGCTGGAGAACCAATTCATTATGAATGTAAAGAGGATTTCTTTTCTTATTTTCTAATTGTCTTCAGTTTTGTGATGTCTTTATGATTTATCCCCAGCTATGTGTGCCTCAGAGCCTTTCTTCATTTGTGCATTATGGCTAGTTTGTCACTGTTCTCTTCATTCCACGTAATTTCACATGGACTTTAGGTTCTGATGATAAGTTTCAAGTTTTTTACTGTGGTAAATTGTTTTTAACTGGGGTGTTAGGTTATTTGTAGGTTATCAGTGTAACATTTAGATCACTTAATTGAGATGAGAGTAATTCACTATCAAGAGGATTAAGTCAGTTGGCATTGTTTTTCTGTGTTTGTAAAAGAAAAATTGTATGAGATTCTATCACAAAGTGTGTAAAATGTAACAAAAGTTAGAATAAGTAAAGCATTAATATAAGTGGGTTGTATATTGTACCACCATATGAAGAAACATCAGAATTTTGAAATTTCTTAAGAGGAAATATATCTTAGAAATAAAATTTTTAGGCCAGGTGTGGTGGTGGCTCACACCTGTAATCCCAGCACTTTGGGAGGCCAAGATGGGCGGGTCATGAGGTCAAGAGAGCAAGATCATCCTGGCAAACATGGTGAAACCCCATCTCTGCTAAAAATACAAAAATTAGCCGGGTGTGGTGGCATGTGCCTGTAGTCCCAGCTACTCGAGAGGCTGAGGCAGGAGAATCGCTTGAACCCAGGATGCAGAGGTTGCAGTGAGCTGATGTTGTGCCACTGCAGTGCAGCCTGCCAACAGAGTAAGACTCCGTCTCAACAACAACAAAGAAAAAAAAGGAAGAAAATTTTTAGGAGACAATGGTAAGTGAAGAATTTTACATTTAATTTTCTGTGACATAGCAGAACATTTTTCCATACAAAATCTTCTATTTATTTCTTTATATATTTATTTTAGATGGAGCCCTACTCTGTCACCAGGCTGGAGTGCAGTGGCACAATCTCCGCTCACTGCAACCTCCGCCTCCCAGGTTCAAGTGATTCTCCTTCCTCAGCCTCCTGAGTAACTGGGACTACAATCGCCTGCCACCACGCCTGGTTAATTTTTATATTTTTAGTAGAGATAGGGTTTCACCATGTTGGCCAGGATGGTCTCAATCTTTTGACCTCATGATCTGCCTGCCTCGGCCTCCCAAAGTACTGGGATTACAGGCATGAGCCACCGTGCCTGGCCAGAATATTGTATCTTTGAGTGTGAATGTTAAATGGTGGAGAAACAATAGAATGATCTCTGTAGATTCAAAATCTGCACTGATCTTTTTTGTCCAGATTCATATTACAATCTTGAGGAATTTCTCATAATTTTTTGTTTTAGTCGATGCATTTCATGGGCTACAGTTTTCATTTTTACTCACCTAACTTTATCCAAGTCCTTGGTCACCTTCTCTGGAAAAAATCTGAAGATTATGGCAGCTGTTGAATTCAAACAATTTCTCAGTGATTTTTTTTTTTTTTTTTTGAGATGGAGTCTTTCTCTGTCGCCCAGGCTGGAGTGCAGTGGCACAATCTCAGCTCATTGCAACCTCCACCTCCCGGGTTCAAGCAATTCTCCTGCCTCAGCCTTCCGAGTAGCTGGGATTACAGGTGCCCACCGCCACACCCAGCTAATTTTTGTATTTTTAATAGAGATGGGGTTTCACTATGTTGGCCAGGCTGGTCTTGAGGTCCTGTCCTCGTGATCCACGCACGTCAGCCTCCCAAAGTGCTGGGTTTACCAGCATGAGCCACTGTGCCCAGCCTCTCAGTGATTTTTGATGCAAATTCATTCACTGTGTTCACAAAGTGGCCAATTTTGGGACCTTTAGCATCACTTGCCCTTTTAATGTCATATGTATGATTACCATCAGCACTGGAAATTCGAGGTACTTCAAGCTTAAAAGTAAGAGCTGTAGAGTGTATTGTCTTGTATTATATATTGTTCTGGGGTCTAAGCCATGCTAGTAAATATTAGAGTTCCTATGATTATTTTCTTCTTTATTTTATTTTTGAGACGGAGTCTCGCTCTATCACCAGGCTGGAGTGCAGTGGTGTGATCTCAGCTCACTGCAACCTCCGCCTCTCGGGTTCAGGCGATTCTCCTGCCTCAGCCTCCTTATTAGCTGGGGTTACAGGCGTGCACCACCATGCCTGGCTAATTTTTATATTGTTAGTAGAGACGGGGTTTGACCATGTTGGCCAGGCTGGTCTCAAACTCCTGACCTTGTGATCCTGCCACCTCTGCCTCCCAAAGTCCTGGAATTACAGGCGTGAGCCACCGTGCCCAGCCCCTATGGTTATTATATTACAAAAACAGCACAAAATATATATTTTTGATAATATTAAAATTGACAAAGATACTCATCATTTGCAACATTATTCTGTGATTTTTAAAATATATTTGTTAATTGACAGATGAAATATCCTGTAGAACATGGTGTTTTGTATATATACATTGTCAAAAGCTTAATTCTAGCTGCGTAACAAATTCTTCACCGCATATAATTACTTTTGGGATAAGAGCTCATAACATTGACTGTGTTAGCATTTTCCAAAAATACATTATTGTTAACTGTATTCACCATGCTGTACAATAGATTTCTTGAATTTATTCCTCCTAGGCAACTATGTGTTATTTTACAGACATGTCTCCAGATGCCCCTTTCTTGTAAATACCCAAGCATCTCGTAACCAGCATTCTACTGTCTGGCTTATTTCACTTAGCATAGTGTCTTCCACATTTATTCACATTGTTTCAAATGAAAAGATTTCCTCCCTTTTAACGTTGAATTGTATTTCCTTCTGTATACCACATTTTTGGAAAAATACATTCATTTCTTGGTTGAAAAACTCATGTAATGAGAAGATATTTCTGTATTAAAGCATGTAATTCAGTATATACATGTTTTATTAATAGTTGATTTCTACCAAATGCTAACCATAATACTGTATATATGTTAATAAATTTTATTTTTGGCCAGATTGCAGTGAGCCAAGATCACGCCATTGCACTCCAGCCTGGGTGACGAGCAAAACTCCATCCCCCCACAAAAAAAATTAATTTTCACAGAAAATTAATAGCATAGGTATTATTATCCTCATTTTACAGAGAAAGAAACAGCCATAGAGAAAAATGACTTGCTCACAACACAGGCAACTTTGACTCTAGAGGTAACACTTATTACAGTAAAATCCCTCTTCAGACAGAAAATACATGATTATCTTAAACACATTCTTAATAAAAATTTAACAAAAATTGTTAAATGTTTCTTGTCATATATGTGTGTGCAAAACGTATAAAGTATACAGAAAAGAGAAATACTTCCTGTATTTAAACCATATAAACTCTAGAATTGCCCTTTGATACTGACGTATTTGGGAACAGCTTTCCTTTCAACTGTCCTTCACCACCGCTTTAGCAATTCAGAATATTTATAGCATAATTTTTACCTATACCTGTAGTCAGTAAATGCTGTAATGTAATTAAATATTATTTACTACAAACTCACATAGTACACTATGATTTTATTACTTTTATAAATACAAATTTATTTCTTGAGTTAAATATTTCACTCTATTAGTTTAGTTTCCTTTGTGCCTATTTCTCAGTTTTGCCTAAATGCTACCAATTGTCTTACACTGGCTCCCCAAATAGCTTTTTATTTGTTTATAAATCTTTAAATTATCTCTAGGAACCTCAGCCGAGCAGTCAGAACTCACAGCTCTGACCAAACCCCTAGAACTAAGAAAACCAAGAAGTTACTATTACAGACTTCAAATGTGCTTTTTTTTTTTTTTTTTTGGAGACGTTGTCTTGCTCTGTCGCCCAGGCTGGAGCACAGTGGTGCAATCTCGGCTCACTGCAACCTCTTCCTCCCGGGTTCACACAATTTGCCTGCGTCAGTCTCCCGAGTAGCTGGGACTAACAGGTGCGCTCCACCATGCCTGGCTAATTTTTGTATTTTTAGTAGAGAAGGGGTTTCACCATGTTGGCCAGGCTGGTCTCAAACTCCTGACCTTAAGTGACCCACCCAGTCAGCCTCCCAAAGTGCTGGGATTACAGGCGTGAGCCACCATGCCCTCAAATATGCCTTCTTAGTACTCCACGTTTATGCAGCCATCTGGAAAGAAAAGAGACTTGACAGCAGAGAATACCCCTATTAAATATGGGTCACAGATTTTTACCCTAGTCCAGCCTATCCACCTACCACAGAAAGTAGCTGTAGTTCATTGCTGGGGCCACCAGAAGGGTCAAGATGAAATTGCTCAGAGAAACAGGAGGGCTGACCAAGCAGCTAGGGCCACCACCATCTCTGGGAACTTTTTTTTTTTTTTTTTAAATGGAGTGTTGCTCTCGCCCAGGCTGGAGTGCAGTGTGGCTCGATCTCGGCTCACTGCAAGCTGCACCTCCCAGGTTCACGCCGTTCTCCTGCCTCAGCCTCCTGAGTAGCTGGGACTACATGCACCTGCTACCATGCCCGGCTAATTTTTTTGTATTTTTAGTAGAGACGGGGTTTCACCATGTTAGCCAGGATGGTCTTGATCTCCTGACCTCGTGATCCGCCCGCCTCAGCTTCCCAGATCGCTGGGATTACAGACGTGAGCCACCGCGCCCGGCCTTAGTTGCGTGTGATTTCTATGAGTGCTCTAGGCACTTGCCTTGTAGCTGCTCCTTAATGTGGGGTCTTAGAAAACATCTTGTCCCTTCGAAGCATACTCTGCTGGTTGGCGGAATTGCACTGGGAAAAAATAGCACCACTATTGCTATGTCACCCCTGCAGAGCAAAAGTTGATTGAGGAACAGTAATTTGACTGTGTATATTAAAAATCATAGTCAACAAATACAAAAAATGCAAAGAATTTACAGCTATGATGAGTGCATTATAGGTGTTTTCAAATTTCTGCTATGAAATTAAAAACGTAATGTTGGGCATTAATTTCCTAAACCCAATGCTCAGCAGTTTTCTCAAATTGTTTCCAGTTTTTCCAAGAGACTTCAGAACCATTCCCTGGAGTGAATTATTTCCAATGGTGAAGAGTAATGGATGGATGGCATGAGATTCTCAAAAACATCTTGCTCCTATTTCAGAAGTGTCACTCCAGCCCCTTGAAGGTCCAGGAAACCTGGCTGAGTAGTGTGGTCTATGGAGGTGCATGGGCTTCAGAGTCAGGCCAACGGTGATCCTGAGTCCCAGCCAGCTGCTTAGTAGCTGTGGGATAGTTATACGAGACACATCTGCAAGAAAAGTCATGATAAAATTGATTGCAAAAACAGCAATTTGAAAAATTTCGTATTGTATTCATGTCCTTGGAAATGGCTTTTATAGTCGTTCCTATCAAGAGACAGATTCTGTTTCCCAAACTTGAATCTCTTGACTTAATTGCACTGGCACAGGGTGCCAGTTTAGGGCCCAGGTTTAAAGATCCTAAATGCTTCTGTTATCTTTTTCAGAATTCTTCCATCTCTATAATAACAAGCCCATTTTAGCTTTCTGGAGAATAAAGTAGCATCTGAGAAAAGCCAAAGTGCCTCAGTTTACAGACAGCTCACTCCCAGAAGCAGAGCCACCTAATTCACCAGCAGCTGACCACTCACACCTGAAGGAGCCAAACAGCCCAGAAGAATGGCCCAGCTGAGCCCAGCCTAAGTTTCTAACCAGCTCAATCATGAGCTAGTATGTTTCAGGATTGTTTGTTATGCAGTTATAACTTAGTAATATATACACCCATTAAAGACAGGATCTCAGGACACATTGATTACAAAAAACCTGCAAATGCTTGGCACCCTGTGAGTATTGGTTTTCTTTTTTCCTTTATTTAAAGTTAGATTTGTTGTAAGATGATACCGAGTTACACAGAAGTGAGGCAGGAGAATAGGGTCTGGAGGCAGGGAACTTAAGGCCAATTCGTGCTGACTTCCTTAAAGAAAAAACACCAAGGTCTGGGGGCAGGGAACCTAAAGCCAGTTAACGTGAACTTCCTACATATAAACCAAAAGGAAAAACCTCATCTACACCCAAGTAGCAAAGGATCAAAGGCGACTGTCGCTACAACCCTCCCCCTTGCACCAGTTCTCTGATAGAAAAGGAGAGTGCCTTGGAGTGGCCGTGGGCCAAGCACAGGCCATGCCTTCATCTGCATGGGGTACCAATTTGCCTCAACCTTTGATTAGCCAAGGACCAAATCCTTCATTCAGATAAGGGGTAGCTGATAGGGACCTCAAAAGGAGTACTTAAAACCCAGAAAACGTTGTAACTGGGTCCTTGGGCAGCTTGCTGGGGCCCACACCCACCCTGTGGAGTGCTTCCTCACTTTAATAAAATCTTGCTTTTGCTGTTCCCTTCCTGTTTTTCGTTCCTTTGTGTGTTTTGTTCAATTTTTTTGTTCAAAATGTCAAGGACCGGGACAATTCACACTCACGGCCTTCCTTCTGGGAACAGAAGTGCAGGTACAAGTGGATGCATGTGATTGGTCCTTAGACTCACACAGTGCCCCACACCACAGGAGAAAAACACACAGTTACAGCCTGACAATTAGGTCCAAAGATAAATAGCAAAACAAGAAGTTTGCCTTTAATCTATTCCCTCCACATCTAAACTCTGGAGGGCAAGGCTGTGAAGAGATCTGAAGACATGGTGCTCTCTCCTCCTGTGTACCCATCATTCCTTGTTTACCATCTGATATTTGAAAGGAAGAGGAACCCCTGAGAAAGGAGGCAGAGGCTGGTTAGGAAGATAGGGAGGGAAGGTCTCGGGAGATGAAAAACACCCACGGGACCACACCTGCACCACCCCTGTAGCTAGCAGGAAGAAATGTGGTTAAGAACTTCCTCTTATGCCAGGGTGTTAATCAGAAGGGACTGTCCCCACTCAGGCCCAGGTGTAATAAATCAACCTAAATGTCATTAACTTGACCCAGCTCCTTATAATATTACCAACATTACATAAATATTTTGGTTTTAGCTTCACTCTTTCCACCTGCCATCGGTTTTGCTTGGGCACTCATGGGTAATAACCAAGATGGAGTCACTGTGGTCAAGTCCAGGCATGCACAGATACAACACCCTTAGCGGGGAACTTTACCCCTCCCATTTGGGCAGAACCCACAGATGACTTCCTTGTTCTTGCCACATAAAAGACCAGAACTCAGCCCCATTTCTGGCAACCCGCTTTCATGTCCCCTTTCTGCTGAGAGCTTTCCTTTTGCTTAATAAACCCTTTTCTGCTTTATTCACTCTCTGATGTCCGTGTGCCTTATTCTTCCTGGCCATGGAATGAGAGTCCACACCTGGCTAAACTGAGGATACCATGACAATGGCACCAAACAGCAATTGGGAGACCGTGGTTTTCACGTGGACACTCTCAGCTTGCAGCTCCTGCTCTTTCTAGAGGCACTGTCCCACCCACACTTTAGCCTGAGGAGAAAAGTTGGAAGAGAGGCTGTTCCCTCACTTACAGCAGAAAAGAAGTGTTCAGGCCCTCACTTCCCTGAGGGAAGAGAGCCCTCATGGCTGCACTCACTGTGGCTGCCATCTGCCATAGGTAGCTACTGGGTACCTGGTATATGGCTGGTTTGAGGTAAAATATGTTGGAAACATAAAATACACAGTGAGTTTAGAAGAATGAGATCAGAAATATACTTTATTTCTAATTATATATTGATCACATGTTAAAACAATATTTGGGGTTTAAATTAATTAATTAATTAATTAATTATTTATTTATTTTGAGATGGAGTCTTGCTCTGTCACCAGGCTGGAGTGCAGTGGCACGATCTCGGATCACTGCAACCTCCGCCTCCCGAGTTCAAGCAATTTTCCTGCCTCAGTCTTCCCAGTAGATGGGACTACAGGCACACGCCACCATGCCTAGGTAATTTTTTGTATTTTAGTAGAGACGGAGTTTCACCAGGTTGGCCATGATGGTCTGGATCACCTGACCATGTGATCCACCCACATCAGCCTCCCAAAGTGCTGGGATTACAACCGTGAGCCACTGGGCCTGGCCAATATTTTGGATACAATAGGTTAAAATTATCACAATTTCACTTGCTTCTTTTTCTTAGTTTTGATGTGGCTAACACAAAATTGAAAATTCACAAATAGCTAACATTTTATTTTTTAGAGGTTCGCTTTCCTCTTCAAATCTCGGGTATCCTACTCAAAAGACCACAGGCCAGAAAAGTTATGACATCTAAAATATTAAAATAATTGTCATTATATTGTTTCCAATTGTGAACAAGTGCGTGTCTGTGTGTGTGCGCGTGCGTGCACAAGGTTAAAAATGAACCGTGTGCAGAGCCAGGCCTAGCACAGAGAGAAAGCCCTGGCTCTAAGTGCCTGGAGGCACGAGTCTGTCACTCTTGCCTCAATTAGTATACTGTGTTTTCGCAATTTCTGTCACTCAAAGCCTGAGGGCGTGAAGCTTGGAGCCCTATCGAATCAGGCCGCTGGACTGAGAACTGTCCAATCAGGGACGCAGCCGGAGAGGAGGGTGGGGCTTCCGGGATCTGGCGCGGCTTTTGCCTGTAGCTCCATCCTGAGCTCGGTTAAGGCCTCACCGCTCTGCTTCCACCCCTCAGGGAGGCCTCGGTGATTGGGCCTCAGCCTCCGTCGCTCTGTGACCTGCGGGTATTGGATGATTCGTAGCTGAGACTCCGCTACACCCCTGAAGTGGGGAAATGGTGAGTGTGCGGGGCAGGGCGTCCCGAGGCGACGGGGGAGGCCTCATCAGAACCGACGGGAAATGGCGGCGGCGGGACCGAGTCTGTGAACAGAGTCCCCGCTGCCGCCGCTCAGCCCTCGGGCCTCAGTCCCCTCCGGGGAGGGACCTTGGTTCCTGTCGGTTCCCGCAGGGCGGCTCTGGCCCAGCCTGCAGCCCTCCTTGTGCAGCTCTGCGCCGGCAGCCCCGCACCTTCCCCGGGCTGTGGGGTGAGGAGGAGCTCATCTGGAAGACGCCGGCGCGGCGTGGGAGGTGGTCGCTTGGGAGGAGCTGTGGTCCGGGGGGTCCCTCCCTACTTGACCCTGTTTGGAATGATACCAAGGCCCCATCAACACATAGAGTTCATGTGAGCAAACGGGGACTCATTAATGGGACAGCGCCGGCCGTGACTCGTGGTTTGGGGGCTGCCAGAGGGCCTTGAAGGAAAGGCTTTTGTGAGGTGTGTGAGGAAGAGAAGCAAATCACCCGCCCGCCCCAACTTTCCCACCAGTCCCCTTGCCCTGTGCGCCTCCTCTGCGTGGTTGTTCCTGAGTGGCATCTTTTAGAATACGCTAGTGTGGGCGCGCACAGCGCTTCGCTGAGTTCTGTGAGTAGTTCTGCCATATTATTCAACTTGAGGAGGGTGTGGGCGCCCCTGGTTTGTAGGCAGTGTTCAGAAATGAAGACGGGTGTCCAGAGGCAGGGACTGGCGTCTGCAGGGGGCGACTGCGAGAAGAGCGCTGAGCTTGTGGGGTCTGCGCTGACTCTGGGTGGTGTCTTTAGTGAGTTGGGGTTGGAGCATTCACTGGTGTTGAGCAAACTCCGCACGTTTTCTGTCAGAAGAAAGACTCGGCTGAGCCTGGGCTGGAGGGAGTTGCCTGGTGTCTGCCGGAGGCGCGACTGGGTTTTGCACATGCGCGGTCCTGCTGGGCACTGTCCTGTTCCTCCAGGTCTCCTCCCGGGCAGAGAGGGGACTGGAAACAGAGGAAAGGAGTTCTGAGAAACATCCTTCCCCACACCATGCTGCCAGCCCCCACCCAATGCTAACCCACTCCTGAGCCTGCCCACTGGGCATTGACATGGCCACACTCCTTCCAGGATAGGGTTCTACCCTCAGAAATTGTGCCCATTGGCAGCTTTGCTCCTACAGTTTTCTCCCAAGAACACACAAAGTGCCCAGAAGACTCCTGACTCATCTCAACCCCAGATCTGTAGCAGGAATCTGGTTTCTTCACCACCCAGTCTTCTAGACCACCTGATCCTAATCTCCTCTGCCCTTATGGACTCAGGAATCAGTCAGAGCGTAGCCCTACGTCGGCTTGCACTTGTAGTACAAACCAGTGCTTTAGTCAGTCCTGCCTTGCCCCCACCCAAGGCTCTTGATGGCACCTTCCTCTCTTCTGCTCTTTCCTTCCCCACAAATCCTCTTTCCTGTGTTCACAGTGTGCCCAAGTCCGTCCCTCAGGTGCCTACAAGAATTCAGACATAAGTTCAAGACCATGCCTTTAGACCAGGCTGTTGTAGGACCAAATACAAATTAGAAGCTTAATACTTTCTCTTTAGAGTGTGGGAAGAATATTTGCTCTTCTCCCTTTTCTTAAAGCATTTAATTTGAAAACTTTTATATTTAAATATTTTATCTGCTTCTTTGAAAAACATATAAATCATTTTTATCAGTTAACTAGGTCATTTGTCTTTTTCGACTGAAAATTGTCTTTATCTAGGACCTGGAAACTATTGTCTTGAAATGTAAGTCGCAAGAATATACACCCTATGCCACAGTTTTTGTAGGAGAGTAGGGGGCTGCTTTCAGCAGGTACCTGGCTCAACATTTCAAAACTATGTCTTATCACGAAGATGTGGGAAGTTTTTTTGTTGTTGTTGAATGTTACCAATTAGAAAACGCTGTTGGGACTACAGGCGCCCAGATGACCTCCCAAATTACTAGGTGACATAAACTGTGTATGACAAATGGTGCTGTCATGTCTTGTACTTGAGAACTAATTACGGTGATGTTCTTTCTGTATTTGCAATCTATTAGTTGATTGCCTGTGATGCATATCATATTTTGGTATAATTAAATAACAACATTTTCTTGCTGTTCTGTTATTGTGGAGAGTATTTTAGGATTGGAGATGATTTTGCTTTTAGTTATAGTTACCACACTGTTCAGAATTACCAGATTTATACATAAAGTGCCCACTAGGCTTCACTTGAGAGAAAACCTTTTTTCTAAGGATTCCAGTCACAATCCACAATTTTGTGGCAAAGTGCACAAAGTGTAGCAAAGTGCTCCCCAAAGCTGCAAAAAAAAAACAAACAAAAAAAAACAGCCGGGTGCAGTGGCTCACGCCTTTAATCCCAGCACTTTGGGAGGCTGAGGTGGGCAGATCACGAGGTCAGGAGATTGAGACCATCCTGGCTAATACTGTGAAACCCCGTCTCTACTAAAAATACAAAAAATTAGCTGGGCGTGGTGGCGGGCACCTGTAGTCTCAGCTACTGGGGAGGCTAGGGCAGGAGAATGGTGTGAACCCTGGAGGCAGAGATTGCAGTGAGCCAAGGTCACGAGACTACACTCCAGCCTGGGCAACAGAGTGAGACACCATCTCAAAAAAAAAAAAAAAAAATCTCTCTATTTGGGTTCTACAGTCACTTCTAAAGCAGTTAGACTAGATTTCTACAAAAATAACTTTTCAGGACAGCAATCAGTTATTCCATTTCTTTTAGCGCTCCTGGCATCTTCAGATCTGACACTGGTTCAGACATCATGGGGTCCATAAACCCAACCAGGATCACATAAGTGCATTAATTAAACCAGAGAACTTCAATTCTCGCTCTTCTCCCCTTGCCCAAATGCCCACAAATGTGCATAGCTTACCAGCCTTCCAAGACCTAAATGTGTGCAGTTCCAAATTCTGAATTAGTGTCCTGGGATTTGAGAGAAAAACGGCACTTTTGTCGGAGAAATACAAGTTCTTTTAATTATGAGACCCAGACTTGTTAAAATGAGACCGCAGTCCTACTCTTCCCCGCTTTGAACTATTTATTTTTTGAAAGTCCTTGCTATTGCTACCAGCGGCTATAAATTAACCTAATAATACCACAATGAACACTATAATGCACACCCTATGGCTTAACAATATATATAGCCAGACACTAACCAGTGTTACTTCTATAAACCAATAGGAATGTCTGAGAACTTTCTATCAATCCCCTCTCTGCCTTCTTTTTTGGCTTTAAAAATACACTTGTAACTGCTTCTAATTGGAGTGTATGTTCAGGGCAGCTTTATACTCCAGGGTTGCAATCTTCAAGCTTTGGCCCAAATAAACTCTCTAGTTATGTTTACCCCAGCTTTTTCCTTGTAGGTCAAAATACTCTTCAGAATGTGTTGAAGGAGCCTCCATGAGAGGATCTCTCTGGTTTTACTCTTTGCTGTAATCCCCAAGAATGCAGAGGCACAGTGATTCTGAGAGAAGAGAGAGACCCTCTCATATTGTTTTATATTGTTTTATACTCAGTAAAAACAACAAGGAAGTAAAATCAAAGACAGGCAGCCCGGCGCCAGGCCCGAAACCAGGCCTGGGCCTGCCTGGCCTAAACCCAGTAGTTAAAAATCAACTTATGAATTAGAAGCCGATGTTATTCATAGATTCCAGACATTGTATCGAAGAACATTGTGAAACTCCTTGCCCTCTTCTGTTTCTACCTGATCACCGGTGCATGCAGCCCCTGTCATGTACCCCTTGCTTGCTCAAATCAATCATGACCCTTTCATGTGAAATCTTTAGTGTTGTGAGCCCTTAAAAGGGACAGAAATTGTGCACTCGGGAGCTCGGATTTTGAGACAGTAGCTGGCCGATGCTCCCAGCTGAATAAAGCCCTTCCTTCTACAACTCGGTGTCTGAGAGGTTTTGTCTGTGGCTCGTCCTGCTACAATTCCACCTAGAATCTGCACATAAAAGTTGGCTTCTGCCTAGGATTCACAAGATAGGGCCAGACTTTGGGTTGAAGACATACAGAAAACTCACAGAAGGCATTTTCTGCATCATGAGAGGTCAACATAGACATCTTAAACCCCACTTTCAGAGTGGAGCCCTTTGAGTTTTCCGGGTCTTGTCTAGTCACTTGGTACAACTATGTGAGAGGCTTCTGGTGTGGACAGAATCCTGTGGCAGAATCTGAAATTGTAAACAAGCACCTTAGCAGTGGGAGGTCAGGGCCACAAAATATCCAGAGCCATAATCACAACCATAATCACTAGTCTGCCACCGTGTATACTGGGGTACTGGAGTACTTTCATCTTTCCCCTTGTTTCAGAATTAGCTGATCAGGGACAGTGCATATGACATCTGGATCCAGGATCTGCAGCTCTACCAGGGCAGTTCTGTTTTCTATTTGCACTCCACAAAGTCAGCCTGAGTCTCTCTTGCCTGGATCACTATGGGGGCTTCAGCCCAGGGTCACTGAGGACACTCTCACCAGCATCAGTGAGTATTTGAGACATTTGAGGATGTCCTGTGCAGACTGGGGTCAGTCTGACAACAAAGTCTAATTCTGGTTCCATTTCAGATAAAGAGAAATGACTTAACCAGGGTTTGTTCCTCCCCTCACAGAAAGAATCTCCTTGGTTCATAACAGATAAGAGTTGTTCCAGTTTTTTTGGTTCTTTGGTGAAAATGAGGAGATCTAGAGACTCAAACTGATCAATAAGTAATTGCTTCTATTTCGTATGGTCGTTAGAAAAAGAGATGAACCAGTCATGGTCCCTACCATCAAGTAACTTGCAGTCTGGAGCACAAAGATGGAAACTGTACAGGAGACTTAAGCTTCATTTGGGTTACTTCCCTTTTATTGTTTTGTGAGTTTTGATGCCTCCACCTGAAGGGCTATTCGTGGACTGAAGAGAATTTGTTATTATTATTATTATTTGTATTGTTTTTAGCTTGCTAATAATAAGTATTTGGCTCCTAATATAATTGGTCTAGAAAAAATGAGGATTTTGGTTAAGTTCCTTCTTATTGTATGTTGTAATATAGACAGGGAAGTGGCGAAAGTAGATTAAAATTACACAAACTCTGGGAATAAAATCTCTCTTGGGCAGGCTTAGAAAAAACAAAACTGAAAATACTTAATGGCCTAGAGAGCAGAAGCCTAGGGCCCACTTTCTGTCCCAACCCTGCCCAGATCCACCCTCTGCTGAATCTTGTCCAGGTCTGACCCCACACTGAAATCTCTCACAGAACTGCTTAGAGATCAGAGTTTGGGGTGGCTACTCCTACTGCCTGAGTTTGGGGTGGCTACTCCTACTGCCTCTCCAGAGCTGGTGCTTCCAATTTCCTGAAACACAAAAGCAGATAAATGGGGAAAAGCAATATACTTTTGTGCCTTGAATTCTTTTTTATAAAATTAAAACCAGTGTTTCTAGAGACATCTCATCCAGCAATCAGTTCTCCAGCCCTATAGTTTTAGTGTTTGTTTGTTTGTTTTTACAATTCTCGAAGTAAATACAAATACAAAAATAAAAAATTCCTCTGAATTGCACTTAACTCTTTCTGTTTCTCTCTCATCTATCTATATTGAACTATTCTATACATTTTTTTTAAAAAATCAATCATAGGAAAACAAGAAGAAATAGAAATGCCGGGTCCTGTATTTAAATCCTAGGAATTACGGGACACTTAGTACCCACCTCCCAGGATGTTATGAGAATTAACACACATAATGTGAGCTTCCCAGCAGAGTGCTCTGTGACATACTCCTGCACATAGTACATGCTCCATAAAGATCACATTAATGCATGTGCACGTTTTTCAAATGCAGACTTACTCAGACATTGCCACCATCTCCAGCCTTTGTAACCTTTGAAGGGCCTGCAGAGAATGCCATGTTTCAGGATGATGATTGGTGGTCTTGTCTTCGGGTGAAAAGTATTTGTGGGATAAGGGACCCTGTGTGCTGTGCCTGCTTTCTCTAGCTGAGTGGTACTATAATGGATCTAGGGGGAGGAATATCAGCATTAACAGGAGACTTAGTATAAGAAGCTATATAATTCATGGACCCTTTTCAAACCTGCAGAATTTTGTTACTTACAGTAAGGCCTAGAATAGCAAATAATTTATACGCACGTTGAAGCTTGAAAGCCAGTGCTTAGCTAAGTGACTCTCAGCTGATTCTTCTAATAGTATCACATGGACTGTTTGAACAGAAACAGCCACTTGTTCCCTCCCCACAGATCCTGTCTATTGTTCTGGATGGAAACATCCCTGTTTTTTAAATTAAAACATGATTCTACAGTGAGGGCAGGGTCAAGCATGAGGGCTTCCAGATACTTAATGAGAGGTGAGTTCACCCTTTGTTCCAGGAGGTCACAGGGTCTACTCTGCTTGGTTTTCATAAGGGCAGGTCAGTGTAGCCCATATTTCCATTGTAGCAACAGAAATTTCTGGCATGCTGTAGAAAATGAAGTGGAGGTTCCTCTTCAAAGGGACTTTCCTCCCAGTCTAATTGAGAATAAATAGTAACCTCTCTCAGAAGCAAAATTTACTCAAAGACCTATGCTGATATTTTTAAATATCTGCTAACCGTAATAAAGAAACCATTATACTTTGTATTCTTAACTCCCACATTTTAGCCTAAGATATTTGTCCTGGCATGCCTAAGCAGGTCC
Source organism: Hylobates moloch (assembly GCF_009828535.3). Classification (NCBI taxonomy): domain Eukaryota; kingdom Metazoa; phylum Chordata; class Mammalia; order Primates; family Hylobatidae; genus Hylobates; species Hylobates moloch. The sequence continues at coordinate 83,745,916 of NW_026652292.1, forward strand.
AAGGAAGCATTAGGTCATAGGCTGTTCCTCTTACTTACTTGGAGGTGTTTTTGGCCTTTCTCAGCATTCCACAAGTTACTTCCTCTTTTCCTTTATTCTCCTCTGCCTTCCCCTCTTTTGGAAAGTTCTAAATTGCTAGCCAGTCGGGACAAGGACAAAATGTGAGGTCCTATTCCAGCCAGTGGAAACCAGACACAGCCATAGAGTGGATGCATCAGGTTATAAATGACCTTGCCTCCTTTATTCGTGTGTGCTCTCATGGCAAGACTGCTAGTGAGCGGCACCCTTTCTACAGAAAGTAAATTAGCCTTGCTGAGAGATACTTTGTCCCAGTGTTGATTTTTGGTGACACCGAATACCCATTCCTGACACATGCCGTCCTTTTTCCTCAGAGTTATGGAATACTTTAGAGAACATTACTGTGTTGAAAGTTATTTTATCAGATAATTACTGTCAGTCCCATAAGTCAGAACCAGCTCACATAACTCATTTCTCCTGTAGTCAATTTAAGAACTCTGTCCTTTGATAAATACATGTTTTCAGGAACTCTTAACATTCAGGGATGTGGCCATAGAATTCTGCCCAGGAGAGTGGAAATGTCTGGATCCTGCCCAGCAGAATTTATATAGAGATGTGATGTTGGAGAACTACAGAAACCTGGTTCCCTGGGTGAGGATAACTGTAAAATGTAATTGCTAATGCTCCCTCAGAGTTTCTGAAAAGGCTGCATTTTTTTCTCATGTTCACAAATTAGGGGCGTCTTCGGTCCCATGCTGTTAAATCTTCTAAGAATTCTCTTTTTTTTTAGTGATCTCCCTTCAAGTTTACATGGACAGCCAATGTCCACTTTATCACTTATAAGGGGCTGCATGATCTGACTGCTGTTCCATTGCTTTTGCAGACATAGGAATATTTGTGTTATTGAGGAGCTCTATGTGAACTTATTTTTTTCAAATACTGTTTTTGCATCATGTCTAAAATATGTAAGGCAAGTAGTGGACATATTAGGATTTGGGTCAGAAATCCCAGGAACACCAGAGACAGATGTTACAGATTTTCTGCTTACTGATTTTTAATCCTATTGCAAATGTAATTCTACAAAAATTCTTTGCTAGCAATTTTTTCAGAATGATAAGCATTTTCCTAAATATGAAAAATGTAATGTTGATTGTACTTCAAAATGTTATTGTTTTAGTATAAACTGAGATTTGTAATTTAAACTCTATACGTGTAAATTTTCAAGTTATAATATAGTTTAAAGCGTGGGTTTCCAAACTTTTGGCTTCCCTGGGCCACATTAGAAGCAGAATTGTCTTGGGCTATACATAAAATACACTAACACTAATGATACCTGATGAGCTTTAAAAGAAAAGTTCATGAATAGTTTTTATGGTGTCTACCACAACAGGTATGCAAAATGTTCTTACATTCATAGGGTTGGACACCACTTGATTAAAGTATCTACTCACCTTCTAGATTTCTTAAATGTACTGTCACAAACCAGCTTAGAACACTGCTAAGTGTATATTATTATTTCTTAATAATGATTATCTTATAATTTTAGTAAGAAGCCTACTGGGATTCTGTTATTGAGATCTAGCTATATCTAAAAATGCGGGTCTCACGCATATATACACCTATATAAGTTATATATGTGTATTGTAAATTCTCAATTAACATTGTTGATAGGTTCATGGAAACTGTAAATGAAGCAACATATTCTTTAAAAAAACTAATTTTGGCTGGGCACAGTGACTCACACCTGTAATCTCAGCACTTTGGGAGGCTGAGGTGGGCAAATCACAAGGTCAGGAGTTCAAGACCAGCCTGGCCAACATGGTGAAACCCCATCTCTACTAAAAATACAAAAAATTAGCTGGGCATGGTGGCATGCACCTGTAATCCTAGCTACTCGGGAGGCTGAGGCAGGAGAATCCCTTGAACCCAGGAGATGGAATTACCATAGTTTAATTGGTAGAAACAAGGGTTATGTTTGAATGGCATATAACAACATTGTTTTATTTAACGATGCAGTTTTCAAGAACCTATTTTGAACATTAACTGAGGACTTACTGTACTTCTGTGTTTGTGTGACATGAATTTTTCTGATACATAAAAATGGTATAACTATATATTTAATGTGTACAATGTAATGATTTGATATGCATGTACATTGTGAAACAAAATACAGTCAAGTTGATGAACATATTACCTCAAATTTTTTTTGTAGCAAGAACACTTAAGATCTACTGTTGTAGGCCGGGCACGGTGGCTCACACCTGTAATCCCAGCACTTTGGGAGGCTGAGGTGGGTAGATCACAAGGTCAAGAGTTCGAGACCAGCCTGGCCAACATGGTGAAACCCTGTCTCTATTAAAAATACAAAAATTAGCCGGGCATGGTTGCACGCGCCTGTAATCCCAACTACTCAGGAGGCTGAAGCAGGAGAATTGCTTGAACCTGGCAGGCAGAGGTTGCAGTGAGCCAAGATCATGCCGCTGCACTCCAGCCAGGGCAACAGAGTGAGACTGTCTCAGGAAAGAAAAAAAAAAGCAAATTGTAAGCATACATTATAGTATTACTAACTATAAACACAATGCTATTTGGCTAATCTAATGCTAATTTACATTAGATTTCTCAGATTTGCTCAACTTCTAACTAAAAATTTATACTCTTTGAACAACATCTCCTCATATTTCCACCCTCAGACACTAACAACCACTATTCTACATTCTGCTTCTGCTGGGCGTGGTGGCTCACACCTGTAATCCCAGCTCTCAGGGAGGCAGAGCTGGGAGGATATCTTGAGCCCAGGAGTTTGAGACCTGCCTGGGCAATATAGCAAGACCCCGTGCTCCACAAAAAGGAAGAAAAAAAAAAGGACAAAAAAATAATAAGTGTAACTACACTCTGCTTCTGTGAGTTTATGTTTTTAGATTTCTCGTCTAACTTAAAACAAGCAGTTTCTTTGTCTTTCTGTGTTTGGCTTATTTCATTTAGCATAATGTCCTCCAGGTCTGTCCATGTTGTAAATGGCTAGATTTCCTTCTGTGGACGGCTGAATAGTATTCTGTGTATATATACACACACACCATATGTTGGCTTTTGTAAACAACACTACGGTGAACATAGGGCTGAAGATATTTCGTCAAGATAGAAATTTTATTTCCTTTGGTAGGATGCCCAGAAGTGGTACTGCTGGATTATATGGTATTTCTATTTTTATTTTTTACTGGTTTTTATGATGACTTTATTTATTTACATCTCACCAACAGCATAGAGATTTCCCTTGTATGTATGTCTTCAATGGGAAAAAAAGTAACCTTTTGTCTATTTTTGAATGGGTTATTATAGTTGTTTTGCTTTGAATTCTAGAAGTTTTTTATATGTTTTGGATATTAACTTCTTGTTAGATATATGGCTTGCAAATATTTTCCTATGTTGTAGGGTTTAAAAAAATTTTTTTCTTTGCTGTGCAGAAGCTGTTCGATTTGATGCAGTCTCACTTGTTTGTATTATTTGTTGCTATGCTTTTGATATCATATCAAAAAAGTTAATGCCAAGACCAATATCAGCAAAATTTTTTTTTATATGTTTTCTTCAGGAGTTTTAAGGTTTTATATCTTACATTTAAGTCTTCCATTTTGAGTTAATTTTGGGGTATGGTATAAGAAAATATTCTACTTTTATTCTTTCACTTGTGGATATCCAGTTTTTCTGGCACCATGTATTGACAAGACTGTATTTTCTGCATTGTGTATTCTTAGTGGCCTTGTCAAAGATTAGTTGACCTTGTATTCCTGGTTTTGTTTCTGGGCTCCCTATTTTGTTCCATTGTTTTTTGTATTTGTCTTTACGCATATACCATACTCTTGATTATTATAACCTTTAAATAAAATTTGAAATTAGAGAGTATGATACCCTAACATTGTTCTTTCTCAAGATTGCTCAGGTTATTTAAAGTTCTTTAAGGTTACACTTAAATTTTACAATTGTGTTTTCTATTACTGTGAAAAATGCAACTAAAACTTTGATAGGGATCACATTGAATCTATAGATCATTTTGGATAATATGACACTTTGACAGTGTTAGTTATCCTAATGGAATATGTTTACATTTATTTGTGTCTACTTCAATTTCTGTCATCAATCTTACTGTATTTATTGTATAATTTTTTATTGGTTAAATTTATTTTAATTAAGTTTCTTATTTTTATACTTTTTTTATTATTATACTTTAGGTTTTAGGGTACATGTGCACAATGTGCAGGTTTGTTACATATATATCCATGTGCCATGTTAGTTTGCTGCACCCATTAGCTCATCATTTAGCGTTAGGTATATCTCCTAATGCTGTCCCTCCCCCCTCCCCCCACCCCACAACAGTCCCCGGAGTGTGATGTTCCCCTTCCTGTGTCCATGAGTTCTCATTGTTCAATTCCCACCTATGAGTGAGAACATGCTGTGTTTGGTTTTTTGTCCTTGCGATAGTTTACTGAGAATGATGGTTTCCAGTTTCATCTATGTCCCTACAAAGGACATGAACTCATCATTTTTTATGGCTGCATAGTATTCCATGGTGTATATGTGTTACATTTTCTTAATCCAGTCTATCGTTGTTGGACATTTGGGTTGGTTCCAAGTCTTTGCTATTGTGAATAGTGCCACAATAAACATACATGTGCATGTGTCTTTATAGCAGCATGATTTATAGTCCTTTGGGTATATGCCCAGTAATGGGATGGCTGGGTCAAATGGTATTTCTAGTTCTAGATCCCTGAGGAATCGCCACACTGACTTCCACAATGGTTGAAGTGGAAATTGTTTCTTTTTTTGGAAAGTTTGTTGCTACTGTATGAAAATGCAAAAAATATTTGTGTGTTGGGCCAGATGCAGTCTTTCATTTCTGTAATCCCTGCCCTTTCAGAGTCCAAGGCAGGTGGGTCACTTGAGGACGGGAGTTTGAGATGAGTCTGGACAACACAGTGAGACTCTGTCTCCAAAAAAAAAAAAAACAAAAAAACCCACAAGTATTTGTATGTTGATTATGTATCTTGATACTTTAATGAATGCATTTACCAGTTCAAACAATTTTTGTTGTTTTACTCTAGGGTTTTATATATACATATATATATATGCATGATCTTATTACCTACAAACAGTAACATTTTTACTTCTTTTCCAAGCTGGAGAGCTTTGTTCTCCTTTTCCTTGCCCAATTGTTCTGAAAGAAACTTCCAGAAATATGTTAAGGAAGCTGTGGCCCTGGAGGCAGGCCTGCAGATCTTGGCCTCAGCTGTGGTCTCTGAAGCAGCCCTGTGCCTGTACATTTGAAGAATCTAACAAGGATTACAGTTTCTATAAACTATTTTTGACAGGTAAAGATTGTCACGCGCGTCTGTGTGAAGAGAGTCCACCAACAGGCTTTGTGTGAGCAACAAGGCTGTTTATTTCACCTGGGTGCAGGTGGGCTAAGTCTGAAAAAGGAGTCAGCAAAGGGTGGTGGGATTATCATTATTTCTTATAGGTTTGGGATAGGCATACAAAGTACTTTCTTAAGGGTAGGGTGGGGGAGAATATTACAAAGTACCTTCTTAAGGGCAGGGGAGAATATCAGGGTGGGGCAGGAACAAATCACAAAGTATCAAGATACATAATCAACATACAAATGTCATCATTTAAGGCTATTTTTACTTCTTTTGTGGATCTTTAGTTGCTTTGGGCCATCTGGATGTATACATGCAGGTAACAGGGGATATGATGGCTTAGCTTGGGCTTAGAGACCTGACATTCCTGTCTTCTTATATTAATAAGAAAAGGAAAACAAAATAGTGGTGAAGTGTTGGAGCGGCAAAAAATTTTGGGGGTGGTATGGAAAGATAATGGGTGATGTTTCTCAGGGCTGCTTCGAACGGGATTAGGGGCGGTGTGGGAACCTACAGTGGGAGAAATTCAACTGAAGAAAGATCTTGGGTTAAGGGGTGATATTGTGGGGTAGTTAGAAGGAGCATTTCTTGTATAGAATTATTGGTCATGGCCTGGATGCGGTTTTGTATGAATTGAGAAACTGAACGAAAGACACAAGGCCGAGCAAAAGGAGAAAAATAGGTATTAAAGGACTAAGAATTGGGAGTACCTAGGACGTCCAATTAGAGAGTGTCCAGGGGGGTTCAACGTTATTGTTTGCTTGGTTGGCGAGTTTTTGGGCTCTATCCTTTGAGTTTTTTTATGTTGTCATATACCAGGCCAGATTGATTTAGGTAAAAACAACACTCTTCATTTAAAAATATACAAAGTCCTCCTTTTTCAGCGGTGAATAAATTGAGGCCTCAGCAGACCTGGAGGACAACTACAGCTAAAGAGTCAACCAGGGCTTGGAGAACAGATAAAGTTTGTGATATATCTGTAATGCTAGCAGAGAAGTCATTAGAGAGGCTGCAGAATTTTGTGACAGAGGTTAAGATGCCTGCTATTCCAGTTCCAAGTGCAATAGTGGAGGCAGAAAGTCCTAGACCCACAAGTGAAGGGATTAGTGGGATGACTCTTTTTTTGTCATGTTGGTGTCATGAGAGGGACAGGCAGTTTTTCATTCCCATCTGCAAACTGGATTTGGGGGGTAAGGAAGACTAGAGCACATGTGCCCATCCAGTTGGCAGGTAGGCACATGTAGGTGGAAGAGCCACATAAAAAGAAGAGACCTTGTGTCAGGCAGAACTGGACATGTAAAGTGGAAAGATGAGAGGGTGTACTGAGAAAGGAGTCCTGCACCCAGAATCCTAGAGGTCCAGCAAGGGCAGCAGCCGTTAGAGGTTGTAATGGGGATTGATGGTGCAACTGCATAGAGGGAGGGGTTTGGTTTTCATGGTGTATGAGAAAACGCATAATGTCTACAAGTAAGCTTTGACTGCTATTCATGGGGCTGGGTATAAGCAAGCAAGCGGAGGGGCTAGGAGGAGATTCAGAGGAGGAGGGGGAGGGTAGCCAAGGATGGAGTGAGATGCAGGGTAGGTGTCTTCCTAAACAATAGTGACTGCCAGTGTTTTTTAGTTTGTCAGTAACGGGCTTATCAATAATGTGATGTTGGAATGCTCCCATCTGTTTGGTTATGTGTGTGGCTGGGTTTTGGAGATAAAGAGTAAAGGAATATTTGGACAGTGGAAGGTTGCTTAAAGGGATTCCAGTAGGCTGTTGTTGGGAGATGCATAACGGAGCAGCAACAGGGATAATTGTTTGTGTGGTTAGGGGTCCAAATATGGGTGGGGGTGGAATTGACATTAGGAGAAAGGTGCTGTAAGTAGATGCGGAGAAGTGTGGCAGCTTGTTGGTGTGAAATGTCTGGGGAGTTCTCACCAAATCTGTCTAGAAAGTAAAGAAGTTCCCCAGGCACGTAAAGATGAGGGCTATTAAAGGAGGTTCGGAGGTGCAGGGAGATGGGAGAGGTAGCCCAGTTGGCCTGTAGAGCGCGGATGGCTGTGTAAGAGCAGGAAGAAAGGGAAACGCATAGCCAACAATTCTTTGCTAGAGAAGGATTGGAGGCAGTGAGGAGAGAGTGGGTGAAATTGATAGTATGCTGGAGGTGACTAGGGAGAGGTAAAGAGTGGCATAAGAATGGGAATGACGATAAGAGTGAGTATAAAAGTAAAGAATTGAACTTCATCAGGGTAGAAGTATTGGAGAGTGCCCTGTCAGCAAAGATCATCTGTCCACTCCAAGAGGGAGTCAAGAGTGGTGGTTTGGGGATAGCACCAGCAGTTATCAGCTGTGATGTCTTGGAGAAACAATGTAAACCGGCAGTGTAAACAAGAGCAGGTCATTTATGAGTAGTTGAGAATGGTGAATAGGAATATGACTAGACAGAAGATAGTAGGGATGACAAGTTTTTGGGGTGCAGTCCAAGTAGTGGGGTGACTGTGTAAAGCCCTGTTGCAAAGAGTAGGGTAAGGATGGATACACCTAATAGAATGAAGGGATGTATTAGGCTCATAAGGGTTATTATTCTTCTTCAGAAATGCGAGTGAGTTTAATGGAAGTAGGGGAGAGTACTTGCGACTTCCAGGAGGAAGAGGAGATATCAGGCTGTCTGTCTGATGGACACAGCTTTATTCTGGAATGGTGAACCCAATGGGGAGGGTCCTGCAGGTAGACGGCAGTTGGGGTACTACAGATGACTAAGTAGGGTCCGGTCCATCGAGGTGGTAGAGTTTGAGGGGTCAGATTCTTAACAAGAACTGATCGTCCAGCTAGGGTGTCTTTATATCGCTGGGAATCTGGAGTAGGCAAGAGAAGATTAACAGCCTGGTGAATTTCCTGTCTAGACTGCTGGAGGACTGGAAGATAGTTGCCTAGAGGGCTGGTGTCTGGGACAAGGTTGGGGCCTAGTAAGAAAGTGCATCCATATAAAAATTCAAATGGACTGTGCCCTGTAGCATCTCTAGGACAGTTTCTAATTCTGAGAAGGGCAAGAGGTAAAAATACTGTCCACTCCTTTTTAAGCTGGAGGCTGAGTTTGGTGAGGTGTGTCTTTAAAAGACCATTAGTCCATTCTGCCTTTCCTGAAGATTGAGGACGGTAAGGGGTATGAAGTTTCCACTGAATACCAAGAGTCTGAGAAACTGCTTTGGTGATTTGACTAATAAATGCCGGTCCATTATTGGACTGTATAGAGGTGGGAAGGCCAAACTGAGGAATTGTCTGACAAAAGGGAAGAAATGACCGTGGTGGCCTTCTCAGACCCTGTGGGAAAGGCCTCTACCCATCCAGTGAAAGTGTCTTCCCAGACCAAGAGGTATGTTAGTTTCCTGACTCGAGGCATGTGAGTAAAGTCAATTTGCCAGTCCTGGGCGGGGGCAAATCCCTGAGCTTGATGTATAGGGAAGGGAGGGGGCCTGAACAATCCCTGAGGGGTAGTAGAGTAGCAGATGGAACACTGAGAAGTGATTTCCTTGAGAATAGATTTCCATGACGGAAAGGGAATGAGAAGTTCTAAGAGGCGGGCTAGCGGCTTGTAACCTACATGGAAGAGGTTATGAAATGATGATGTGTCCGGAATTGGTGGGTTCTTGGTCTCACTGACTTCAAGAATGAAGCCGCAGACCCTCGCAGTGAGTGTTACAGTTCTTAAAGGCAGCGTATCCGGAGTTTGTTCGTTCTGATGTTCAGTTGTGTTCGGAGTTTCTTCCTTCTGGCGGGTTCATGGTCTCGCTGGCTCAGGAGTGAAGCTGCAGACCTTCGCGGTGAGGGTTACAGCTCTTAAGGTGGCACGTCTGGAGTTGTTTGTTCCTCCCGGTGGGTTCGTGGTCTTGATGGCTTCAGGAGTGAAGCTGCAGACTTTCACGGTGAGTGTTACAGCTCATAAAGGCAGTATGGACCCAAAGAGTGAGCAGTAGCAAGATTTATTGCAAAGAGCGAAAGAACAAAGCTTCCACAGTGTGGAAGGGGACCCGAGTGCATTGCCACTGCTGGCTCGGGCAGCCTGCTTTTATTCTCTTATCTGGCCCCACCCACATCCTGCTGATTGGTCCATTTTACAAAGAGTCAATTGGTCTGTTTTACAGAGAGCTGATTGGTCCATTTTGACAGGGTGCTGATTGGTGTGTTTACAATCCCTGAGCTGGACACAAAAGTTCTCCATGTCCCCACTAGATTAGCTAGATACAGAGGGTCGATTGGTGTATTTACAAACCCTGAGCTAGACAGAGTGCTGATTGGTGCATTTACAAACCTTGAGCTAGATACAGAATGCTGATTGGTGTATTTACAATCCCTTAGCTAGACATAAAGGTTCTCCAAGTCCCCACCAGACTCAGGACCCCAGCTGGCTTCACCCAGTGGATCCCGCACCGGGGCTGCAGGTGGAGGTGCTTGTCAGTCCCATGCCGTGTGCCTGCACTCCTCAGCCCTTGGGTGGTCAGTGGGACTGGGCGCCATGGAGCAGGAGGTGGCACTCATCGGGGAGGCTTGGGCCGCGCAGGAGCCCACGGCTGGGGGCATGGAGGCTCAGGCATGGCGGGCAGCAGGTCCTGAGCCCTGCCCCATGGGGAGGCAGCTAAGGCCCAGCGAGAAGTCGAGCACAGCAGCTGCTGGCCAAGGTGCTAAGCCCCTCAGTGCCTGGGGCCAGTGGGGGCAGCCGGCCACTCTGAGTGTGGGGCCTGCTGAGCCTACGCCCACCCGGAACTTGCGCTGGCCTGCAAGCGCCGTGCACAGCCCTGGTTCCCACCTGCGCCTCTCCCTCCACACCTCGCAGCAAGCTGAGGGACCCGGCTCTGGCCTTGGCCAGCCCAGAAAGGGGCTCCCACAGTGTAGCGGCGGGCTGAAGGACTCCTCAAGTGCAGCCAGAGTGGGCGCCAAGGCCGAGGAGGTGCCGAGAGCGAGCGAGGGCTGCGAGGGCTGCCAGCATGCTGTCACCTCTCAATGATAGAATAGAATGGGCCTTTGAGGCTGGAAGGAGATATTTTCCTTGGTCCAAGAACCATTTGCCTTATGTGGGAAGAGATTGATAGGTGGAAGTTTCAGTGGGAGCGTAGGTGGGAGTGACCGATCAGGAGAAAAACTGGCCATAAGGGACAGAAGTTGGAATGCTAGCTGCTTCTTTAGCTACCTTATCAGCATAAGCGTTGCCCTGAGTGATGGGATCTGATGCCTTTTGATGGCCCTTGCAGTGAATGACTCCAGCTTCCTTTGGAAGGAAAGCGGCTTTGAGAAGAGTTTTTATTAAAGAGGCATTAATGATGTGGGACCCTTGCATAGTGAGGAAACCTCTTTCAGCCCATATAACAGCATGGTGGTGAGGATATGGAAGGCATATTTGGAGTCAGTATAAATATTGACATGTAATTCCTTGGCAAGAGTGAGGGCTCAAGTTAAGGCAAAGAGTTCAGCTTGCTGAGAGGTAGTGGAGGGGGCAGAGTGGTAGCCTCAATGATAGATGTGGAAGATACTATAGCATAGCCTGCCTTTGCTGTTGAGTGGCGATTAGGCCTGGTGGAACTGCCATCAATAAACCAAATGTGATCAGAGTGAGGAACAGGAAAGAAGGAAATATGGGGAAATGGAGTGACTGTCAGGTGGATCAGAGAGATACAGTCATGGGGGTCAGGTGTGGTATCCGGAATAATGTGGGAGGCTGGATTGAAGTCTAGGCCAGGAACAATGGTATTTGTGGGAGACTCAACAAAGACTGAGTATAGCTGAAGGAGCTGGGGGGCAGAAAGTATATGTGTCAAGCGTAAGGAGGAAAATAGATTTTGAAAGTTATGGGAACTGTAGAGTAAGTGGAGCATAGCTTGTGATTTTGAGGGCCTCTAAAAGTATTAAAGCAGCGGTAGCCACTGCACACAGACATGAGGGCTATGCTAATACAGTAAGGTCAAGTTGTTTGGGCAGAAGTGCTACAAGGCGCGGTCCTGGCTCTTGTGTAAGAATTCTGAGCACACATCCCTGCAGTTTGGCTGTGTGTAATGAAAAATGTTGGGATGAGTTAGGGAGAGCTATGTGGGAGCAGCTTTTAGGGCTGTTTTTTAAGGAATGGAAAGGGGAGTGGGGAAAGGATTTAAGATTTATGGGGTCAGCTAGGTTTATGTAGAACAGAATAATGGGTTGTGGAGGGAGGTATTGAGGATAGGAGAGCATATGGGTTTGGCACCATGGGATGGATAGGCAAGACAATTTGGTTGATAAGGCGCAGATCCTGAACTAACCTGTAAGACTTGTCCAGTTTTTGGACAGGTAAAACGGGAGAATTGTAAGGAGAGTTTATAGGCTTTAAAAGGCCATGCTGTAACAGGCAAGTGATAACAGGGTTTAATCCTTTTAAAGTGTGCTGTGGGATGGGACATTGGTGTTGAGCAGGGTAAAGGTGATTAGGTTTTTTTTTGAGATGGAGTCTCGCTCTGTAGCCCAGGCTGGAGTACAGTGGCGCGATCTCTGCTGACTACAAGCTCTGCCTCCCGGGTTCACGCCATTCTCCTGCCTCAGCCTCTCGAGTAGCTGGGACTACAGGTGCCCGCCACCATGCCCAGCTAATTTTTTGTGTTTTTAGTAGAGACGGGGTTTCATTGTGTTAGCCAGGATGATCTCGATCTCCTGATGGCACTCTTGTGGTTTACGCTTCATTCAAAAAGCCACATCCTTGTGGCATTAAGATTTTCTTTCTCCCAGTCCAGTTTCTATTTTTTGGAGACACATTGCTGCTCGGCCAATGGAATTCTGATTTTGAGGGGAAAGGCAGAAATAATTTCTACCATCTGGATTTTTTCAGAATTGTGAAGGGAGAAAAATATAGTATCCCCAAAGACAAAGTCCATTCTAGCAAGATGGTGCATGGACCAAAAAAAAACAAAAAAAACTCCAGGCACACATGGGGATGCAGTGCAGAGGCTCTTGGGAGGGTGGTCATTGAGTACTTCAGTGAGAAGGATGAAGGTGGGAGGATGTACATCACACAACAGACAGCCCAACTTGACACTTGAGTCAGACATATCATTATTCCAGCCAGTACTGCCACTCCTTGGGTTTGTCGTCTTGAAAAAAATGTTTACTTATTTCAACTTCCATTTAACAGTAATCTGTACAATACATTTTAATGGTAGAGCTTGAAACATAGAATATTCTCAAAGAGGCATAAATATGTAAATTTAAAAAATGTCTAATGATATATTTGTTAAAAATTCTTTCGTTTTCCCTTGACATGTGTAATAAGTTTCTTGGATCTGTATATTTTGGGAGTGGTTTCAAACAGAACCTCAGGGCCTAGTTATGGGAATATTACTGGGTTAAAAAAAGTAGGAAACATTTCTCTTCCTCTATGGCTGCAGAGAACTGAATACATTTTTAGAAGAAATTTTGGTAGATAAATTGGTGATTTAGAGATGTGCCAAAATATCAGTTTCTCTTTTCTGCGTGGTGGGGAATTTGTAATAATGAATAAGTCTGCTCTGTATCTTGTTATCTGGATGTCTGAATTTAATGTTAAATTTTATGGAATAGGACTTGACACTCCTGGTTAATGTTCATGTATGATTACCAATTTGTTATGGAAATAATACCTAAATGATTATTGTCTGAAATTGATATATATTTTGGCTTTTCTTGTTGAAGTATAAAATGTAAGTGCCTTACAATCTCCTTTCCTCCTGTAAACATAAGCAATGAGTTTGAGGAATTTTGCTGGTTTCTTTAAACACCGAGTTCTTTTATATAAAACTAAGTGAATAATCTTGACTGGGAATCAGAGACCTAAGACTGTTGACTGCAAGGTAAGGCCAATCTTGACCCTGCCAAAGGAGGTCATCAATAGCCCAGTAGTTTCTTCCTGGGAACATTTTCTGCAGGTGTCCCAGCCTGGCTCAAATTAGACATGAAAGGAGCCTTTATACTGCGAAGCTACAGAGCTCTGGAAAGCTGAGGATCCACAGGCAGATGCAGTGAGAGTTGGGATGGGAGGAGGGCTGTGATGTCCTCTGCGAGGGTGTAATTGTTATTGTCATCGGGTTGTTTCTAGATATCATCAAATAAAATAAATTCTGATGTAGGTAAGAAGTGACTTTATTTTAAGGAGTATTGCAATGGAAAAAGCACCAAGCACAAGATCTGCAAGCATCTCCAAAATGAGACAGATAAGGGCGATTTTTCATACGGAGGATCAAACAAGATTAGAAGGAAGGTGGGAGGGATAAGGCAGAATGGAGAATGAGAATGGCAAAATCAGATTCAAGATTAGAGAATGTTTCACCCTGAAGTCACCCTGTTCTTGGGAGAGGCATCAAGAGGGTTGTATGCTGGCTTAGACTGAAGGTGGAGCATAGTCCAGGGGCCTGGGAGAAGAAGAGAAACTTGAGCAGTTTGGTTAACAAGTATTCTGTTCTGAACACTGAAGACAAAATTATTAATTATTTATGAGGGAAAAATGAGAATGTAGAATCTGTGAATTTGTGATACCTAAAGAGGGAGTATCATAAAAGTCATAATGAAAAGCGTATTTCTTTGCAGTAAGCTTTTCTTGCAGAACACAAAGGATTTGAGAGATGTTAGTCATAACTACCATCATTCACTGCCCACCTCATGTTTTCCCTGCTTTTCTTTGTCCTATATATTTTTTCCTCTTCGCATTTACTGAGTTGTATCCAATATAATAATCTAGTAAACATAGGTAAAGTGTTTTTGCCAAGTTCTGTCAGTAATTTTATCAAATCCTTTAACTTGAGGGAGGGAGTTATGGAAGCCCATAATTTATAGACAGTTCCTCAGAATTATAGATGGGTCCCTGGGGCTTGTGACTGGCATATGGAGTAGAAGCAGTGTTGTGGGACTCAGCCTTGAGCTGGTGGGGTCTATGCTGACCTGGGTGTTTTCAGAATTGAGTTGTTGGACACCCAGTTTGTGTTGGAGAATGGTTGATGTTCAGCAAACTCCATATATTTGGTGTTAGAATAAAGATATTAGGGCCAGGCGTGGTGGCTCATGCTTGTAATCCTAGTACTTTGGGAGGCCGAGGCAGGCGAATCATGAGGTCAGGAGATCGAGACCATCCTGGCTAACACGATGTCTCTACTAAAAATACAAAAAATTAGCCAGGCGTGGTCGTGGTGTGTGCCTGTAGTCCCAGCTACTAGGGAGGCTGAGGCAGGAGAATGGCATGAACCCGGGAGGCGGAGTGTGCAGTGAGCCAAGATCGCGCCACTGCACTCCAGCGTGGGTGACAGCGAGACTCTGACTCAAAAAAAAAAAAAAAAAAAAATTAGGCTGGGTACGGTGGCTCATGCCTGTAAACCTAGCACTTTGAGAGGATGAGGAGCGCAGATTGCTTGAGCTCAGGAGTTAAACACCAGCCAGGGCAACGTGGTGAAATCCCATTTCTGCCAAAAATCCAAAAAAATTAGCTGGGGACAGTGGCACACACCTGTATTCCCGACTACCTGGGGCGGTGCTGAGGCAGGAGGATCGCTTGAACCCTGGGTGGCCAATGCTGCCATGAGCCAAGATCACACCACTGCACCCCAACCTATGTGACAAAGTGAGACCCTTTCTCAAAAAAGTAAAATTAAGATATCATAGCAGCCTTGGTTGGAGGGAGACACTGGGTCTGTTGTAAAAAGGAGAGGTTTTTTTTCCTTCCTTCCTTTTTTTTTTTGTTTTTTTCTTTTTTTTGCAGACAAGCTGTCGCACTGTGAATTGTCCTGTGATTCTAGGTTTCCTCCAAGGGTCAAAGGAGACTGAGGACTGCTTCTAGAGTTTTCCACTAATAGGCCACATAAGTGTCCCGAAGGTTCATGGCTTCTTTCTACCTCCCAGATCTTGAATCTGCATCAATAACCTCTTTCCTGCAGTAGCCTAGGTTTCTGGATCACCTGACCGTCTCATCTCCCTGCACGCACACATTTATAAGTCAGAGCTGTCCTGCCTGGGCCAGTATCTGTAGCACTAATCAGTTCTTTCACCAATTGTGCACCAAACCTCACCCATGGGTTCTTGATAGCGCCTTTTCTATTCTGCATTTTTCCCCCACAAACCCTCTTTCCTGTGAAGACAGTGTGCCCAAGGTCACCCTGCAGGTGCCTAAATCCAGGCCATGCTGGATATCAGATGTCCATGAGTTCGAAGCAGAGTTTTTGGATGTGGTTATTGTAAATATAAGTGCAAAATAGAAATGAGAGACTTAGTCCTCCAACTGGAAAATAAAGGAAGAGTATTTACTCTCCTCCCTTTTCTAAAAACCTTTAATTTAGAATTTTTTTTTTTTTCTTGAAATGGAGTCTCACTCTGTCACCCAGGCTGGAGTGCAATGACGCAGTCTTAGCTCACTGCAACCTCTGCTTCCTGGGTTCAAGCGATTCTCCTGCCTCAGCCTCCCGAGTAGCTGGGATTACAGGCCCATGTCACCACACCCGGCTAATTTTTTTGTATTTTTAGTAGAGAAGCGGTTTCACTGTGTTGGCCAGGCTGGTCTCAACTCTTGACCTCGTGATCCCCCCGCCTTGGCCTCCCAAAGTGCTGGGATTACAGGCGTAAGCCACCGCACCCGGCCTTTGTTTAGAAAATTTTTATATGTAAATTCTTTCTCTGCCTTTTTGCTTTTTTGTTGTATTTTAAGTATCTAATTTATTTCTATTAGAGGTCTAATTTTTATTTTATTATGCTAACATTGGGATTAGTTATTTTTCAAGTGCTTTGAGGATTAAAGTTTCATTGTTTAAGATCTTTTTTCTTAGTATAAAAATATATTGTTATAAAATTCTTAGAACATCTTTTGTTACATTTCAGTTTTGATATGTCCTGTTTCTATTTTCAGTTTTCTCAAGATAGTTTGTGATTGTTTCTTCGTCTTTGACCCATTGGTTTTTCAGAAGCATGTTGTTTAATATACACATATTTGTAAGTTTTTTACTTTTCCTTATATTGATTCCTAGTTTTATAAAATTGTGATTTAAAAATTTGATATGATTTCTATCTTTTTAAAAATGAAAAGACTTGTTTGTTTTTGTTGTGGGCCAGATTTATGATGTGTCCTGGAGAATGTTCCATGTGTGCTTGAGAAGAATATAAATTGTACTGTTGGATGAAATGTTCTATATATGTCTGTTAGGTGCAGTTTTATAGTGTTAAGCAAGTACATTGTTTTTTCACTAGCTTTCTGTCTGAATGATGTATTAACTAGGGCAGTATAATCCCCTATTATATCCGTTTCTCCACTTTTCTTAATATGTGTTAATATATTTATGGGCTCCAGTGTTTGGTACATATATATATTTAATTATGTTTTGACAAATTAGACTCATCATTATATAATAAAGTTCTTTTTTTATGACAGATTTTTTTCTAGAAGTCTATTTAGTGTGATGTAATTATAGCCACTCCTACACTCTTTTAGTTATTATTGGCATGGAATATTCTTTTTCATCCTTGTACCATTAAGCTATGTATGTCCTTAAATCTAAAATAAGTCTCTTGTGCACAGCATATTGTTGATTTTTTAAATCTATTCAGACATTCTGTGAATGTTTTCATTTATTTTTTGCTTCAATAACAGAATATCCCAGAGTTGGTAATTTATAAAGAATAGAATTTACTTAGCTCAGAATCCTGGATGCCAAGAAGTCCAAGAGCATGTCATTCCCATCTGATGAGAATCACATTTCCACATCACAACATGACCAAAGGCTTGAGGATGATGGAAGGTGTACACCAGAGCTCACTTTTATAATAGACCCACTCTCATGATGACTAACCCACTGTGGAAATGATGATACTAATCCTTTCATGAGAGTAGAGCTCTCATGACCTAATAACTTATTAAGGGCCTCATTTCTTAATTTTCTCACAACAGTAGTTAAATTTTAACATAAATTTTGGAGGGGATGCTCACACTATAGCAATGTTTTTATTGAATAACTAAATATATATTTAAAGGAATTACTGATTGATAAGAACTTATTACTGCTATTTGCTTTTCTTTTCTTTTCTTTTTTTTTTTTGACAGAATCTCGCTCTGTTGCCCAGGCTGGAGTGCAGTGGCACGATCTTGGCTCACTGCAACCTCTGCCTCCTGAGTTCATGCAATTCGCCTGCCTCAGCCTCCCAAGTAGCTGGGACTATAGGCACCCACCACCACGCCCAGATAATTTTTGGTATTTTTAGTAGATATGGGTTTTCACCGTGTTAGCCACTATGGTTCTGATCTCCTGACCTCGTGATCTGCCCACCTCGGCCTCCCAAGGTGCTGGGATTACAGGCGTGAGCCACCACACCCGGCCCTATTACTGCTGTTTTCTTACCATTTCATTTCTGTTAATTCTTTCATGCTGTCCTCCCTGGTGTTTTCTTGAATTTTTGTTTTGTTTTTGTTGTTTTATGCCTTCTTTTTTTGTATTTACCCACTATAATTTTTTTTGTAATTTCCAAGAAACTTATGTAAAACATCTCATAAAATCTAGCTTCAGATAGCAATTTAACTTTTTGTTTTGTACAGATAGGGTCTTGCGTTGTTACCCAGGCCAGACAGGGTCTTGCTTTGTTACCCAGGCCATAGTCCAGTGGTGCATTCATAGCTCAGTACAGACTCAACTTCCCCAGGCTCAAGCAATCCTCCTATCTCAGCCTCCCAAGTAGCTGGGACTACAAGCACATGCTGCCATGTCTGGCTAATTTTTTTCACTATTTTTTGTAGAGACAGGGTTTTGCCATGTTTCTCAGGCTGGTCTTGAACTCCTGGGCCCAAGCACTCCACCTGTCTTGGCCTCTCAAAGTGCTAGGATTACAGGCATGAGCCATCAGGCCCAGCTGCTGCTTTTTTAAAAATAATAAATAGCTTTCTGAGATCTTTAATTTTAATTATGTACTTATTGGAGACAGGGTCCTGCTATATCGACCAGACTGGTTTTGAACTCCTGGCCTCAAGCAAAAGTTAGCTTCTATATACAGAAAAATTAAACAATCTTACTCCCTTCAACATAGTATTTATGTCACACTCTACATTTTTTTTTTTTTTTTTTTTTGGAGTCTTGCTCTGTCGCCCAGGCTGGAGTGCAGTGGCGCAGTCTCGGCTCACCGCTAGCTCTGCTCCTGGGTTCACGGCATTCTCCTGCCTCCGCCTTCCTACTAGCTATGACTACAGGCGCCCGCCACCACGCCCGGCTAATTTTTTGTATTTTTAGTAGAGACGGGATTTCACTGTGTTAGCCAGGATGATCTCGATCTCCTGACCTCGTGATCCACCCACCTTGGCCTCCCAAAGTGCTGGGATTACAGGCGTGAGCCACTGTGCCTGGCCTCACATGCTACATCTTTTTATATTGTATACCCATTAACAATTTATTGAAGTTATTTTAAATAATTTTTTCTTGTAGTTTTTATACCAGAGTTAAAAGTGATTTTTGACCATAATTACAGTTTTATAGCCTTCTAAATTTGACTATGTATATATGATTTTCAGTAATATTTACATTTTTGTTGTAAGTTAGGATTCCATTACAACTTGAAAAATTCTCATTAGCATTTTTTGTAAGTCAGGTCTAGTGATGAAAAATTTCCTCAACTTTTTTCAAATCTGAGATTTTGATTGATACATCATTTCTAAAGAACAGCTTTGTCAGGTGTAGTCTTAGTTGTCGAGGTTTTTTTTTTTTTTTTTTGAGATGGAGTCGCTCTCTGTCACCCAGGCTGGAGTGCAGTGGCGCGATCTCGGCTCACTGCAAGCTCCGCCTCCCGGGTTCACGCCATTCTCCTGCCTCAGCCTCTCCGAGTAGCTGGGACTACAGGCGCCCGCCACCACGCCCGGCTAATTTTTTGTATTTTTTAGTAGAGACGGGGTTTCACCGCGGTCTTGATCTCCTGACCTCGTGATCCGTCCGCCTCGGCCTCCCAAAGTGCTGGGATTACAAGCATGAGCCACCACGCCCGGCCAGTTGTCAAGGTTTTTTCTTTTTCTCTCTTCATTTGCACTTTAAATATACGGTTTCACTTCCATGTGGCTTGCATGGTTTTTGCTGGGCAGTCTGCTGATAACCTTATAGAAGTTCCCTTGTATGTGAAGAGTCTCTTTTCTCTTGCTTCTTTTAAGAATCTCTCCTTGTCTTTGAATTTTGGCATAATTATAACATGTTATGGACAATTTTTGTTAGATTCGTCTTGCTACAGACATTTTGAGCTTTTCAATTTAATGTCTATATTTCTTCCAAGATTGGGAGAAATTTAAGACATTATATCTTTAAACAATTTTTAAAATTTTTTCTCTCTCATGAACCCCCTAATATACATACATTCTTACTGTTTATTATGCAGTATGGGGCCCAAATGCTTTATTCACTCTTACATTCTTTTTTAAAATTCTAATTAGAAACTTTCAAATGACTTACTTTTACGTCTGCTTTTTTTTTTCCTGTGTAACAAGGTCTCCTGTTAAAGCTTTCTCTTAAATATTTTAGATCTCCTATTGTGTACTTCAGCTCCAGCATATCTATTTGGTTCTCTTTTAATGGGTCCTCTTTATTATATTTGTGATTTTGTTCATACGTTGTTGCAAAAGAATTTAGTAATGTGTGGTCTTTTTGCATCTCATTGAGATTCTTTAAGATAATTATTTTGAATTCTTGGCCATTTTTTAGATCTGTGTCTTACTGTAAGTGGTTACTGGAGCATTTTTAGTTTCCTTTGGTGATGTTATGTTTGCCTGATCCTTCATGATCTGTGATACCTTGTTTTTATGTCCTTGCATCTGAAGGAGTAAATACCTCTTTCAGTCATTATAGATTAGTTTGGGGAGGTAAATATTTTCTCCTATTGGATCTCTGTGCTGACGAGATTGCAGTAAGGTGCACTGGATCCGGATCACAGTGAAGTTCATTCTTGGCAGAGCTGTTATTAGGACATCAGACGATTGTGGATTCTGTTTTCTGGGAAGACTGAACTTTCTTCAGGATCTTGATCAGTAAGACTGGTGCTGAGGAAAAAAAGTCTTCGGTTATATAGGCAGATGACAGAGCTGATACAATCCATGTGAGCAGGTGTGGCTTCTGCTGTGTGGCTCTTGCTGGGTTTTTGGAAATCCTCTAACCCAGTCATTGGACAGATTCCTAGATGAGAAGTACTGACCCTTGGTCACAGCTGAGAGGGTGTGGAACTGATTCATAGAGCTGCTTCAGGATACACAGCTGAGACCAAAGTCTTCAGGTTTGTTTCTGGGTTCATGGCATTTCTCCCTCCAGATTCTTGGGTGAGCAGGACTGTTCCCAGACTTTAGCTGACAGGGACTGGAGGTAGGTTTTGGGACTGGAGCTGGGTTTTAGGATTGCTTCAAGATTCACAGTGGGAATAAAGTCAGCCAGCATGCCTACAGGGACACATATAGGTGTGCTTTTTGGCAGGTCCCAGGTTAGGAAAAACTGCTTCTGGACTTTGGTTTCATGGACTGGGAGCCAGATTACAGTGCCACATCAAAATCCACCATTAAATAAATATTGGCAAGCCTACATCCAGGAGCACAGATGGATGTTTCTGTCTGTGGGTTCCTGCATGTGCAGGATTTCTTCCACACCATGATAGATGTGTGCAAGGGGCTAATTCGGAGACCACAGAGAGGACCAACATCTAAATTCCTTTCACTTGAGACACAGGACATTATGAATCCTCCTTGGTGTCTTGGCAGATGGTGCTAGTGGCATAAACAAAGCCAAGTGGTCTACAGCTGTATTTACAATGACAATTAGTCATATTTTATTTTGTAGCTGGGACTATGATGGGCAAGCATGCCCCTCAAGCAAGCTCATGCCCTCTCAATACAGCCCTCCTCAGTCTTGGGTTTACACCCTTTGACACGGATTCCAAAGTTCCCATAAAGGTTCTTTTGCCAGGGCATAACTGCCTTTTTTTTTTT
>NW_026652292.1:83767379-83846031 GCF_009828535.3 Hylobates moloch
TTTCTTTTTTTTTTTTTTTTTTTTGAGATGGAGTCTCACTCTGATCACCCAGGCTGGAGTGCAGTGGCGCCATCTCAGCTCACTGCAACCCCCGCCTCCCAGGCTCAAGCAATTCCCCTGCCTGAGCCTCTCGAGTAGCTGGGATTACAGATGCCCGCCACCATGCCCAGCTAATTTTTATATTTTTGTAGGGATGGAGCTTCACCATGTTGGCGAAGCTAATCTCGAACTCCTGACCTCAGGTGATCCACCCGCCTCGGCCTCTGAAAGTGCTGGGATTACAGGTGTGAGCCACCGTGCCTGGCTTGCCACTTTTTTTTTTAAGTCCATCAAAGTTTTATTTATAAGAAATAAATTTACATATAACCCAAACACAACAACTCTGGTATTACATTAATACAGCTATAACATTAATGCAGCAATTTTATAACACAAAAGTGTTATAAGGACATGGGAAATGTTCGTGAACTGTGAGGTGAAAAGATACAGAAAATGACTATGCCTACTGATATTACCTTTGAAAAAGGACCCATAAAAATACATTGAATATTAGTTGGCTAAGGAAAATATTAACTGTGGTACTTTCTTACAGATTATGGTTATCTTCTTCCATATAATTTCAATATATACTAAAATTCACATCTATTTTATAATCAGAATGTCATTATAATTAAATGTTATGTTGTGCCATTTCATCAGATCTTCTTATAGTCAATGTCACATTAAATTAGAATCTGAGTAACTAATGTTTAAAAATAGCTAATACATTTGAAATTTAGGCAAAAAACTCATATTTTTATTTGTAAAATGTGCTCAGTGTTAACTTTATTGATAATAACCAAAAACAAACCTAATATTTTATTATTTTTAAATTATTTTTAAGCACAAAATAGACCCATGTTGGGGATGAATAACATGTCTGATTTTGTTAATTTTGTCTACTACTTTTCCCTGTATTTCCTTGTTTCCTTCATCCTAAAATTTTTAAAAATGAAAACTTTAATCATTGTTGCATGTTTAAACTACTGAATATTTTCTTTTGTTAACTGAAGTAAAAGGAAACATTTTTGTAGAATTACGGAAACTAACAATGTAGTAGGACTTAAAATTGAATGTTAGGAGGTTCTTCGTTTTAAGAATCTTCTGTGGGAGAAGTTTCCATCGAACTGTTGTATCAATTTTATCATCAACATTTCCAGCAGCGCCTGCTCTTTACAGAGTTCTAAGAACACCTGCTCCAAGGTAGCCTGAGAGAGGCTGTATTCCTCCAGGTTGAAGGTCTGTTTCACTGCCTCTAATTTGAAAAAGGCCTGAGACAGAGGATGGACATCCTCCACAGGTAACTTATATGCCATTAAAGAGGAATATCTTTCTGGCCAAGCAGCCTGTGGGAAAAGCTTCAAAATCTCTGTTGTGGAGAGCTTCCACCTCAGTAGGTTCTTTCATTTTTATTTCTAGTAAATAATATTTACCAAACTTGTTTTTCAGCTGTTGAATGGAACCAATACACCTTAGCGTTCCTGACACCATGATGGCCACACGGTCACAAACAGACTTAGCCTCTGACATGTAATAGGTATTCAAGAGGGCGCCCCTCTCCTTGTTTTTAACGGTAGCCTGAAGTATCTGCCACATTGCTGCTGCCCCTCAGGGTCCATCCCGGTGAACAGCTCGTCTAGAAGCACCACTGATGGGTTCCCCAGTATGCTCAGCACGAAGCATAGCTTTCTCTTTATTTCCTCTGATAGAGTTTTCACGGGAGCCTTAAGTTGCTCCTGGAGCTTGAGAGCTTCCACCAATCATGAAATACTAAGAGCAGCATCTTCTTTACCCAGTCCTTTCACAGCTGCATACAACTCCAGGTGCTCTTTCATTGTAAGTTTGGGCCACAGTGAGTTCTCCTGAGGGCAGTACCCAAGAACTTGAGGCTGTTGTCACGCTGTTGCCTTACTGATGCTCTGTTGCCTTGTAACACCACCACTCCTGCAGTTGGCATTGTGCACCCAGTTATCATTTTAATGGAAGTACTTTTGCCAGTTCCATTGTGTCCTAGTAATCCCAAAACTTCACCTTTTTTTAACACAAAAGGAAACATTTTCTGATGGCTGCTTTCTTCTTTCTTGTTGAAAAGCAACTTTCTTTGTCTCATAATATTCCTTGTGTAAACAGCTTGCAGTTATGACTGGTTCCTCCTCCAAGTTTGGAGTAGTGAGTGCATTTGCTGCTTGGACTCTTTCAGCTTGAAAATCTTCATCTTCTTCAGGCTCTTCTGGATTGGAATGAGTTTCTCTACTTCGTGGAGAGATTCTGGAAACTGGGTCTTTATTCATTATTTCATTTCCATACTTCATTTCCAGACACCTTATGACAAAAAGGAAAATAACACTCTGAAGGTATGGTATTAAGTTCGTTAAAAGAATGGTTTTATTGACTTCATTTATTCTATGTCCAGACTGTCCAAGTTTCTCATATACATAAAGTCGAGCTGGATCAATGACATGACATATCCTAGGAAAGTAAAGGAAGGTATGAATATCATGCACAAAATTAAGTTGGGTTTTTCGTACTGAGTTGATACCAGAATTGCGGATACACATATTAAGATAATAAAAAAGCCAAAAGACCAAAAGCCATTATTTTTTCTCCACTTGCAAAAGATGAATGAAAGCACATACATGAGGAATATAAGAGAAACTGCACAACCAATTATGCATACCACCAAAACAAACATGAGTTCCCATGGAAGCTGGAATCCCAGAAATATGAAGTAGTAAATTAAATGTATTGAAAGGAGAATCAAGAAGTGTAATGCAATGTCCACCAGAGCCTGTCCACACCATTACGCTGAAGGCCAGAGGCCTGAAATCCATAACTGGGATTGAACTTTTTTTATAATCACTGCTGCTTATGCCAATATAAGGAGAAATGCAGTTTGTGATCAACAACAAAACTATGGACCCTTCTATAAAACCAAGATCCAGCACTATGTCATCATGAGAAAATGAGGTGCTCTCCGTTTGAATAAGCTCTGTGAAGTTAAAAATTCCAATAAGGGCATTGCTAACAATTCCCACAAGAACAGGAAAACAATTCGATTTCTTGGTATTACCTGCAACTGAAAATCTAATCCTTCTGGTCACCAGACACTATGATGGCTCCATTGTAGGAGGGATCATCTGAGCCATTTCTGTTTCTGAAGTCATCTATTTCCAAAACTAAATCCTGACGCTTCAGTGAATGCATGAAGTCTTCAATATTTGATCCTGCAGCAAAGATGAATTTAGAAAGCCAAGAGAAATATAGGGGTAGAGGAAACGGTGGGAAGAACCCTGTGGGCACTCTCAGCCCCCAGTGAAGCCATATTTTTGCCACATTTTTTTTTAACCGTAGAAGATGTGGGTAGAGAACCTCCTATTCTGCCATCCTGCTGTCATTCCCCTTGTATATTTTACTTTCTGATATGTTCTATGTCAAATATTTTTTATTTTGAATTCAAAATGTCTGAAATAAAGTGCTCAGATTTTCAAATTGTGGAATAAGTAAATGTATTAAATGCCTCATTCTCATCAGAGCATTTTATTAATTATTGACTTTTCTTTTGCTGCTGTACCTTGAATGCCAAAGATTCAAAATGCCAGCTCTTCATAAGTACATAGTCACAGTTGAAAACTGTAGTTATTTAAAAGATTGTCTTATGATACATCTATATTAGATTCAATATTTTATAGGTCAGAATTTTTTATTCTAGTTTTCAACTCCATTTTAGTGGTTTGTTTTTAATCTTTATATATATATATATATATATATTTTTTTTTTTTTTTGAGACAGGGTTTTGCTCTTGTTGCCCAGGCTGGAGAGCAATGGCATGATTTTGACTCACCGCAACCTCTGCCTCCCGGGGAGGCGATTCTCCTGCCTCAGCCTCCCGAGTAGCTGGGATTACAGGCATGCACCACCATGCCTGGCTAATTTTTTGTATTTTTAGTAGAGATGGGGTTTCTCCATATTGGTTAGTCTGGTCTCGAACTCCTGACCTCAGGTGATCCACCTGCCTTGGCCCCCCAAAGTGCTGGGATTACAGGTATCAGCCACTGTGCCTGGCCTAATCTTCATCTTTGTATGGTAATTTTAAACTGTACCTTTTATGACCACGTGGTGTTTAATTCAAATAAATGTCATTGGGTTTCACTTGGAGCAAATTAAAAAATATATATATAAATCAGACATTTCTCTTGGCAAGAAAGTTATCTATGTAGTATTTGCCTGTATAAATATTGCCCTAGGTGTTTATAAATGTTTTATTTACTTGGGTGTTCATCATTGTTTTCTTGTGTGGGTGAGTAGTCAAAGAAACAGTGTAAAATTACCATCTGTTTATGTTTGATTATATTATTCTGTGAGAGAAACACTCGTTATTTGAAGGCAATTTTTACAGACTGTAACCTTTTTAGGTAGATGTAAATATTTAGTTGTGATGAAAAATGTGTAATTGCCATCTTAAATATTTTCAAGTGTACAGTCTAGTGGTGTTAAGTACATTTATTTATTTCGCAGTGGATCTCTAATTTTACCTTACAAAAGTAAAATTTAATACCTTACAAACAATAAACTGCCCTTTTTCCCTTTTTCTTCAGCTCCTGGAGAATACCATTTTACTTACTGTTTCTATTATTTTGACTGGTTTCCATATTCTTATCAATGTAATTATATAATATGTTTCTTTTTGACTATTATATGTAACATATTCTCAGGCTTTGTTTTTGTAAGATTATGTCAGAATATCTTTGTTTTAAAATGAAATAATATTCTATTATATGTATATGTCACATTTTAAAAATTTGATACTGATCTCTAAAGGGGCATTTGTATTCTTTCCAGGAATCATCTTTTGTAAATAATAATGAAGAACATGCATGTGTAAATACCTATTTAAAGTCTTGTTTTGTTTTTTTTTGCCAGAGTCTCGCTGTCACCCAGGCTGGAGTGCAGTGGCATGACTTCGGCTCACTGCAACCTCTGCCTCCCAGGTTCATGCCATTCTCCTGCCTCAGCCTCCCGAGTAGCTGGGACTACAGGCACCTGCCACCATGCCCTGCTAATTTTTTTTCTTATTTTATTTTTATTTTTTATTTTTAGTAGAGATGGGGTTTCACAGTGTTAGCCAGGATGGTCTTGATCTCCTGATCTCGTGATCCACCCGCCTTGGCCTCCCAAAGTGCTGGGATTACAGGCATGAGCCACTGTGCCCGGCCTAAAGTCCTGCTTTAAATGTTCTTGGAATAGTTTAGATACAGTGTCGTAGTACTATGTGTATGTTCATATTTTTATTTCCCAAGCCTTTGATGTTATATCCAAAAAGTGATTGCTAAGACCAGTTGCATGAAGGCTTCACTGTCTGTTTTTATTAGATTCCACATATGTGTAAGGTCATGTGGTATTTGTCTCAGTGTATCTGGTTTCCTTCCATAACATGATCCAGCAATTTGAATTCTTTTTTTCTTGCATATATAGTCTTAGAATCAAAAGAACCATCTTAAATTACAATGTTTATTGTTTAAATATATGTCACCTTGTGATACATTTTTTTCTATAATGGCTGTACTAACTTACAGTCTTACCAGCTGAATATGTTAACTTTTCTATACCTTCTCATAATTTTTTTTCTTTCTAATTACAGTCATTCTAACTGCAGTGAAGTTGCATCTTGTTGTGGCTTTGATTTGCATATCTCTGATAATTAGTGATGCTGAGCATCTTCGCATGTTTTTGGCCATTTGTAGTTCTTCTTTTGAAAATTGTATCTTAGCCGAGTGCGGTGGCTAACGCCTGTAATCCCAGCAGTTTGGGAGGCTGACGCGGGTGAATCACCTGAGGTCAAGAGTTTGAGACCAGCCTAGCCAACATGGTGAAACCCCGTCTCTACTAAAAATACAAAAATTAGCCGGGCGTGATGGCGCACACCTGTAATCCCAGCTACTCGGGAGGATGAGGTGGAAGAATCACTTGAGCCCGGAGGCGGAGGTTGCAGTGAGCTGAGATCAGGCCACTGAACTCCAGCCTGGGTGACAGAGTGAGAACCTGTCTCAAAAAAAAAAAAAAAAAGAAAGAAAAAGAAAAATGTGTCTGTAAGTCTCTTGCCTATTTTCAAATTATGTGTTATATATGTTGTTATATATTCTGCAAGTTTATCTTGTCAGATGTATATTTTGCAAATATTCTCTTTCATTTTATAGATTATCTCTTCATTGTTTACTGTGCAAAACATTCTTAGTTTGTTGTAATCCCATTTGCATATTTTTGTGTGTCTTTTGAGGTCTTAAAAATTCTTTGTTCTGCAATATGTGGTAAAGCATTCCTCTGTTTTACTTCAAATAGCTTTATAGGTTTAGGTTTCCTTTTTTTTTTTTTTTTTGAGATGGAGTCTTGCCCTGACACCAAGGCTGGAGTGCAGTGGCACTATCTCGGCTCACTGCAACCTCCGCCTCCCGGGTTCAAGCAATTCTCCTGCCCCAACCTCCCAAGTAGCTGGGATTACAGGCACACACCTCCATGCCCAGCTAATTTTTGCATTTTTAGTAGAGATGGGGTTTCACCATGTTGGTCAGGCTGGTCTCGAACTTCTGACCTCGTGATCCGCCCGCCTCGGCCTCCCAAAGTGCTGGGATTAAAGGCGTGAGCCACCACACCCGGGTTCTATTTAAATCTTTATTTGTGATTGAGTTTTTATCATAAGAGGTAGGGGCCTAGGTTCATTTTTTTATTATGTAGATAATCAATTTTTCAAGCACCATTTATTGAAAAGACTGTCTTTTTCCAGCTGTGTGTTCTGGACATCTTTGTTGAAAATCACTTGGCTCTAGGTTCATGAATTTATTACTAGGCTCACTGGATACTTTGATCTATTTTTATGTCAGTATCATCCTGTTTTGCTCACTATAGCTTCATAGTATGTTTTGGAGCCAGGAAGTGTGATGCTCCTAGCTTTGTTCTTTTGGCTCAGGATTACTTTTGCTGTTCGTGGGTCTTTGGTGGTTCCCTATACATTTTAATCTTTTTTTTTTTTCGATTTCTGTGAAAAAAGTCATTGGCATTTTGATAGAGATTGCATTGAATCTGTAGATCATCTTGTGTAGTATAGCCACTTTTATATTTTTTCAATTCATGAGCAAAAAATATCTTTCAATTTTTCATGTCTTTTTCAGTTTTTTATCAATGTTATATAATTCTCAGTGTAGAGAGTGTTTACCTTTTTAATTAAGTTTGCCACTAGACATCTAGACATCTTTATTTTTATTGTGTATGTAGAAGGAGTATTTGGCAAAATTCAACATGCCTTTGTGCTTTAAGAAACTCAACAAATTAGGTATAGATGGTACGTACCCCAACGCAATAAAGGCCATGTATGACAAATCAATGACTGATATCATACTAAACAGGAAAGAGCAGAGCACTTTTTATCTGAGATCTCAGACAAGACAAGGATGTGTTCATTTTATATTATACTTGTGTATGACAATATTCAACTGTGTACACTGTAAGACTGTGGAGCATGGCCGGGCATGGTGGCTCATTATCCCAGCCTGTAATCCCAGCACTTTGGGAGGCTAAGGCAGGTGGATCATTGCTGGGGCTACCAGAAGTGCCAAGATGAGATTACCTAGAGAAACAGGCAGGTTGGCCAAGCAGCTAGGGGCACCACCCTTTCTGGGGAACTCCTTATGGCCCTTATTCCAACTTAGCCTAACAACCTGCCCCCCTGCAATATGCTCAAGAGAAAAAGAAATGGGGTATCAAATGTGAATGTACCCTAGGACCTGTAAGATTGTGTAAATTGAGAGTTTTTTTTTTTTTTTTTTTTTTTTGAGACAGAGTCTCAGTTGCCCAGGCTGGAGTGCAGTGGCTCGATCTCGGCTCACTGCAAGCTACACCTCCCAGGTTCACACCATTCTCCTGCCTCAGCCTCCCGAGTAGCTGGGATTACAGGCGCCCGCCACCATGCCTGGCTAATTTTTTGTATTATTAGTAGAGATGGGGTTTCACTGTGTCAGCCAGGATGGTCTTGATCTCCTGACCTCGTGATCCGCCCACCTCGGCCTCCCAAAGTGCTGGGATTACAGGCGTGAGCCACTGTACCTGGCCCTGCGAGAGTTTTTGTTTTGTTTTGTTTTCCCTAGGTCCTCCAGCAGGAAGCAAAAAGGGCACTCGATAATTCTTGTCTTTTTGGGAGACAGAATCTCTATCAGCTGTAAACAACAGACAAACAAAACTAAAACTCTCTTTTTGACAAGTTTGTAAAGCCTGGACGTCTATAATAATCCTCCAGGCCCTATGCCGCTCTCCTTAATTCAGCCAGTTCAGCAACAAGAAGCCTACCCAGTGGGAAGAATGGTAGGTAGACTTCACTTAATTGCCAACCTATCTAGGCTAGAAATACCTTCTGATTTTTGGGGACCCCCTTACTGCCTGGGTTGAAGCCTCTCATACTAGAAAAGATTCAGGTACTTGCCAGGATCATTCTGAAAGAAATTATCTCTTTGGGTTTCCACGGTCTTCACAAAGTAACAATGGTCCGTATTTTATTTTACAAACTACCCAAGCAGTGGCAAAAGCCCTACGGGTAAAATACTTTTCACACTCCTCCTGAAAGCCACAGTCTCCCAGGAGGGTAGAAAGGACTAACCAAGCTATTAAAAGGACCCTGGGCAAATGATGCCAGGATGCCTCTTTCCCATGGCTAGAACTTCTGCCCATGGCACTTCTTCAGATCAGAATAGCCCCTAAATTATATCTATGCCTTAGTTTCTTCGAAGTCCTATATTAGAGACCCTTTCTACATGCAAACCTATTATTATACCCAGAGGTTACCAAATTAACCCAGTACATAAAATCGCTGACTCAATTTCAAGAGGCCATCCAGGAGTTTGGACAAACAATTATGAGTTTGACCCCCACTCCAACAACCCTTATAACCAGGCAGGGTAACAAGTCCTCATTAAAATCTGGAGATATGGGTCTCCTGGATCTCAACTAACCCCATTACAAAAGAACAATTTTACTATCATACTTCTCACCCCAATAGCTATCAAGTTTCCTGGCATCTCTAGCTGGACATACTACTTTTGAATACAACTGGAAACACGTTAAGCAACCAAAGATGGAACCAATACTCAGCTACTCCTGCGAGCCACCGGAGGACTTACAAATTTCTCTCTAAATGAGAAGCTAAGTAATGCTCTTCCTCATTTTATCTCAAAGTAGGGTAATCCCAATATTGGCAATCTTATTTGCAGTGGTACTCTTGATTCTTACCTTAACCCTACCTTGCACACCACCAGGTGTTCCATTAAGAGCTTGCTTTATCTAATATTAATTTTTTAACCTAGTTATTTTACTTTTGACTGCTTTAGTCCATCAGCAATGTAGTATTTTCGTGTCTATATTAGAAGTCATAATACTCTTTGCAGATTTACTAATATGCCTTTGTTACTGTAAACCAACACCCTCTCCAGGGAAGTTTGCTATGTCCCTCCTACATTTAAACATCAAAGCCATAATCTGAGTAGTGATCTCTCTCTCTCTCTAATACTCATTGGGTTAACAGTCTCTCTTCTTAATCAAGCATCTCAATTTGGCCCTATTCTACTTCCCTTGGAACCATGCAGCCTAATGTTCTATGGTCATTACTCATACTTCTGACTAAAGTCACCCTCATATGCCCTAACTGCCCACAACTTTTTTTTAAGCACTTTGCAGGCAACTCCACAACTACTAAACTCTACCAGTTCTTCCTATGCCTCAACCTGTTAGCTAGTCATGAATTCCTCTTCATCCAGGGTGGGAATGGCCTACTTGGCCACAATACAAGAATGGACATCTACTCAAGCTCAACTTAGCTTCACCTACCATCGGGACCTCTCTACCCAAAACCTTCCCTCTGCTAGTATAATCTTTTTGACAAAACCTAAAGCAGCGTTTTAAGATTTTCTGAAACCCACCCCCATTTTTTCAAGTCCCGTTGTTCTCCCCTGCTACCCTCATTGGCCAGGCACTCCTATGCATCTGTGCTACTGTAAATTGCAGAACCATTGTGGATGCTTTAGACCCAGCACAATGCAACACAATGAGCACCATTATTGATATTTCTCAAAATTTTGTTTCACTAAATATTCTCAACATCAAATGAGATTTTCTATTCTCCCCCAAATGTTTTAACACCTGGACTATTCATCCAAAATGACGCCACTGAATTCTGTGTCGGTCACCCTTCTTGGAGTCAACCCAACCGATGGTGTCAACGAAGCCAGTATAATTTATGCAAAAGGTTTCAAGTCTTTGTTTCAGAAAACCCTCCTCCTTGATACTACTAGAGACATCCCCGTGATAAAACAAAACAAACACATAGGACCGATGTCTGGCTCCCCTGGCAGCAGCAACTTTAGTGGCAGGATCTCACATATTGGGTAGCCAACAAGGACCCTGGTCAATGTTTGGAACTGACCTCACCTTCTGCATCCATTTTTATTGACTACAGAACTTTACTTCCTGTGTGAAATGCAGGCTCATCTTTGCCTCTCAGGAAACTTGACGAGCACATGCACTCTGGCTTCCTTCACCCCTAAAATTTCCATTGTCCTGGGTGAGGCTTCCTTGCTGTTACCCTTTACTACCTCAAACCAGATCAACTGAGCAGTTTATCTTTTTTTTTTCTCAATGAGCTTGGCATCACAAGTGCCACTACAGGAATAGCTGGCATAATTATTACCTCCTCAACTTACCACAACCTGTCTCTAGAACTGACTCAAAAAACAGAAACCACTGCTCAGACTCTTAGAGTTACAGCAACAAGTTGATTATCTCCTGGCTGTAGTTCAATATTGTAGAGGTCTTGCCACATGCAGCTCAGGAAAGAATCTGCCTTATGCTAGGAGAAAAATGCTGTTTCTGGGTTAACAGATTAGGGAAAGTCCAGGACCATGTTAGAGATTTTATAAACCAAGCCTGTCACCATCAGAAACATGCCACTGAGAGCTAGTGCTCCTGGGGTGCCAACTGGTTCAAATTCTCATCACATCCCTTTTTTGGGGATCCCTAGTTCTCTTTTGTGAGCTTTACTCACTATATCTAGTAACCACGTTTGTTTCCTCTCACCTGGAAACTCTCAGACTTCAAATGGTCCTGCAACAGGAATATCGACCTATTTTCTTCCTTTCTGTACAGCCATGTTTCTCCACATTTCCTCTGGACACTGCAAGTCAAACCTGGGAAAACATGGAGGGAATCTTTTTTCTGACAAAGAGCAAGATAATGAGACACTGATGAGTTATCTTATGTCACCAGGAAGTAGTTACAGAAGACCCAGAGTGCACCTAGTCTCAAAGATTTTCAGAGTCGCCATCTATTGAGGGAATGTTAGAGTAGGCAGTTAGACATGAGCAGAAAAAAAGAGCCCCAGAGGGAAAAAACCTCAATGTCCAAAGACAACTCAAAACATGTATGCTAAATTTGAGCAGAGAGGAGCAGAAATACCTATGAAGAACACCCTGAAACACCCCTTAAGACACCCAGTAATTGCTCATACTGTGATTAAACTGTCAGAATGTAGCTAGCTACATGCTGATAAAAAGGGAGAAAGGGCTAAAGGAAAATTCCTAAGAGATATGCAGACATAGTAAGTACACATTTGACTGCTATATTATTTTCCTAAGGTGGTGGTAATAAGCAGTGCTGCCATTAAGATTCATTGATCACTGGAACTCACACATGTACATCAGCTGACAGTAAGGAAGCATCTCACAGACCTGGGCAGAAACTCAATGAGGATAAAAGAAGAGATTTACCAGGAAGCAGGATACTGAACAAAGGCAGACACTTCAGACAGAGGTGGGAATTTTTTTTTTAAGTCTATGATAATAAAAACTGCAACATGTAACTCTCAAGACTGTTTCCAGCTGGGCCAGCCTACTCCTCTTTTGGTGTGTTCTTTGTGTCTGGGCTGAATTGTTTCTCTCAAGAAAACAAGAACTGAGGACTTCGCACTTCTTGGTAACACTTTCACCCTCCCCCACCTCTTGACAAACACCATTGTACTTTGTTTTTATGAGATGACTACTAAAAATATCTCACATAAATGAAATTATAATTTTTTTTTTGCGACGTAATCTCGCTGTGTTGCCCAGGCTGGAGTGCAGCGGCACGATCTTGGCTCACTGCAAGCTCCACCTCCTGGGTTCACGCCATTCTCCTGCCTCAGCCTCCCAAGTAGCTGGGACTACAGGTGCTGCCACCATGCCTGGCTAATTTTTTGTATTTTTAGTAGAGATGGGGTTTCACCGTGATAGCCAGGACGGTCTTGAGTTCGAGACCTTTGCCTCCCAAAGTGCTGAGATTACAAGCGTGAGCCACCACGCCCAGCCCAGTGTTTGTTAGTTTTTTATTAAGAATGGGTGTTGAGGCCAGGCGCGGTGGCTCACGCCTGTAATCCCAGCATTTTGGGAGGCAGAGGTGGGCGGATCACGAGGTCAGGAGATCGAGACCATCCTGGCTAACACGGTGAAACCCTGTCTCTACTAAAAACACAAAAAAATTAGCTGGGCGCAGTGGCGGGCGCCTGTAGTCCCAGCTACTCGGGATGCTGAGGCAGGAGAATGGCGTGAACCCAGGAGGCGGAGCTTGCAGTGAGCTGAGATCGCGCCACTGCACTCCAGCCTGGACGACAGAGCAAGACTGTCTCAAAAAAAAAAAAAAAAAAGAATGGGTGTTAAAGATAATCATGTATTTTCTGTTTGAAGAGGTTGTTTACTGTAGTAGTTAAGACTTATCTCTGGAGTAAAAGTTGCCTGTTTTACTACTGGCTCTTCTGTTGTGAGCAAGTCATTTTTTCTCTGTGGCTCTGTTCCTTCCTCCGTAAAATAAGGATAATAATAATATCTATGCATTGACTTTCTGTGAAAATTAACACATATACAGGGTTATGGTTAGTATTTGGTATATATTATTATGTATATGCTGAATTACATTAATGTAATTAATGAACGTTTGAATTCAATAGCTGCCATAATCTGATTTTCCAGAGAAGCCGACGAAGGACTTGGATAAAGTGACTAAAAATGAAAACTGTAACTCATGAACTGCATCCACTAAAACAAAAAAAAATCATAACAGACAAATTTCCTCAAGATTGTAACATGAATCTCAACAGAAAAGATCACTGCAGATTTTGAATCTTGAATCTATACAGATCATTCTACTTTTCCAACACTTAACATTTACACTCAAAAATAAATCAGCTTAATAAAAAAGTTTTGCTATGTCATAGAAAATGGTATGTAAAATTCTCCACCTACCATTAAGTCTCTTAAAAATTTCAAGAGGGCCGGGTGCGGTGGCTCCCGCCTGTAATCCCAGCACTTTGGGAGGCCAAGGCGGGTGGATCACGAGGTCATGAGATCGAGACCATCCTGGCTAAAATGGTGAAACCCCGTCTCTACTAAAAATACAAAAAATTAGCCAGGCGTGGGAGTGGGCGCCTGTAGTCCCAGCTACTCGGGAGGCTTAGGAAAGAGAATGGCGTGAACCCAGCAGGCAGAGGTTGCAGTGAGCTGAGATCGCTGCAGGTTAGCCTTGGCGACAGAGCGAGATTCTGTCTCAAAAAAAAAAAAAAGAAGTCTTTCTAAGATATATTTTATCTTGAGATTTCAAAATTCTGATGAGTTTCTTCATATGGTGCTTACAATGTGCAACCCACTTAATGTTTTACCTATTCTAACTTATGTTTAACACACTTTTTGTTAGAATCTCATATAATTTTTCCTTTACCAATACAGAGAAGCAATGCTGACTTAATCCTCTTACCTATGGACAGTGAATTGCTCTTATCTCAAGTGATCTGAATGTTGCATTGATAAATTATAAATAATCTCAAACAACCCAGTTAAAAACAATAATTTACCACATTAAAAATTCTAAACTTCTCATCTGAACCTTGAAAGTCCATGTGAAATTACATGGCATGAAGAGACCAGCGAGGAAACTGTAGCCAAAACACAAAGGAAAAGAAGACCTCTGAGGCATACTTAGCTCTGGATAAACACATGAAGACATCACAAAACTAAAGATAATTAGAAAATAAAAACAGAAATCCTCTTTAAATTCAGAATGAGTCAGTTTTGCAGCTTGGGAACAGATGTCCTCTCCACATGCACAATTAATGACATTTCTTCACCATAGATATTTTCAGTCTTTTACTTGGAGCTACAAACTAACTCCAGGAAAGTTTATGGCTAGTTATGGAGAATCTATTACACACCCAGCACTATGTGTGTTTGTTTACTACAATTTATCAAAACATCCCCAATACTTATGTTTTCCCAGTACTCGCCTGAACAAATTGGCCCAAAAAACTTATTTATATCAATTATAAAAAGTGAAAGGAACAATAAACAGCTTATATAAGGTTGTCCAATAAAATGAAATGTTCTAATTAAATAAAACAAATACACACATTGTGAAATTACATCTAAAAAGTATTTTTGGTGCACTAAATTTTATAAAAACGATTTTTACAATTTCTGACAAGCTCACATACTTTATGAAGTGAAAACAAAAAAAAATGAGAAAATTATAGCTAGAGCTTGAGGACCACATAGAACCAGAATTGATTGGCATGGGGAGATTCTCAACAATGATCCATTAGATTGTACAGTAATTAAATGAAAAGAATATAGATTTGATTTCAAAATGTTTTAGTTTCTAGATTTCTAGTAAATTACCTATCCACAGTATTAATAGAACCTTCTTTGTTCCAATATTGCTATTTTCTTTGGAAAATAGGTACAAACTCTCATGCAAACACAATTGCTTGCTCCATAATTTCCTTGCGCCCAAGGTTTATCTTTAGAGCACAAAATTTCTATGTTTAACAACTCCATGTAAATTAAAACTAAAAGTCTGTATGTGTTTGCAGGAGGACATGCCACATGTTCAAAGATATATATGAAACATTTTTGAAAAGTATTCAAGACTCAGGAATGTATGAATGTTTATTAGAAACATAAAATGACCTGTAGTTAAAAATAATTAAAGTGTGTAACTGGATTGTGTGTAATACAAAGGGTAAATGCTTGAGGTGATGAATAACTCATTTACTGTGGTGTGATTATTACATACTGTATGCCTGTATCAAAATAACCCATATATACCATAAATATATACACATACTATGTACTCACAAAACCTTTTGAAAAATTTCAGTAAGAATAAAAATGTAACATGCAAACAATATTCTTCAATTTATTTGCTGTTGAAAGCCAGGAAAAAGACTAGGGATGTCATTCAATTATATTACCAGATAGTACATTGTTACCATCTTTAATGTACACCCTTGAGTAAGGTGGGATAGGTGAAAGTTGGTGGCATAATAAAATACTTCATTCACGGCACAAAAATTTTAACACAATAACAATTTTTATTTCAAAAATTAAGTTCACATATGATCTTAAGATAATTTTTAAATTTACTGCATTTTATTACATTTATTACATACATGTACAGTTGGCAAAACAATTTACTACTAAAATTTAGATTCTCTCTCAGTATAACGCAAAGTATTACTCTGAACACCTACTTCAGGCATCACTCAATAAGTCAACCACTAAAAGCCTCTCTGCTCAGATTTTCCTGATGCATCTTTCATTTCTCTTTTATGTAGAAGTGTATGAATAATGCCCACCTAATGCAAAGGAATTTCTCATATCTCTGATGCAGCAACAATAAATCACATGCTTTCACATAAATGAGAATGTTGAAATAGTATAATTTTAGAGTTGAATTATTTGCTTTTCAAAAAAATTTTTACTTTTTTCAAGTGAAAAAAATATACTTTGAATATATCTCTTCAAAAACCTACTTTTCAACTTATATACAAAGAACTTTTCTAACAGGTTCAACTTTTGTTATACTTAATACTCTGATTTTAAAGTCTGAAGTGTTAGTTCCTTAGTTCTTTCTACTGTAAATCCTCTGATGTTTACATAGTCTTAATTTTAGCCTAAATATTTCTTCACATTTACTGCATCTACAAATTATATTCTAGTAAAAACTCTGGTGTTTCTTTTTTTGAGAGAGTTTCATTCTTGTTACCCAGGCTGGAGTGCGATGGCACGATCTCAGCTCACTGCAACCTCCACCTCCTGGGTTCAAGCCATTCTCCTGTCTCAGCCTCCTGAGTAGCTGGGATTACAGCCATGCACCACCATGTCCTGCTAATTTTTGTATTTTTAGTAGAGACGGGGTTTCTCCATATTGGTCAGGCTGTCCTCGAACTCCCGACCTCAGGTGATCCACCCTCCTTGACTTCCCAAAGTGTTGGGATTACAAGTGTGAGCCACTGCGCCTGGCCTCTGGTGTTTCTTAACCTGCAGTTTCTGGACAGAGGTTTTTCCACATTTATTACATTTGTAGGATTTCTCTCCAATATAAATTCTCTGATGTTGAACAAAGTTTAAGCAACTGCTTCAGAGTTTTCCTCTAGTACAAAATGTATATAGTAAGTTCTGGGATACAAGTACAGATACTAGAGCCCTCTTTATCTTTGTATTCTGTCTTAAGACTACTCTTCTTCACTTTAATGGCCTATATTTTCTAAAAGGTCTTTCAACAGAAATTACATTTATAATGCTTTTATTAACTATAAATTTCAAGTAGACATTAATAGCTTTTGTATATTTTTATATTTGTACAAGTATTCTCACATATAAATACTATCATGTGCAAAAATACTAAGCATTGGTTACAAGTTTTGCCACATTTTTTGTATTTCCAGGTGTTTTCTTCAGTAGGAATTACATACACTAAGAAGTGACTAGAATTGGAAGTCTTTGCCACATTTTCAATTTTAATTTGGCTTCTCATCAATATAATTACTCTTATGTCTACAACAGATTGAGGTGTGGTTAAAAGCTTTCTCACATTTTTCACATTTGTAGAGTTTCTCTCCATTATGAATTATCTTATGATTAGAAAGGATCAAGGAGCATTTAAAGACTGCCACATTCTTCACCTTCGTAAGACATTCCCTGGTATGAGTTCTCTTATGTTTAAGAATGCTGGAGTATGACTTAAAGGCTTTGCCACATTCTTTACACTTGTATGGTTTTATCTCCAGTATGAATTTTCTTATGTGTATAAAGAGTTGCAGACTGTCTAAAGGTTTTGCCACATTCTCCACACGTGTAGGGTTTCTCTCCAGTATGAATTTTCTTATGTGCATAAAGATTTGCAGACTGTCTAAAGGTTTTGCCACATTCTCCACATGTGTAGGGTTTCTCTCCAGTATGAATTCTCCTATGTACATAAAGGTTTCCAGACTGTCTAAAGGCTTTGCCACATTCTTCACATGTGTAGGGTTTCTCTCCAGTATGAATTCTCCTATGTTTAGTAAGGGTTGTGGAACTAGTAAACGCTTTACCACATTCTAAACATTTAAAGGGTTTCTCGCCTGTATGAATCCTCTTATGTTTAGCAAAGCTTGAGGATGAGGTAATGACTTTGCCACATTCCTTACATTTGTAGGGTTTCTTTCCAGTATGAATTTTCTCATGTCTATTCAGGTGTGAGGACTGTTTAAACACTTTCCCACATTCTTTACATGTGTAGAGTTTATCTCCAGTATGAATTTTCTTATATTCATTCAGGTTTGTGGACCATCCAAAGGCTCTGCCATGATCTTCACATTTGTAGGGTTTCTCTCTGGTGTGAACTCTCCTATGTGTAGTAAGGTTTCTTGACCTAATAAAGGCTTTGCCATACTCTTCACATTTGTAAGGTTTCTCTCCAGTATGAATTTTCTTGTGTTGATTCAGGTCTGTGTACCGTCCAAAGGCTTTGCCACAGTCTTCACATTTGTAAGGTTTCTCTCCAGTATGAATTCTCCTATGTACATAAAGGTTTGCGGACTGTCTAAAGGTTTTACCACATTCTTCACATGTGTAGGGTTTCTCTCCAGTATGAATTCTCCTATGTACATAAAGGATTGCGGACTGTCTAAAGGCTTTGCCACATACTTCACATGTGTAGGGTTTCTCTCCAGTATGAATTCTCCTATGTTTAGTAAGGGTTGTGGAACTAGTAAATGCTTTACCACATTCTAAACATTCAAAGGGTTTCTCGCCAGTATGAATCCTCTTATGTTTAGCAAAGCTTGAGGATGAGGTAATGACTTTGCCACATTGCTTACATTTGTAGGGTTTCTTTCCAGTATGAATTTTCTCATGTTTATTCAGGTGTGAGGAATGTATAAAGGCTTTCCCACATTCTTCACATTTGTAGGGTTTATCTCCAGTATGAATTTTCTTATATTCATTCAGGTTTGTGGACCATCCAAAGGCTCTGTCACGATCTTCACCTGTGTAGGGTTTCTCTCTGGTGTGAACTCTCTTATGTGCAGTAAGGTTTTTTGAACTATTAAAGGCTTTGCCACACTCTTCACATTTGTAAGGTTTCTCTCCAGTATGAAATTTCTTGTGTTGATTCAGGGCCGTGTACCGTCCAAAGGCTTTGCCACAGTCTTCGCATTTGTAAGGTTTCTCTCCAGTATGAATTCTCCTATGTACGTAAAGGTTTGCGGACTGTCTAAAGGTTTTACCACATTCTTCACATGTGTAGGGTTTCTCTCCAGTATGAATTCTCCTATGTACATAAAGGTTTGCAGACTGTCTAAAGGCTTTGCCACATACTTCACATGTGTAGGGTTTCTCTCCAGTATGAATTCTCCTATGTTTAGTAAGGGTTGTGGAAATATTAAAGGCTTTACCACATTCTAAACATTTAAAGGGTTTCTCGCCTGTATGAATCCTCTTATGTTTAGCAAAGCTTGAGGATGAGGTAATGACTTTGCCACATTCCTTACATTTGTACGGCTTCTCTCTAGTATGAATTTTCTCATGTTTATTCAGGTGTGAGGAATGTATAAAGGCTTTCCCACATTCTTCACATTTGTAGGGTTTATCATCTCCAGTATGAATTTTCTTATATTCATTTAGGTTTGTGGACCATCCAAAGGCTCTGTCACGATCTTCACCTGTGTAGGATTTCTCTCTGGTGTGAATTCTCTTATGTGCAGTAAGGTTTGTTGACCTATTAAAGGCTTTGCCACACTCTTCACATTTGTAACGTTTCTCTCCAGTATGAATTTTTTTGTGTTGATTCAGGTCTGTGTACCATCCAAAGTCTTTGCCACGTTCTTCACAAGTGTAGGGTTTCTCTCCAGCATGAATTCCTTTATGTTGAGTTAGGTCTGAGAACTTCTGAAATGACTTGCCACATTCGTTACATTTAAAGTGGTTCTCTCCAGTATGTCTTGTCTTATATTTGTTTGAATTTGCAAATTTACTAAAAACTGTGACATGTGCATTACACTGAAATATTTTGCTCTGAGTATTTGACAAGCATTGATTAATTCCACTATAAACTCCTTTCTGCACTTTACACACACTCATACTTTTACAGTCTTTCCTTAATTGTAAATTATCATGCCCATATTTCTCATATCTTCTCAGTATAAGTTTGTGGAATGAATCTTCTATCCCCTGCACTGGCAAAAAGTCTTGGGTGAAATGAGAACACATAGCTGAAAGAAATAAAAATAACAAATTATCCCAGTTACTAGATTCATATGCATATACTTTACAAATCATAAAATTATACAAAGTACACTAGTAAGATCGCATAACAAAATACCACAAGTCATAACTTCTTCACATATACATGTAACAAACATATAGTGATCAAAATGCCTTTGTGTGAAATCTATAAATGAGTTAATTGTATGCAATCCCTCAGGTAAGCACAATGCCAAGAGCCACATAGAACAGGAATGAATGTTTGTTACATTTACCCACCAACAGCTCTTCCTCCTCCCCAATATAGCACTGTGCCATTAGGAGTAAAGTATCAACTCCTGGCTTCTTCCTTTAAAAAAAAAAAATACTGATACACATATCCTTACTTCTGGCTTTTGAGTGTCTTTACAAAACCTGGTTTCTGTCTCCAATACCACACAGAGTGCTGACAGAAATGGTGATATACTTTGGGAGGACAGATTGGGTCTGCTGAAACCAAATGTAAATGTTTCAGGAGCAGACTGCAGTGCTAAATACAGACAACAGGTAGAACAAGTGATTAGAGACTGTTAAGAAGAAACATGAGAGACCACGGTGAAACCCCGCCTCTACTAAAAAATACAAAAAATTAGCCGGGCGTGGTGGTGGGCGCCTGTAGTCCCAGCTACTTGGAGAGGCTGAGGCAGGAGAATGGCGTGAACCCGGGAGGCGGAGCTTGCAGTGAGCCGAGATTGCGCCACTGCACTCCAGCCTGGGCCTGGGTGACAGAGCGAGACTCCATCTCAAAAAAAAAAAAAAAAAGAAACATGAACAAACCCTTTTAACTGAAAAATAAACACAAAATTCCAGAGGACACATCCTTATAACATGTATGAGAGGTTACCATAATCTCTATCAAGGACAATTGGTTTCAGACTATGTCAGGAAAAAGCTACATTGTAAAGATTGTGACAAATAGCTTTTTGTTAACGTTCAAATAACAACCAAACATTACAATGTATACAAAATATTAGGACAACATGGTCCAACAATTTAAAAATTTTCAGAAAAGGGACCAGGCATGGTGGCTCACACCAGTAATGCCAGCACTTTGGGAGGCTGAGGTCGGTTGATCATGAGGTGAGGAGATAGACACCACCTTGGCTAACATGGTGAAACACCGTCCCTACTAAAAATACAAAAAAAACTAGCCAGACGTGGTGATGGTGCCTGTAGTCCTAGCTATGCAGGAGGCTGAGACAGGAGAATGGCATAAACACAGGAGGCAAAGCTTGCAGTGAGCTGAGATCACGCCACTGCGCTCCAGCCTGGGAGACAGGGCGAGACTCTGACACACACACACACACACACACACACACACACACACACACACACACAAATTATCACAAAAGGCCAGGCATGGTGGCTCATGGCTGTAACCCCAGCACTTTGGGAGGCCGAGGCGGGCAGATCATGAGGTCAGGAGATCAAAAACATCCTGGCCCAAATGGTGAAAACTCTGTCTCTACTAAAACTACAAAAATTAGCTGGGCAAGGTGGCACATGCCTGTAGTCCCAGCTACTCGGAAGGCTGAGGCAGGAGAATTGCTTGAACCAGGGAGGTGGAGGTTGCAGTGAGCCAAGATCACACCATTGCACTCCAGCCTGGGTGACAGAATGAGACTCCATCTCAAAAAAAAAAAAAAATCCAGAACAAAAATTAAAAATGAAGACGTACAAAGTTTTAAAATTTGACCTGAATAAAACTCAATGAGCTAAATGGTAACAAAACTAAATTAAAATATATACATATAAAAATGAAAACAAACATTAAAAATATAAAAAACATGGAGGTGAAGAATACAAAAATAATGCCTGAGAAATTTTCAAAAGTAAAAAAAGAATGTGGTCAGGCATGGTGGCTCATGCCTGTAATCCCAGCACTTTGAGAGGCCGAGGCTGGTGGATCACGAGGTCAGGAGAGTGAGACCATACTGGCTAACACGATGAAACCGTCTCTACTAAAAATACAAAAAAAATTAGCTGGGCTTGGTGGTGGGCACCTGTAGTCCCAGCTATGCGGGAGGCTGAGGCAGGAGAATGGTGTGAACCTGTGAGGCAGAGCTTGCAGTGAGCCAAGATTGTGCCACTGCATTCCAGCCTGGGCAACAGAGCAAGACTTTCATTTAAAAAAAAAAAAAAAATGAAGGAGCTCAACAAACTTCAACTAGGATACACAAAGAGATTTATAACAAAGCACATAATAAGCAAAGTTTTAAAAGTCAAAGGCAAAAATGGAATCTTAGAAGCAGCAAACAATATTAAACTCTTATTTTAAATATATTTAAATATAAATGTGTCACTTATAAGTGTGCTCTTATAAGATAACAAGTGAATCTGTCAACATT
Organism: Hylobates moloch; assembly: GCF_009828535.3. Classification (NCBI taxonomy): domain Eukaryota; kingdom Metazoa; phylum Chordata; class Mammalia; order Primates; family Hylobatidae; genus Hylobates; species Hylobates moloch. Next base: position 83,789,383 of record NW_026652292.1, read on the forward strand.
GTTTCAGACAAGAGAAAGTTGTGATATAGTTAACGTGCTGAAGGAAAAATAGCTTCTAAGTGGGAATAATATAACCAGTAAAACAGTCCTAAAAATGAAGAAAAAGTAAAGACCTTTCAAGATAACCAAATGCTGAAAAGTATATTAGAACAACACCTGCCTTATAAAAAAAAATGCGGAACTATCTTCCATTGAAAATAACAGGATGCAAGAAAAAAAATGATTATATGAAAACACATAACTTTCTGAAAAACATGCACATACACAAATATAAAGTTCTGTATCATTATAATAGTGCAAAAAAGTTTTTTCTCTAAAATTTAAAAGATAAAAGCATAAAAATGATTATAAACTGTTCATCATAATCTGGTAATAAATATACAACATAAAAAATATGATTAGTGACATCAATAACAACATTGAGGGCAGATGTAATGAGGAAGAATTTTCAAATGCAACTCAAGTTACATTTTTGAGAGTTTAAAATATATTATTTTGGCTGGGCCCGGTGGCTCATGGCTGTGATCCCAGCACTTTGAGCGGCTGAGGCAGGTGGTCACGAGGTCAGGCGATCGAGATCATCCTGGCCAATATGGTGAAACCCCGTCTCTACTAAAAATACAAAAATTAGCTGGGCGTGGTGGCGTGTGCCTGTAGTCCCAGCTACTCAGGAGGCTGAGGCAGGAGAATCGCTTCAACCCAAGAGGCAGACGTTGCAGTAAGCTGAGATCGTGCCATTGCACTCCAGCCTGGGTGACACAGTGAGACTCCCTCTCAAAAAAAAAAAAAAAAATTATCTTTAAGAAATTTTTCAGAATTCCCAAGATACCACAAAGGTATAGATACACAAAAGTATAAGAAGTCCTATCAACACAAAAATTTAAAAGACAAACAGGAAGAGAGAAAAAGAAAATAAGGGACAGAAATAAAAAAATCCAGTAAAACAATTTATAAAACAGGTAAGCCTTTCTATTTCAGCAAATTATTCAATTATTTATGAAGTAAACTAACCATTCAAAATACATGTACCAAATAAAGGGACTGATTGCAAAAATTAAAAAACAAGATCCAACTTGTTTTTCTACAAGTCACTTGAGGTCTAATGATTAAAGGAGACTGAAAAAGGCAAGATGAAAGAAGACATTTCATGGAAATAACCAATTAAAAGGAGAACAGGTCCAAGTTATATAACGCAAAGTACATTTTAAGTCAAAAACTCTATTTCATAAAATATACTTTAAAAGCTCATAAGGGGCAAAGGAAGACATTAAACAATAATAAACAGGTTCATTTACTTAGAACCCATGACAAATGTGTATATACATATATTAATGTGTGTGCGTGTATCTTACACTAGGGTTCAAAATATACAAAGCAAATACTGACAGAATTAAAGCAAGATATAGGGAGCAATGTAATTGTAGTAGGATATTTCAATACCCCAATTTCTATAATGAATAATGAAACAAGACAGAATATTCATAAGGGAATAGAAGACTTGAAAGCAGTATAAAACAATTTTGCCTAAAAAGAAGATGTCTAAATTCCTTAATGCAATCTCCAGATTAAATGCAATCCCTGTCAAATTTCTAATTAAATTCTTCCAGAAAAAGAAACAGCAACCCCCAAATTTTATGGAATTTCAAGAAACAATGAAGCACTCAACAATCTTCAAGAAGAGTAACAATGTCAGAAACACTACAGTTCCTGATTTCAAAAAACATACAAAGCTAAAGAATTAAAACAATTTGGTATGAGTATGAAGGTGAACACCTAAATCAATAAAATCTGGCAAAAATATGAACTCTCACACATATGGTCACATGAAGAGTAATTTGGACACTCACAATTATTGTAGCATTGTTATTGAAAACAAATAAATGAAAGTAATGAAAATTTCTCTCACCAAATCAATGGATAAATATAATTTGAAATATTAAAATAATGAAACATTGGCCAATTAGCCAGGCATGGTGGCTCACGCCTGTAATCCCAGCAGTTTGGGAGGCCAAGACAGATGGATCACTTGAGGTCAGGCATTCGAAATCAGCTTGACCAATGTGGTGAAACCCTGTCTCTACTAAAAATACAAAAATTAGCTGGGCGTGGTGGTACACACCTGTAATTCCAGCTACTTGGGTGGCTGAGGCACAAGAATTGCTTGACCCTGGGAGGTGGAGGTTGCAGTGAGCTGGGATTGTGCCACTGCACTTACATTCTGACTGGGTTACAGAGCAAGACTCTGTCTCAAAAAAAAAAAATCCTTTAAAAAAAATAATGAAACATCGCTGTTTATAAAAAGCAAAAGTATCCTAATATGTATAATAAAGATAAATGTTGATGGCACTGTGTAACACAAAGTAAGTCAGCCATGAAGAGACAAAAATTGCATGAGTCAACTTACATGAGATACATAAAGCAGTCTGACTCTAAAATAGAAAACAGAATTGTTTTTGTAAAAGGCCAGAAAACAGAAAAAGTAGGTAGCCTTGCAAGATAAACATATTCCAGAGATAGAGTGCATAACAATATCGATATAATATGACTAAGGTAAATACTTAGAAGTATTTATGGCACATGTATACCTATGTAACAAAATCTGGATGTTCTGCACATGTACCCCAGAACTTAAATTATGATAACAAACTTTGGAAAAAAACAGTATTTAAGATTGTAAAGTTTTGGCTGGATGCGGTGTAATCTCAGCATTTTGGGAGGCCGAGGCGGGCAGATCATGAGGTCAGGAAATCAAGACCAGCCTGGCCAATATGGTGAAACCCCGTCTCTACAAAAAATACAAAAATTAGTTGGGCATGGTGGTGTGTGCCTGTAATCCCAGCTACTCAGGAGGCTGAGGCAGAAGAATCGCTTGAACCTGGGAGGCAGAGGTTGCAGTGAACTGACATCGCACCACTGCACTCCAGCCTGGGTGACAGAGACTCCATGTCAAAAAAAAAAAAAGATTGTAAAGTTTATGTGTTTTTGACAATTAAAAATAGTATCTAAAATTTGAGATACAGACATATGACAGTTTTTGAACTTATCTTCAAGTCGCAAAAGTGTTTCCCCCCCACACAAATATAGATTTACAAATAAATAGAGAGTAATATTAGGAGGATTTCAATGACTATTCAAAACCACCATTGAACACACACAAACAGAACAAGTAAACAACTCATAAACAATACAAAACCAATATGCATACAGATAAACATAGACTCATATTGGAAACAGACATATCAGTGATCCATATGTGACTTGTGCTCCAGTCTTCAGTCTTACAGCGTACACAGTTGAATGCTGTCATACACAATTATAATATAAAATAAAAACATCTTTGTCTTGTTCCAGATCTTAAAAAAAAAGATTTCTGCTCTTTCCTATCCAGTATGATATCAGCTATTAATCTGTCATATAGGGTCTTTACTGTATTGAGGTACATATGATCTATACCTAATTCATCGAGTTTCTTAAATCACACAGGCATGTTCGATTTTGCCAATGTTGCTTCTGCATCCACCTGGCCACCAGTTGGCCAGGTTCAGTGGCTGACGCCTGTAATCCTAGCACTTTGGGAGGCTGAGGCAGGAGGATTACCTGAGGTCTGGAGTTCAAGACCAGCCTGGTCAACATGGCGAAACCCTGTCTCTCCTAAAAATACAAAAATTAACCGGGTGCAGTCCAGCTACTCCCAGCTACTCAGGAGGCTGAGGCAGGAGAATTGCTTGAACCTAGGAGGCAGAGGTTGTGGTGAGCCAAGATCACACCAGTGCACTCCAATCTGGGCGACAAAGCAGGACTCCATCCCAAATTAAATAAATAAAATAAAATATGTCTAGCAGCAAACCAAATTGAAAAGGTGAACACTCTTTACACTGATAATTATAAAACATTGATAATGCTGGGTGTGGTGGCTCACGCCTGTAATCCTAGCACTTTGGTAGGCCAAGGTGGGCAGATCACGAGGTCAGTAGTTCGAGAGCAGCCTGACCAACATGGTGAAACCCCATCACTACTAAAAATACAAAAATTAGCGGGGCGTGGTGGCAAACGCCTGTCATCCCAGCTACTCAGGAGGTTGAGACAGAAGAATCATTTGAACCCAGGAGGCAGAGGTTGTGGTGCACTGATATTGTGCCATTGCACTCCAGCCTGGCCAACAGGGTAAGACTTCGTCTCAAAAAACAAACAACAACAAAATTGATAAAAAACTGAAAAAGACATAAAAATTGAAAGATATTTTTCCTCATGAATTGAAAAAACATTATGAAAGTGGCCATACTACCCAAGGTGATCTACAGATTCAATGCCATTTCTATCAAAATACCAAAGACTTTTTTCACAGAAATGGAATAAACAAGCTTAAAATTAACCAGAACCAACCAAAGACCCCCAAATAGCAAAGGTAATCCTGGGTAAAAAGAATCAAGCTGGAGGCATTACACCACCTGACTCCGAAATACACTATAAAGCTATAATAAGCAAAACAACATGATACTGGCATAAAAACAGACAGATCAAACTATCCAATGAGCCCAGTAATAAATTCATGAACCTAGAGGCAAGTGATTTTCAACAAAGATGTCAAGAACACACATTTGGAAAAAGACAGTCTTTTCAATAATTGGTGCTAGGAAAATTGATTATCTACATGATAATCAAAAAATGAAACTAGGCCCCTACCTCTTATGGTATAAAAAACTCAATCGCACATAAAGATTTAAATGTGAAACCCAAACCTATAAGGCTATTTGGGTAAATATAGAGGAATGCTTTACCACATATTACAGAGCAAAGAATTTTTAAGTAAGACCTCAAAAGCACAGGCAAAAGAAGTAACATTATGCAAATGGGATTACAACAAACTAAAAACGTTTTGCACAGCAAAGAAAACATTAACAAAGTGAAGAGATAATCTACAGAATGAAAGAAAATATTTGTGAAATATACACAACAAAAGATAAACTTATAGAATATTTAACAAACTTAACAACAAAAATAACACACAATTTAAAAATAGAGCAGAGACCTCCCATTCCAGGATGGCTGAATAGGAACGGCTCTGGTTTGCAGCTCCCAGCGTGATTGACGTAGAAGACGGGTGATTTCTTTTCTTTTTTTTTTTTTTGAGACAGAGTCTCACTGTCGCCCAGGCTGGAGTGCAGTGGCGTGATCTCGGCTCACTGCAACCTCCACCTCCTGGGTTTACGCCATTCTCCTGCCTCAGCCTCTCCCAGTAGCTGGGACTACAGGAGCACGCCACCACGCCCGGCTAATTTTTTTTGTATTTTTAGTAGAGACGGGGTTTCACCGTGTTAACCAGGATGATCTCGATCTCCTGACCTCATGATCCGCCCACCTTAGCCTCCCAAAGTGCTGGGATTACAAGCGTGAGCCACCACACCTGCCTGAAGACCGGTGATTTCTGCATTTCCACCTGAGGTACCTGGTTCATCTCATTGGGACTGGTTGGACAGTGGGTGCAGTGCAGCCCACTGACGGCAAGCCGAAACAGGGTGGGGCATCACCTCACCTGGGAAGCACAAGGGGTTGGGGGATTTCCCTCTCCTAGCCAAGGGAAGCTGTGACAGACTGTATCTGGAAAATCGGGATCTCCTGCCCAAATACTGTGTTTTTCCAGTGGTCTTAGCAAAGGGCACACCAGGAGATGATATCCCACGCCCGGCTTGCCAGGTCCCATACCCACAGAGCCTTGCTCACTGCTAGCGCAGCAGTCTGAGATTGACCTGAGAGGCAGCAGCCTGGCAGGGGGAGGAGCATCCACTATTGCTGAGGCTTGAGTAAGTAAACAAAGCAGCCAGGGAAGCTCAAACTGGGCAAAGTGCACTGCAGCTCAACAAGGCCAGTTGCCTCTGTAGATTCCACCTCTAGGGGGAGGGCATAGCTGAACAAAAGGCAGCAGAAACTTCTGCAGATTTAATCGTCCCTGTATGACGGCTCTGAAGAGAACCGTGGTTCTCCCAGCATGGTGTTTGAGATCTGAGAATGGGCAGACTGCCTCCTCAAGTGGGTCCCTGACCCCTATGTAGCCTAACTGGGAGACACCTCCCAGTAGGAGTCGACTGACACCTCATACAGGCGAGTGCCCCTCTGGGACAAAGCTTCCAGAGGAAGGATCAGGCAGCAATATTTGCTGTTCTGCAGTCTCTGCTGGTGATACCCAGGCAAAGAGAGTGTGAAGTGGACTCTAGAAAGACTAATAAAGAATAATAAAGAAGAAAAGAGAGAAGAATCAAATAGATGCAACAAGAAATGATAAAGGGGATATAACCATCGATCCCACAGAAATACAAACTACCATCAGAGAATATTATAAACACCTCTATGCAAATAAAGTAGAAAATCTAGAAGAAATGGATAAATTCCTGGACACATACACCCTCCCAAGGCTAAACCAGGAAGAAACAGAATCTCTGAATAGACCAATAACAGGCTCTGAAATTGAGGCAATAATTAATAGCCTATCAACCAAAAAAAGTCTAGGATCAGACGAATTCACAGCCAAATTCTACCAGAGGTACAAAGAGGAGCTGGTACCATTCCTTCTGAAACTATTCCAATCAATAGAAATAGAGGGACTCCTCCCTAACTCATTTTATGAGGCCAGCATCATTCTGATACCAAAGCCTTGCAGAGACACAACAAAAAAAGAGAATTTTAGACCAATATCCCTGAGGAACATCGATGTGAAAATCCTCAATAAAATACTGGCAAACCAAATCCAGCAGCACATCAAAAAGCTCATCTACCACAATCAACTCGGCTTTATCCCAGGGATGCAAGGCTGGTTCAACATACACAAATCAATAAATGTAATCCATCACATAAACAGAACCATCAACAAAAACCACGATTGTCTCAACAGATGCAGAAAAGGCCTTCGGCAAAATTCGACAGCCCTTCATGCTAAAAACTCTCAATAAACTAGACACTCATGGAACGTATCTCAAAATAATAAGAGCTATTTATGACAAACCCACAGCCAATATCATACTAAATGGGCAAAAACTGGAAGCATACTCCCCCTTTTTTTTTTTGGAGACAGAGTCTCACTCTGTTGCACAGGCTGGAGTACAGTGGAACGGTCTTGGCTCACTGCAAGCTCCGCCTCCTGGGTTCATGCCATCCTCCTGTCTCAGCCTCCCGAGTAGCTGTGACTCCAGGTGCCCACCACTACACCCGGCTAATTGTTTCCATTTTTTTAGTACAGACGAGGTTTCACGGTGTTAGCCAGGATGGTCTCCATCTTCTGAACTTGTGATCTGCCCGCCTTGGCCTCCCAAAGTGCTAGGATTATAGGCATGAGCCACTGCACCCGGGCAGGAAGCATTCCCTTTGAAAACTGGGACAAGACGGGGATGACTTCTCTCACCACTCCTATTCAACATAGTGTTGGAAGTTCTGGCCAGGGCAATCAGGCAGGAGAAAGAAATAAAGGGTATTCAATTAGGAAAAGAGGAAGTCAAATTGTCCCTGTTTACAGATGACCTGATTGTATATTTAGAAAACCCCATCGTCTCAGCCCAAAATCTCCTTAAGCTGATAAGCAACTTCAGCAAAGTCTCAGGATACAAAATCAATGTGCAAAAATCACAAGCATTCCTATACGCCAATAACAGAGAGCCAAATCATGAGTGAACTCCCATTCACAATTGCTTCAAAGACAATAAAATACATAGGAATCCAACTTACAACGGATGTAAAGGACCTCTTCAAGGAGAACTACAAACCACTGCTCAATGAAATAAAAGAGGACACAAACAAATGGAACAACATTCCATGCTCATGGATAGTAAGAATCAATATTGTGAAAATGGCCATACTGCCCAAGGTAATTTATAGATTCAATGCCATCCTCATCAAGCTACCAATGACTTTCTTCACAGAATTGGAAAAAACTACTTTAAAGTTCATATGGAACCAAAAAAGAGCCTGCATTGCCAAGACAATCCTAAGCCAAAAGAACAAAGCTGGAGGCATCACGCTACCTGACTTCAAACCATGCTACAAGGCTACAGTAACCAAAACAGCATGGTACTGGTACCAAAACAGAGATATAGACCAATGGAACAGAACAGAGCCATCAGAAATAATACCACACATCTACAAGCATCTGATCTTTGACAAACGTGACAAAAACAAGAAATGGAGGAAGGAGTCCCTATTTAATAAATGGTGCTGGGAAACCTGGCTAGCCCTATGTAGAAAGCTGAAACTGGATCCCTTCCTTATGCCATATACTAAAGTTAATTCAAGATGGATTAAAGACTTAAATGTTAGACCTATAACCATAAAAACCCTAGAAGAAAACCTAGGCAATACCATTTAGGACATAGGCATGGGCAAGTACTTCATGACTAAAACACCAAAAGCAATGGCAAGAAAAGCCAAAATTGACAAATGGAATCTAATTAAACTAAAGAGCTTCTGCACAGCAAAAGAAACTACCATCAGAGTGAACAGGCAACCTACAGAATGGGAGAAAATTTTTACAATCTACCCATCTGACAAAGGGCTAATATCCAGAATCTACAATGAACTCAAACAAATTTACAAGAAGAAATCAAACAACCCTATCAAAAAGTGGGCAAAGGATATGAACAGACAGTTCTCAAAAGAAGACATTTAGGCAGCCAACAGACACATGAAAAAATGCTCATCATCACTGGCCATCAGAGAAATGCAAATCAAAACCACAATGAGATGCCATCTCACACCAGTTAGAATGGCAATCATCAAAAAGTCAGGAAACCACAGGTGCTGGAGAGGATGTGGAGAAATAGGAACACTTTTACACTGTTGGTGGGACTGTAAACTAGTTCAACCATTGTGGAAGTTGGTGTGGCGATTCCTCAAGGATCTAGAACTAGAAATACCATTTGAGCCACCCATCCTATTAATGGGTATATACCCAAAGGACCATAAATCATGCTGCTATAAAGACACACGCACATGTATGTTTACTGCAGCACTATTCACAATAGCAAAGACTTGGAACCAACGCAAATGTCCATCAATGATAGACTGGATCAAGAAAACGTGGCACATATACACCATGGAATACTATGCAGCCATAAAAAAGGATGAGTTCATGTCCTTTGTAGGGACATGGATGAAGATGGAAACCATCATTCTGAGCAAACTATCACAAAGACAGAAAACCAAACATCGCACGTTCTCACTCATAGGTGGGAATTCACCAATGAGAACACTCAAACACAGGGTGGGGAACATCACACACCGGGGCCTATCGTGGGGTGGGGGAGGGGGGAGGGATAGCATTAGGAAATATACCTAATGTAAATGACAAGTTAATGGGTGCAGCACACCAACATGGCACATGTATACATATGTAACAAACCTGCACATTGTACACATGTACCCTAGAACTTAAAAAACAAAAACAGAAAGATATTCTGACACATCTTACAAAAACAAAGCCTGAGATCATTGTGTTAAAAAAATAGTTAAACAGACATTATATCACTATAACCACTATATAATTATAGTGATACGAATATAAAAATCAGCCAAAAGTATAGAAACAGTAAGTAAAATGGTGTTTCCAAGAGCTGAAGAGAGGAAAAGGGCAGTTTATTTATTATTACATTTTACTTTTGTAAGATAAAATTAATGTAAAGATCCATTGCAAAATAATGTAAATGTACTTAACTCCACTAGACTGTACACTTGAAAATGTTTAAAATGGCAATTTTATGTTTTTCATCACAATTAAATATTTACATCTACCTAAAACGGTTACATTTTTCAAAAATCACCTTGAAATAACAAGTGTTTCTCTCACAGAATAACATATAATCAAACAATAAATAGATGGTAAATGTACAGTTTCTTTGACTGCTCATCTACACAAGGAAATACTGATGACTACCCAAGAAAATGAATAATTTATAAACAAAGTAGGGCAATATTTATACAGGCAAATACCATACAGATAACTTTTATAGGCAATAGAAAATTCGCATTTATATATATTTTTAAATTTGCCCAAAGTGATTTTTGCAGGCAAATACCACATAGATAACTTTTATAGGCAACAGAAATGTCACATATATATGTTTTTTTTTAACTTGCTCCAATGATTTTTATTAGAATTAAACAATACATGGTCATAAAAGGTACAAAGTTGAAAATTACCATACAAATATGAAGATTAAAAACACACAAAAAAGTAAATGATCAAGGAGAACCTACATGAAAAGAGACTCCCCAGTAAAATACAGTTGAAAATAAGAGAAAATTCTGACCTATAAAATATTGAATATAATACAGACGTATCATAAAAACAATCCTTTAAATAACTAGTTTTCAACTGTGACTTATGAAGAGCTGGCATTTTGAATCTTTGACATGCCATGTGCCGCAGTAAAAGCAAATGCATTTCAATAATTAATAAAATGCTCTAATGAGAATGAAGCATTGCAATACGTTTACTTATTACACAATGTGTAAATCTGAGTATTTTATTTCAGAAATTCTGAATCTGTAATCAGATAAATTTGACATAGAACATATCGGAACATATGACATAGCAAGATGGCAGAATAGGAGGCTCTCTACCCACACTTTCTACGGTAACAAAAATGCAGCAGTTAAGCCCTGACAAAACAACCTTTATGGCAACTTTGGAACCCATGTGTAAGACTGCGAACCAAAAACTGAGGAGGGCTGTATTGAGAGGGTGTGCCCTTGCTTGAGTGGCATGCTTGCCCACAATACAGAATGAAATGTAATTAATTCTCATTGTAAACACAGCTCTAGATCATTTGGTTTTGTTTATGCCACTAGCACCATCTGCCAAGACACTTAGGAGGATTCATAATGTCCTGTGTCTCAGGTGAAAGGGCTTTAGATGTTGGTTCTGTCTGTGATCTCTGAATTACCCCAAAATCCACCCCTTGCACATGTCAGTCATGATGTGGAGGAAATCTACTCACACAGGGACCCACAGACAGAAACATCCATCTGTGCCCCTGGATGTAGGCTTGCCAATATTTATTTGATGGTGGATCTTGACGTGGCACTACAACTTGGCTCAAGTCCATGCAACCAAAATCCAGGAGGAGTTTTTCCTAACCTGTGATCTGCCCAAAAGCACAGCCATATGTGCCCCTGTAGGCATGCTGACTTTATTCCCACTGTGAATTGTGAAGCAGTCCTATAACCAAGCTCCAGTCCCTGGCAGCTAGAGGCTGGGAGAAGTCCTGTCCACCTAGAAATCTGGAGGGAGAAATGTCATGAACCCAGAAACAAACCTGAAGACTTTCGTCTCAGCTGTGTATCCTGAAGCAGCCCTATGAATCAGTTTCACACCCTCTCAGCTGTGATCAAGGCTCAGTAAATGCTCATCTAGAAACCTGTCCAATGACTAGGTTAGAGCATTTCCAAACATCTCACAAGAGCCAAACAGCAGGAGCCACACCTACTCATGTTTATTGTATCAGCATCTCCATTTGCAGATATTAACTGAGTTTTTTTTTCAGCACCAGTCTTATTGATCAAGATCTTAAAGAAAGTTCAGTCTCCACAGAAAATGGAATCCTCAACTGTCTGATGCTTAAATAACAGATCTGCCAAGCATTAACTTCACTGTAGACCCAGTAGTAGTTATGTGACCAGGATCCAATAAAATAAAATGCAAAAGTACACAGATTACTAGTTTTTTTTGCAACAATGCATGAACAAAATGAGTTATAAAAAAGAAAGAGAGCCGGGCACAATGGCTCACGCCTGTAATCCCAACACTTTGGGAGGCTGAGGTGGGCGGATCACTTGAGGTCAGGAGTTCGAGACCAGCCTGGCCAACATGGTGAAACCCCATCTCTACTAAAAATATAAAAATTAGCCAGGTGTGGTGGTGTGTGATATCCTCTGAGAGGGTGTAATTGTTATTGTCATGGGGCTGTTTCTACATATTGTCAAGTAAAATAAATTTCGATGTAGGTAAGAAGTGAGTTTATTCTAAGGAGTATTGCAATGAGGATATCACAAAAATTTTTCAAAAACTTTTCTTTTTTTGGAGACAGAGTTTCACTCTTGTTGCCCAGGCTGGAGTGCAATGGCAAAATCTTGGCAAACTGCAAACTCCATCTCCTGGGTTCAAGCAATTCTCCTGCCTCAGCCTCCCAAGTAGCTGGGATTACAGGAATGCACCACCACACCCAGCTAATTTTCTATTTTTAGTAGAGACGGGCTTTCTCCATGTTGGTCAGGCTAGTCTCGTACTCCCAATCTCAGATATCTGAGCTCATCAGCTATCATTAGTGTTAGTGTAATTTATGTGTGGCCCAAGACACTTCTTCTTCCAATGTGGCCCAGGGAAGCCAAAATGTTGGAAACCCATGCGTTAAACTATATTATAATTTCAAAATTTGCACATATACAGTTTAAATTACAAATGAGTTTATACTAAAACAGTAACATTTTGAAGTAAAATAACATCACATTTTTTTCATATTTAGGAAATGCATATTGTTCTGATAAAACTACTGAGTAAGAATTTTTGTAGAATTACATTTGCAACCTCCATAGGATTAAAAAACACTAAGTAGAAAAGACACAACATCTGTCCCTGGTGTTCCTGGGATTTCTGAACCAAATCCCAGTATGTCCACTACTCACGTTACACATTTTAGACATAATACAAAAAGAATATTTGAAAAAAATACTTTGACATAGAGCTCCTCAATAACACAAATATTCGTGTCTCCAAAAGCAATGGAACAGCAGTCACATCATGCAGCCCCTTATAAGCAATAAGGTGGACATTAGCTCTCCCTGTAAACTTAAAGGGAGATCACTAAAGAAAAAAGAAAATTCTTAGATTTAACAGCATGGGACAGAAGATGCCCCTATTTGTGAACAGGAGAAAAAATGCAGCTTTTTCAGAAATTATTTTCATTGGAGCAGAGCTTCTCAAACTACCTGGTTTATTTTTTATTTTTTTAATTTTTGAGACAGAGTCTAGCTCTGTCACCAGGCTGGAGTGCAGTGGCATGATCTCGGCTCACCGCAACCTCTGCCTCCTGGGTTCAAGTGATTCTCCTGCTTCAGCCTCCCGAATAGCTGGGACTCCAGGTGCGCACCACCATGCCCAGCTAATTTTTGTATTTTTAGTAGAGACGGGGTTTCACCATGTTGGCCAGGATGATCTCGATCTCTTGACCTCGTGATCCACCTGCCTCAGCCTCCCAAAGTCCTTGGATTACAGGCGTGAGCCACTGCACCCGGCCCCAAACCACATTTTAAGGCCTGGCTTCCTTCTTGACCTTTGGACCCCTCGCCTGTGTCCTCTCCTCCATTCACTGTCACCTACCTGGGGGTCTGGCTACGATCTTATGTATCTTCACATTGTAGGGCTCTTTTCTTTGCTCCAGACAGGTGACTAGGTCTGGGTTAGAGATAGCAACACCTGTTTTATTTGAAAAAAATAATAACATGACTATTGATGGGGATTCTCCAATTACCAACCTAGTACTATGCTAAGCAGAATAGAGAGATATTATGGAAGATTCTAGAAAATTAATCCAAAAATTGTTTCCTGACAGAATCTTTAGAATATCTAAGTATTTTAAATCTGCGGGTTCTAAGTTCCACTACTGAGTACTACTGAATAAAAAATAAGTGGTGCAAATTGGATTTTAAGATGTGGAAACAATATTTTATGTCATTGAATTTCTAGAATTACCACTAACCTAGAGTGAAGGACTCAAATTAGCTCAAGAAAAGAGAAGGTTTATGTAAAAACATAAAAGTTCCCAGGAGAAATTCTTCAAAGGAATAAAATAAAGCTCTGAGAAGAATTAGGAATTATGTATTGAAGTTATCCTCACCCAGGGAGACCAGGTTCCTGTAGTTCTCCAACATCACATCTCTATACAAATTCTGCTGGGCAGGGTCCAGGCATTTCCACTCTTCTGGAGAGAATTCTATGGCCACATCCCTGAATGTTAAGAGTTCCTGAAAATACAAATGTATCAAGGGACAAAGTTCTTAATTTGACTACAGGTGAAATGAGTTAAGAGAGCTAGTTCTGACATGTGACTGACTGGGATTATCTGATAAAATAACTTTCAACACAGTAATGTTCTCTAAAGTATTCTATAGCTCTGCGGAAAAAGGCAGGCATTCCAACAGTTTCTGTTCCTGCAATAAAAATAATGGGCTACACTGACCTGTCCCTACCAAAACCAAGCAGAGTATACCCTGTGACCTCCTGGAACAAAGGGTGAACTCACCTTTCAGTAAAGTATCTGGAAGCCCTCATGCTTGACCCTGGCCTCACTGTAGAATCATGCAAGGAACTGATTTTAAAAAATAAGGACTTTTTTAATCATGCAAGGAACTTCTTAAATACTTTTTTAATCATGCAAGGAACTGATTTTAAAAAATAAGGTCTCAGCCTTGGATCAGGAGATAACTGAAGTAGATCCTGATACTAAGGAAATGCTGAAGCTTTTGGACTTCGGCAGTCTGTGCAACCTTCAGGTCACTCAGCCTACAGTTGGGATGAATTTCAAAACGCCTCGGGGACCTGTTTGAATTTTTTCTGTAGTGCTGTATTATTCTCAATAAATCTGGGACAACAACAACCACAAAAATAATAAGGACTTTTCACCCAGAACAACAGACAAGATCTGTGGGGAGGGCACAGCTGATGGTTTCTCTTCAAACTGTCCATGTGGATCCTACTGGAAGACTGGACTGAGAGTCACTTAGCTAAGCACTGCCTCTCAAGCTTCATTGTACATACACATTATTTGATATTCTAGGCCTCACCGTAAGTAACAAAATTCTGCAGGTTTGAAAAGGGTCCATGAATTAGCTTTTTACAGCAAGTCTCCTGTTAATGCTGATGCTCCTCCCTCTAGACCCATTATAGTACCACCCAGAGAAAGCAGACACAGCACACAGAGTCCCTTACCCCAACACTGTTATCACAACACAAATACTTTTCATCCTAAAACCACCAATCATCATCTTGAAACATGGCATTCTCTGCAGACCCCATAAGGTTACAGAAGTTGGAGAAGGTGGCAATGTCTGAGTAAGTCTGTATCTGAAAAACAACATGTGCATCTGCATTAAAATGCCATCTTTATGGGGCATGTAATATGTGCTCAGATTTATGTCACAGAGCACTGTGATGGGAAGCTCATGTTATGTGTGTTAATTCTCATAACATCCTGGGAGGTAGACACTAGGTGTCCCATACTTCCCAGATTTAAATGCAGGGCCCAGAATTTCCATTTCCTTTCTGTTCCGCCTGACTTTTTAAAAAAATGTATAGAATAATAGCTAAATAGTTGGGAGAGAGCCAAAGAAAGTGTTAGGTACAATTCAGAGGAATTTTTTTATTTTTGTGTTTGTATTTACTTTGAGACTTGTAAGAAAAAGCCACTGAAACTGCAGGGATAGAGAACAGGTTGCTGGGTGGGATGTCTCTAGAAACATTAGTTTTAATTTTATAGAAAAGATTTAAGGCCCCAAAGTATACAGCTTTTCCCTATTTATCGGCTTTTGGGTTTCAGAAAATTGTGGGCACCAGCTCTGGAGAGGAGATTGGAGTAGCCACCCCAAACTCTGATCTCCTCTACTAATCAGTTCTGTGAGAGATTTCAGTGTTGGCTCAGACCTGGACAAGGATCAGAAGAGGGTGGATCTGGGCAGGGATGGGACAGAAAGTGGGCCCTAGGCTTCTGCTCTCTATGTCACTAAGTACTTTTGGTTTTGTCTTTTCTAAGCCTGCCCAAGAGAAACTTGATTCCCAGAATTTGTGAAATTTTAATCTATTTTAGCCACTTCTCTGTCTTTTGTATAACATACAGTAACAAGGAATTTAACCAAAACCCTTATGTTTCTCTAGAACAATTATATTAGAAGCTAAATATTTATTCTTAGCAAGGTAAACACAATACAAATAGTAACACATAATGGCATCAAAACTCACAAAACAGGCTGGGCACGGTAGCTCATGCCTGTAATCCCAGCACTTTGGGAGGCTGAGGCAGGTGGATCACAAGGTCAGGAGTTTAAGACCAGCCTGGTCAATATGGTGAAACCCCGTCTCTACTGAAGATAAAAAAAAAATTAGCCGACATGGTGGAGGGCGCCTGTAGTCCCAGCTGCTCAGGAGGCTGAGGCAAGAGAATTGCTTGAACCGAAAAGGTGGAGGTTGCAGTGAGCCGGGATAGCACCACTGCACTCCAGCCTGGGTGACAGAGCGAGACTGTCTAAAAAAAAAAAAAAAACTCAGAAAACAATAAAAGAGAAGTAGCCCAAATGAAGCTTAGGTCTCTGTACAGTTTCTCTCTTTGTACTCAACACATGATGCTGAATTCAACCATTTATTCATGCACTCTAGGCTGCAAGTTTGTTGATGGTAGCGACCATGACTGCTTCATATCTTTTTCTAATGAACATATGAAATAGAAGCAATTAGTTTATTGATCAGTTTGAGTCTTCAGATCTCCTCATTTTTCACCAATACCAGAAAACTGAAGCAACTCTTATCTGGATACAAACCAAGGAGATTCTTTCTGTGAGGGGAGGAACAAACCCCAGATGAATCATTTCTCCTTCTCTAAAATGGAAGCAGAATTAGACCTCGGGGTCAGACCGACCCCAGTCTGCACAGGACATCCTCAAACGTCTCAAATACTCACAGATGCTGGTGAGAGTGTCCCCAGCGACCCTGGGCTGATGCTGCCCCTATAGTGATCCAGGCAGGAGAGACAGGCTGACTTTGTGGAGTGCAAACAGAAAATGGAACAGCCCTGGTGGAGCTGCATTTCCTGGATCCAGATGTGAAAGTCCTGTCCCTGATCAGCTAACTCTGAGGCAAGGGGAAGGACAAAAGTACTCTACTCCAGTAACACAGTTTACAGGGAGGCATAGTTGTGACTATGGCTCTGGAGATTTTGTGGCCCTGAGCTCCTACTGCTAAAGTGATTGTTTACACTTACAGATTCTGCCACAGAATTCTGTTCACACCAGAAGCCTCGCACACAGCTATACCAGGTTAACTGGACAAGATCTGGAAAACTCAAAGGGCTCCACTCTGAAAGTGGGGCTTATGATGTCTATGTTGACCTCTCGTGATGCAGAAAATGCCTTCTGTGGCTGGGCGCAGTGGCTCACGCCTGTAATTCCAGCACTTTGGGAGGCCAAGGTGGGCAGATCACGAGGTCAGGAGATCGAGACCATCCTGGCTAACACGGTGAAACCCCATCGCTACTAAAAATACAAAAAAAAATTAGCCGGGCACGGTGGTGGGCGCCTGTAGTCCCAGCTACTTCGGAGGCTGAGGCAGGAGAATGGTGTGAACCCGGGAGGCGGAGCTTGCAGTGAGCCAAGATTGCGCCACTGCACTCCAGCCTGGGCGACAGAGCCAGACTCTGACTCAAAAAAAAAAAAAAAAAAAAAAATGCCTTCTGTGAGTTTTCTGTATGTCTTTTGCCCAAAGTCTGGCCCAGTCTTGGGAATCCTAGGCTAGGCCAGCTTTTATGTGCAGATTATAGGTGGGATTAATGTATCTCAGTATTCTTAGGGGTTACAGCAAGCAGAGTAAAACCAGAGGAGAGATCCCCTCATGGAGGCTCCTTCAACACATTCTAAAGAATATTTTGGCCGGGTGCAGTGGCTCACGTCTATAATCCCAGGACTATAGGGGCCGAGGTGGGCAGATCACAAGGTCAGGAGTTCGAGACCAGCCTGGCCAACATGGTGAAACCCCGTCTCTACTACAAAATATAAAAAATCAGCCAGGCATGGTGGCATGGGCCTGTAATCCCAGCTACTCGGGAGGCAGGAGAATTGCTTGAACCTGGGAGGCAGAGGTTGCAGTGAGCTGAGTGCTGCACCACTCCAGCCTGGTGACAGAGTGAGATTCTGTCTCAAAAAAAAAAAAAATTTTTTTTTTGACCTAAAAGGAAAAAGCTGAGGTAAACATAATATAAGAAGAGAGTTTATTTGGGCCAAAGCTTGAAGATTGCAACCCTGGACTATAAAGCTGCCCTGAATATACACTCCAATTAGAAGCAGTCACACGTATATTTTTAAAGGCAAAAAGAAAGGCAGAAGGAACTGATAGAAAGCTGTCAGAAATTCTTATTGGTTTATAGAAGTAACATTGGTTAGTGATTGGCTATATACATTGTTAAGCTATAAGGTGTGGGTTATAGTGTCCAGTATGGCATTATTAGGTTAATTTATATCCACTTGTGGCAATAGCAAACAACTTCAAAAGACAAACAGTTCAAAGAGGGGAACAGTAGGACTGTGGTCTCATTTTAACATATCACTTGGTCTCATAATTAAAAGAACTTGTATTTCTCAAACAAAAGTTCTGTTCTTCTCTCAAATCCCAGGACATAAACTCAGAATTTGGAACTGCACATTTAAGACTTGAAGGGCTGGTAAGCACATTTGTGGGCATTTGGGCAAGGGGAGAAGGGAGAGAATTGAAGTTCTCAGGTTTAATCAATGCACATGTGTGAACCTGGCTGGATTTATGGGCCCCATGATTTCTGAATCAGTGTCAGATCTGAAGATCACTGGTGCACTGAAAGAGGTGGAAAAACTGATCGCTATCCTAAAAAGTCATTTTTGTAGAAATCTAGTCAAACTGCTATAGAAGGTATTGTAGATCCCAAATAGAGAGATCATTTTGTTTGCAGCTTTGGGGAGCACTTTGCTGCACTTTGTGCACTTTGCTGCACAACTGTGGGTTGTGACTGGAATCCTAAGAAGGTTCTTCTCTAAAATGAAGCCTGGTGGGCACTTTGTGTATAACATCTGGTAATTCTTGACAGCGTGTGGAAAATATAACAGCAAAATCATCTACAATCCTAAAATACTGTCCAAAATAATAGAACAGCAAGAAAATGTGTTGTTAGAGAATTAAACAAAATGTGATGTGCATTACAGGCAATCTACTAAGAGACTGCCAAAACAAAGAAAGTCACCATAATTAGCTCTCATGTAGAAGACTTGTCAGTAGCATGTATCATACACAGTTTATTACACTTTCACCTAGTAATTTGGGAGGTCATCTGGGTTTTCTAATTGGTAATATTCAAAGGGGAAATAAACTTCCCACAGCTTCAGGACAGGAGGTAGATTCGATATGTGAAGGCAGGTACCTGCTGAAGGCAGCCTCCTACTCTCCTACAGAAATTGCGGAATAGGTTGTATATTCTTGCCATTCACATTTCAAAGCAATAGTTTCCATGTCCTAAAGACAATTTTGAGTCAAAAAAGACAAATCACCTAGTTAACAGATTAAAATGAGTTATATATATTTCAAAGAAGCAGAGAAAATATTTAAATATAAAAGTTTTCAAACTAAATGCTTTAAGGGAGAAGAGCAAAAATTCTTCCCTCATTCTAAAGAGAAAGCATTAAGCCTCTTCTGATTTGTATTTGGTCCTACAGGTCTAAAGGCATGTTCTTGAACTCACTAACGTCTGAATTCTTGTAGCACATGAGGATGCACTTGGGCAAACTGTGTGCACAGGAAAGAAGATATGTGGGGAAGAAAAGAGCTGAAGAAAGGTGCTATCAAGAGCCTTGGGTGGGGGCAAGGCAGGATTGACGAAAGGACTGGTTTGTGCTACAAGTTCAGGCCCAGGCAGGGCTAAGCTCTGGCAGAGGAGATTAGGATCAGGTGGTCCAGAAGCCTGGGTGGGTGAAGAAAACAGATTCCTGCTACAGATCTGGGGTTAAAATGAACCAGGAGTCTTCTGGGCACTGTGTGTATTCTTGGGAGAAAAAGCTAGGAGCAAAGCTGCCATGGCCACAATTCCTGAGGGTAGAACCCTGTCCTGGGACAAGTGTGGCCGTGCGAATGCCCAGTGGGCGAGCTCAGGAGTGGGTTAGCATTGGGTGGGGGCTGGCAGCAGGGTGCGGGGAAGGGATGTTTCTCAGAACTCCTTTCCTCCAAGTTCTCAGTCCCCTCTCTCCCTGGGATGAGACCTGGAGGAACAGGACAGTGCGCAGCAGGACAGCGCATGTGCAGAACCCGGCTGGTCTCCCGCGGACACCGGCGACTCCCTCCAGCCCAGGCTCAGCCATGTCCTTCTTCTGACAGGAAACGTGAGGCGTTTGCTGAACACTAGTCAATGCTCCAACCCCAACGGGCTGTCCAGCAACTCACTAACGACACCACCCAGAGTCAGCGCAGACCCCACAAGCTCAGCGCTCTTCCCGCAGCTGCCCCCCTGCAGACGCCAGTCCCTGCCTCTGGACACCCATCTTCATTTTTGAACACCTGTCTCCAAAGCAGGGGCCCACACCTTCCTCAAGTTCAACACTATGGCAGAACTACTCACAGAACTCAGCGAAGCGCTGTGCGCACCCACACTAGCGTATTCTAAAAGATGCCACTCAGGAACAGCCACGCGGAGGAGGCGCACAGGGCAAGGGGACTGGTGGGCAAGTTGGAGCGGGCGGGTGATTTGCTTCGCTTCCTCACACACCTCACAAAAGCCTTCAAGACCCGCCGGCAGCCCCCAAACCACGAGCCACGGCCGGCGCTGTCCCATTAATGAGTCCCTGTCTGCTCACATGAACTCTCTGTTTTGATGGCGCCTCGATCTCATTCCGAACAGGGTAAAGTAGGGACGGGATCCCCAGATCGCAGCTTCTCCCACAGCTCCTCCCACGCCGGCATCTCGCACGCCACGCAGGCGGCTTCCGGATAAGCTACTCCTCACCCCACAGCCTGGGGAAGGTGCGAGGCTGTGGGCGCAGAGCTGCACAAGGAAGCCTGCAGGCTGGGCCAGAGCCGCTGTGCGGGGACCGACAGGAGCCCAGGTCCCTCACCGGAGGGGACTGAGGCCCGAAGGCTGAGCAGCGTCAGCGGGGACTCGGTTCCCAGACTCGGTCCCGCCGCCGCCATTTCCCGCCAGCTCCGATGAGACCTCCTCAGCCTTGGGACGCCCTGCCCCGCACACTCACCATTTCCCCACTTCTGGGGTATTCGGGAGTCTTAGCTACGAATCATCCAATACCCGCAGGTCACAGAGCAACGGAGGCTGAGTCTGTGGCCGAATCACCAAGGCCTCCCAGAACTGAGGACGCAGAAAGATGAAGCCCCTAACCCGCTGCCTGGCAGTAGCCAGACGCAAAGACCGCGCCACATCCCGGAAGCCACCGCCCCCTCTCTGGCTGCGTGCCTGATTGGGCAGTTTTCACTCCAGCGCCCTAATTGGATATGGCTCCAATCTCCCCGCCCTCACACCTTGAGTGACAGAAGTTACAACCGCACACTTCACGGAATGTGGCGAGAGTGACAGCCGGGGGCCTCCAGGCACTTTCAGCCGGGGCTTTCTCTTCATGCTTGGCCTGGCACAGCCCAGGGGTCATTTTTTAACCTTGCGAAGTGTAAGGTGATATCCATTTAGAAATTATACACGCACGCACACGCAGACGTACACACAGACATATACGCGCGCACAGACACAGACGCGCGCACGTACGCAGTCTCACACACACGCACACACAGTCACAGACACGCACGCACGCACGCACGCACGCACAGCCCATCCTTCCTCCAGGCTCGCGAATCACCTCTCTACAAACCCTGCCTTCGGGGCCGCAGCCTGCAGGCCGACCTCAGTCCGTCCTCACAGAGCCTAGTTGGGTGCACAGCCTTTCCTGACGCGCGAGGAGCAGGTTCACGGGAGTCGGTCGCGCATCCCCAGCGCCCTGCGGGCCTCGCACCGGCTGGGGCGGTGACCCCGGGTGAGGAGGGCTTTGGTGCGGGTCGCCGTTGCTGAGAACACCCTCCTCCCCCGGAAGCGGGGTCCTGGGGGTCTGGGGGGCGGGTCGCTGACCGCTGTAAACAATAGGTCGGTGGTGTCCACGCAGCAGGCAGCAAATAGGAAGTGAGCGTCCGGTCTTTGGCCTCACCTTCGTGTCTGTAGAATGGGGGTGAGGGGACTCAGGACTTGGAGCGCTGTCGGGCGGGGCGGGGTGGGCTGAGAGTGTGTCTCCCTCCCCAAGCCCACCCGGAGCTGTGCGGGGCGGGACCGCCCCAGGACCCTCGGTTCCCAGCAGCTCCTGGGGGCCCCGCCGCCCCCACCCCAGGCCGCGCTGCGCAGCCCCAGTCCCCGCCGGCCCCACCGCGCGGTCGCTTTGAGGTCGGCCGGGGTCTGCCGGGCGATGGCGACGCTGCAGCCACTGGAGCCGGGGCCACCGGGGGTCTCGGCAGGACCTGGCGGCGGCGAGGACGCGGACCCTGGAGAGATGGGAGGGGCGCGCCCCAAGCCCGAGCCCCACCCGGACCCGGCCGCCGTCGGCCTAGCCAGGGCCAGGGCGGACACCGTGGGCGTCGAGGACGAAGCCAGGCCCGCGCCCCTGGGCGACCCGTTGAGCCGCTGAGCCCTGCGGGGTGGAGCCGGGCCAGGCCCATCCGCTCCGGGCGCGGGCAGCTGGCGTCGAGAGTGGGCCAGAACCCAGGACACGCCCAGGAGTCCGGCCTTATGGCGCTGCAGGGGCAGGGGAGCTGGGGCTGGGGACAGCGCCAGGGCCAACCCGACGCCAGCACCCCCGGCAGACCCCAGGAGCCGCCTGTGGAGAGACTGGATAGGTGCATTAAGCGATCAGAAAAGTCACTGGCTGGCCCTGTTGATGAGCAGAACGCTTTCAGAGAAGTGTATGCTTACGCAGTGCTTGGACAGCATTCGCGTAGTTTGACACTTGTCTGCTTGGGCAGATAGATGCTCACACACATAAGCTTGTTTTGTAGTTATGCAGGACTGTACTGTGGCTAAGTACACGGACTCTGGGTTCACATCCCAGCTACTCTGCTATTTCCAGCTGTGTGACCATGGGGAAGTTACTTGCCTGTGCTCAGTGTCCTCTGTAAAGTGAAGACAGCAGTATCTGCCTCATGGAGTCCCTTAAATGAGTTAATAGTGTAACATGTTACGGTGGCATGCACGCAGTCACCATCAGTAAATATAGCCTATTATGCCTGAACCCCAGATGGGCACATGTCCTTGAAAAGTCTAAAATTCAGGACTCTAAAATCCAGCCCGTGAGATCCTGGAATTCTCCAGTAGCATTCTAACGTCTCTTGGCTGCAGAATTGTATGCTGCTTCCCAGGGCTGGAAGGTGTGTTTGTATTAATACAGTGAAATAATACGGCCACCTGTCCACCTAGTTCATCCCTATAGTAGGCTAATAAGGTGATGTCAAAGCCTTGGCTGAGGCCCAGTCCTGGTAACCTTCCCTTCTCTCTTTCCTGCGTACTCTCTCATTTAGATTCATACATGCCCTGCAGGACGGCTTAACCTACAGGGAAGGCAGGAGGGTGAGGAGAGAAGGTGAGTGGGTGGGTGGGTGCAATTGTTCACTGAAGTTTGCTGCCTCTTGCCATCTGAACTTGTGGGCCCAGGCACTGGGTCTGGACCTGAGGGGGTCTTGTTCTCCCTTTAACTTTAAGCCTCAATTGGCAGCAATCACAGAGCTTCGTCCCTCCCTGTGAGCCTGTCAGGCTGTTTATGCTGGATGACATGCACCCCCCTGCCAGGAGTGCATAGTCATGGCCTGGCCAGGCAGCCATGGCAGAGGAGAAGAGTTTCAGCATCGACTTTATTGTGCTGCTGGGTTTTTTCTGCTGGCTCTCAGCACGTTTCTCATGAGCCATGATCAGCCTCAGGTCTATGGCACCTTCTGCAGCTGTGTCATGGTGACTGGGGACATCATCTGAAGCACGTGCCACTGCTACCCCAAGGCAGGTGTTGGTGAGGCTGGGTGGGGATGGGAGGGTTGGAGACCATGCCTCTATCTCATGCATCAACTCTTCATCCTTCAATCATCTCCTCATTCTTATTTTGACTCTGTTTACTTCTTTCTGCTCTCCTGAGCATTCATCCATCTATGCATCAGTTCATCCACCCTTTCAATCACCCATCCATTCATCTATTCGTCCATCACTTAGCAGAAGGGTTGATCAGAAGCCCTCAGGATCTGGAGCCATGAAACAGATACCATAGAGGAGACACGATGCAACACAACATATTACTCGTGTGCTTAGACTAAAAAGTCAATGAGTGCTTTCCACCTGCCAGGCACTCCTGCATTTAGAGTGCAGTTCTGCCCTTATTCTGATCTTTTTGGAGCCTTCTGTAGTTCCGTTTTATAGCAGAAAAAGCTGAGGCTCAGAAAGTGAGGTTCTATGACTGACTGGCCGAGTTTGGATTGGAGCTCAGATGTGTGAATGTAGGCATCATTCTCTTTCTTGAGTTCTCCACCCCAGGGCCCCAGAGCAGCTTAGCTTTCTGGGGTGGGTCAGGTCTAATCTTGATAGAATGCATTGAGCAATTCTCTATCTTTTGGAGTCTTAATGTATTCTTAGCCCTAGGAGTGATTTAGTGATGGGAAAGCACTGGTTTGAGAGTCGTGTGTTCTAATCCCAGTTGTGACCCAAACTTTGTGTGTGATGTTTGTCTTTCTGAGCCTCAGCTTTTTCATCTGCAAAATGGGACTTTAGCCTCTATTTTGCACAGCCAAACAGTACATAAATATCATAGAAGAGATGGGATATAAAAATATTTTGTAAACTCTAGAATGTTGTATGTAGTTGAAAGGCTGCCAGGTACTGATAACCTTGAGAAAAGAACATGTCAGCTCCCAAGTCAAGTCTCTTACTCTTTCATTTTTATTTTTAACTTTAGACACAAAAATGTTTCTTTTTTCTTGAACTACACACTTAAGAAGCTCCTATTGATAACCAAATTAATGTTCTTCTTTTGAAAATAATTTACAGTTTTTTGTTGAAGGTATTGTAAGAATCCATTTCCAGCTTTAAGGACAATTTCTCTCAGTTCCATTTATATTTATTTCTCTGGTTTTGGCTCTATACATTTGTGGAAATTTTACTTCCATTTTTGTGAATAATCTTTTTTTTTTGTTTGTTTGTTTGAGATGGGGTCTTGCTCTGTTGCCCAGACTGGAGTGCAATGGTGTGATCTTGGCTCACTGCAGCTTCTGCCTCCCAGGTTTAAGTGACTCTCCTGCCTCAGCCTCTCAAGTAGCTGGGATTACAGGCACACACCACCACGCCCACCTAATTTTTATATGTTTAGTGGAGATGGGGTTTCACCATTTTGGTCAGATTGGTCTTGAACTCGTGACCTCAGGTGATCCGCCTGCCTTGGCCTTCCGAAGTGCTGGAATTACAGGTATGAGCCACCGTGCCTGGCCTAATAATTATATTTCAATTAAAATCTAATTTTTAAAGGTACCAGTTTTTTATTCAATAAATATTTAACATATTCACTTTAAACTCTTAGGTGTTAGGTCTAAAAATGTTTAATGGCTTAAAATATTGTCTTACATATTGTATGAATGAAATACTACTGACTGTGATGGTCAGATTGTCTTTTGTTCATAGCTTTCTTTAAAAACTATATAATTATTTTTTATTTGTTCTTATTCAAATTCATTTTGTCTTACTTAAGTGTTGATAAATATAGAAGGGAGGCTTGGTTTGCCAGCTTTATGCATTCGAAAGTCAAATTGCAATATTATTAACATCATTTCTACTCAGTAACTAATTTGTCTCCCACAGTAAACATAAGTATTAACTAACACGATTATAGTCATATTCTCCATCTTAACAATGGAGTAAAATTTGTGTTATTTATTGATTAAGTTACAGCCGAGGCTGGAGTGCAGTGGCATGATCTTGGCTCACTGCAACCTCCTCATCCTCCCTGGTTCAAGCAATTCTCCTGCCTCAGCCTCCTGAGTAGCTGGGATTACAGGCACCTGCCACCACGCCCAACTAACTTTTGTATTTTTACTAGAGATGGGGTTTCACCATATTGGCCAGGATGTTATTGATCTCCTGATATTGTGATCCTCTGGCTTCGGCCTCCCAAAATGCTAGGATTATAGGCGTGAGCCAGCATGCCCAGCCTATTTTATATTTTTATTTCATATTATTTCATGTCAAGTACCTAGGATATAAACTTTTGTAAACCAGTATAAAATTAAAAAATGTCTTTTGCTTGAGCTCAGGAGTTCAAGACCAGCCTGGGCTACATGGCAAGACCCCATCTCTACCAAAACTACAAAAGTCAGTCATATGTGGTGGTGCATGCCTGTGGTCCCTGCTACTCAGGAGGCTGAGGCAGGAGGATCCCTTGAACCCAGGAGGCAGAGGTTGGAGTGAGCCAAGATCATCATGCTGCACTGCAGATTGGGTGACAGAGCAAGATGGTGTCTCAGAAAATAAATAAATGTCCAGACCTGCATGATGGCTCACGCCTGTAATCCCAGCACTTTGGGAGGCCAAAGCGGGCAGATCACCTGAGGTCAGGAGCTCAAGACCAGCCTGGCCAACATGGCGAAACCCCGTCTCTACTAAAAATACAAAAATTAGCTGGGCGTGGTGGTGGGCACTTGTAATCCCAGCTACTTGGGAGGCTGAGGCAGGAGAATCACTTGAACCCAGGAGGCAGAGACTGCAGTGAGCCGAAATCGCGCCAATGCACTCCAGTCTAGGTGACAAGAGCAAGACACTGTCTAAAAAACAAAAACAAAAACAAAACCCTTGATAGGCAAAGATTATGATAGTGATGTTATAGTTACAATGTTATAGTAATCAAAGAATACAGTACTACCATAGGAATTGATTTATGTAGATTAAAAGAATAAAAGTTGAAGGTATTGATTTGAGGTAAAAATAATTCTGTCAAAGATGCCAAGAAATTCCAGTGGAGGAAATTTGCTCAACAAATAATGCTGAGAAATCAGTTTTCAACGTGCAAAAATGAAGAATAGACATCCATATATATTAAATGAGAGTAAGCGAATACCCATATAACAAGAGAAAGTATTAATTAAATTATTTTTACATAGAAAAGCTCAGTTTCAAATTGCATTAATTCTGAATTTCACCGACATTTAATAAAAATGAGTTTCACATAAACTTTCATCAATAGCAGAGGTAACATTTTTCTATTAATTTACTAGCCAGGGGTACTGTGATAGCAAAGCCAGACAAAAGAATCACAAGTAAAGAAGACTATGGACTAAAATTCCATATAAATATAGAATTCCTGATGAAGTTATTAGAAATGTTAGCACACAGCTGGGCATGGTGGCTCACGCCTGTAATCCAGCACTTTGGGAGGCTGAGGCAGGCAGATCATGAGGTCAAGAGATCAAGGTCATCCTGGCCAACATAGTGGAACCTTGTCTCTACTAAAAATACAAAAATTAGCTGGGCATGGTGGCGTGCACCTGTAGTCCCAGCTGCGTGGGAGGCTGAGGCAGGAGAATCGCATGAACCCAGGAGGCGGAAGTTGCAGTGAGCCAAGATTGTGCCACTGCACTCCAGTCTGGGTGACAGAGCAAGACTCCATCTCAAAAAAAAAAAAAAAAAGAAATGTTGGCACACTAAATCCAGCAACATGTAACACTGATTACATACCACAACCAAGCAATAGTTTGTCACGAATGAAGTGTTGGCTTAATATTTTTAAAATCAACCAAAATATTACAAAATGTTACTTGAACAATAGAAAAAAGTGTCAATGTAAATAGACACAAAAAGTGTAACAAATCCAGCACCCATTCATGATAAAACACTCAGAAATCTATTAGAAAGGAACTTGTAAGACCTGCTAAAAAGCATCTATAAGAAATCAATAGCTGGCCAGTCACGGTGGCTCACATCTGTAATCCCAGCACTTTGGGAGGCAGAGGCAGGCAGATCACGAGGTCAGGAGTTTGAGACCAGCCTGACCAACATGGTGAAACCCCCATCTCTACTAAAAATACAAAAATTAGCCAGGCGTGGTGGTGTGTGCCTGTAATCCCAGCTACTCAGGAGGCTGAGGCAGGAGAATCGCTTGAACCTGCAAGGCAGAGGTTGCAGTGAGCTGAGATTGAGCCACTGCACTCCAGCCTAGGCAACAGAGTAAGACTCCGTCTCAAAAAAAAAAAAAAAAGAAATCAATAGCTAATAGTATACTTAACGGTAGATGATTGCAGGCTGTATCTGTAAGTTTAAAAATGGAACAAGAATGTATGCTTTTTCCACTCTGTTTTTACACTGTTGTGGAAGTATTAGCCAGAAAAGTATACTAGAAAAATAAATAAAATCTTCAGATTAGAAAAGAAGTAGGATACTATTTTCTTGCCATAATATTGGATTAAAAACTATGATAAATTAACCAAAAACGTACTTCAGTTAATAAAAAATTTTATTAATGTCACAAAATACAAGATTAATAGACAAGGTTAAATAAATCTTTTATATAACAGTAATCAACATACTGAAAATTAAGGACAAAATGTAATAATAATATCATAAAAACCATTTAGGTATGTGGGCAGCAAGCCACCCAGGTGCCCAGGCAAGAGATCGAGGGCACGAGCTGTTCCAGTGTAATAACATATATAAAATAACAAGAGTTATACTAGATATAGATCATAGATATGATTATATATGAATATCATTAATCATTAGTTTGTAGCAATTACTGTTTATTCCAGTATTATAATAATCCTTGCTCTATAATTATAACCTAGGAAAAACCAGGCCATACAGAGATAGGAGCTGAAGGGGCACGGCGAGAAGTCACCAGAAGACAAGAGTGCAAGCCTTCTGTCACGCCCAGACAGGGCCACTAGAGGGCTCCTTGGTCTAGCGGTAACCCCAGCGTCTGGGAAGATGCCCGTTACCAAGCAAACCGTGGTCTAGCTGTAGCATCAGTGCCAAGGAAAAGCACCCGCTACTTAGCAGACCAGGAAAGGGAGTCTCCCTTTCCCCAGGGGAGTTTAGAGAAGACTCTGTTCCACCACCTCTTGTGGAGGGCCTGACATCAGTTAGGCCCGCCCGCAGTTATCTGGAGGCCTAACCATCTCACTGTGATGCTGTGCTTCAGCGGTCATGCTCCTGTTTCACTTTTTTTTTTTTTTTTGAGATGGAGTCCCGCTCTGTCACCCAGGCTGGAGTACAGTGGCGCAATCTCGGCTCACTGCAAGCTCCGCCTCCCGGGTTCACGCCATTCTCCTGCCTCAGCCTCTCCGAGTAGCTGGGACTACAGGCGCCCGCCACTACGCCCGGCTAATTTTTTTGTATTTTTTAGTAGAGACGGGGTTTCACCGTGGTCTCGATCTCCTGACCTCGTGATCTGCCCGCCTTGGCCTCCCAAAGTGCTGGGATTACAAGCGTGAGCTGCCGTGCCCGGCCTCCTGTTTCACTTTCATGTTCCACTCTACACCTGGCTCCACCCTCTAGATAGCAATAGCAAAATTAGTGAAAGTACTAAAGTCTTTGATCTTTCTGAAAAGAGCATAAAAGAAATAATGACGTAAGCTGTCCTCTCTCTCTCTGCTTCGGCTACCTAACAGGGAAGGGCCCCCTGTCCAGTGGACACATGACCCACGTGACCTTATCAATCACTGGAGATGACTCACGCTCTTTACCTTGCCCCTTTTGCTTTGTATCCAATAAATAATAGGGCAGCCAGGCATTCAGGGCCACTACCAGTCTCTGCATCTTGGTGGTAGTAGTCCCCCGGGCCCAGCTGTCTTTTCTTTTATCTCTTTGTCTGGTGTCTTTATTTCTACCATCTCTCATCTCCGCACACGGAGAGAAAAACCCACAGACTCTGTGGGGCTGGTCCCTACATAGGTATATATATTTGAGACAGAGTTTCACTCTTGTTGTCCAGGCTGGAGTGTGATTCATAATCTCGGCTCACTGCAAGCTCTGCCTCCCGGGGTCACGCCATTCTCCTGCCTCAGCCTCCCGAGTAGCTGGGACTACAGGCACCCGCCACCACGCCTGGCTAATTTTTTGTATTTTTAGTAGAGACGGGGTTTCACCGTGTTAGCCAGGATGGTCTCGATCTCCTGACCTCGTGATCCGCCCGCCTCGGCCTCCCAAAGTGCTGGGATTACAGGCATGAGCCACCGCGCCCAGCCGAAAGAAAAATATCTTAAGGGCAGCTAGAGAGTAAGGCAAGGCCACCTACAAAGAAAAGCTCATCAGACTAACAGCAGACCTTGTGGGGGTTCAGACAGACTGGTGAAAAAAGTTTTAGTTCTAATAGCCATAAACCCTCTTGGAAGGCCTGAGGGTTTTGCACAACTTCGGTAATAGATCTGGCTGAAGGTGGCCCGGTCACTTTACCTTAAGTTACTAACTTAGGGCGCAAACACAAACAGATGTAGAGTAGTTTATCTAACTACCTTGTTTACTCATGTGGTCCTAAGACTAACCTTTGATCTACCTTGGGTGCTTAATTGCTTTCTACTCGAGAAGTTGGCAATGTCAATTACCTTCTAGTGGTGTTTACTCAAAGTTTTGTTATTTAATCTTTACCAAATAAATGCAAGTTTCCCTGGCTGGTTGGGGCAGCAGCTGCTACTCCCTACAGCACCTCTGTTAGTCTGTGAGGCAGCCTGAAACCTCAGCTGCACTGGCAAAGCAGAATATCTGTATCAGTGTACGTCTTTCATCCATCATTGAGTCAGGGTCAGCGGGTTGGACCCCCGCAAGACTTCTCACTGGAAACCCTACAAGCCAGAAGAGACAGAAATAACAGGCTGGGCACAGTGGCTCATGCCTGTAATCCCAGCACTTTGGGAGGCTGAGGCAGGTGGATCACCTGAGGTCAGGAGTTTGAGACCAGCCTGGCCAACATGGTGAAACCCCATCTATAATAAAAATACAAAAAATTAGCCAGGCATGGTGGTGCATGTCCAGCCTGGGCTAAAGAGCGAGACTCCGTCTCAAAAAAAAAAAAAAAAAGATATTTTTCTTTCATTTTGACCTTGGAGAATCTGATGATTACATGTCTTGGGAGTAATCTTCTCATAGAATATCTTAGTGGGGCTCTCTGCATTTCCTGCATTTGAATGTTGGCCTGTCTAGCTAGGTTGAGGAAGTTTTCCTGGATGATATCCTGAAATATGTTCTCCAACTTCGTTCAATTCTCCCCATTTCTTTCAGCTACCCCCATCAGTTGTATATTCAATCTCTACACAATCCCATAGTCTCTAAGGTTTCATTCATTCCTTTTTTTTTCTTTCTTTGTGTCTGCCTGTCTGATTTCAGGAAGACAGTCTTCAAGCTCTGAGATATTTTTTCCTCCGCTTGGTCTATTCTGCTATTAATATTTGTGATTACATTGTGAAGGTCTTGTAGTGTGTTTTTCAGCTCTATCACGTCGTTTATGTTTCTCTTCATACTGGCTATTTTGGCTGCCAGCTCCTGAATTGTTTTATTGTGATTCTTAGCTTCCTTGCATTGAGTTACAATGTGCCCATTTATCTCAGCCAAGTTCATTTGTATTCATATTCTGAAGCCTACTTCTCTCATTTCAGCCATCTCAGCCTCAGCCCGGTTCTGAACCTTTGCTGGACAGGTGTTGCCGTCAGTTGGAGAAAAGGGCACACTCTGACTTTTGAGTTTTCATCATTTTTGTGCCACTTCTCATCTTTGTGGGCTTATCTATTTCAATGTTTGAGGTTGCTGACCTTCGGATAGGGTTATTGTGGTTATTTTTTGTTATTTATTTGTTTTTCTTTTAACAGTCTGACCACTGTGTGTCGGGCTGCTGTGGTTTTCTGGAGGTCTGCTCCAGACCCTAGTCTCCTTGGTTTTTTCAGTATCTGGAAGTATCACCAGTTAAGGCTGTGAAACAGCAAAGATGGCAGCCTGCCCCTTTCTCTGGGATCTCCATCCCAGAATGCATACTGACCTGTTGCCTGCCTGAACACGCCTGTAGAAGGTGGCTGAAGGCTTTGGATTGGAGGTCTCACCCAATCAGGAGGAATGGGATCAGCAGCCTACTTAAAGAAGCAGTCTGGCTGTGTTTTGGTAGAGCAGCTGTGCTGTGTTGTGGATCCCTTCAGCCCTCAAGTGGTTTGGGCTATCCAAAGCCCACAGTCTGCACTAACTTACCTGCCCAAACAGCAAAAATGGTGGCCCACCCCACCCCCTGGGCACTTCATGCCAGGGAGAAATTAGAGCTCTATTGGCCTTAGAACCTGGGCAGAAGTAGATGGAGGCCCTGGCTGGGAGGACCCGCCCAGCAAGGAGGAATGAATTGGGGTCCCACTTAAAGAAGCAGTAAGACTATGCTTCAACAAAACAGCCATGGCATGCTGGGGAACCACCTCTGCCCAAAGCTGCTTGGACTCTCCAAACCCTCAGGCTTAAATGGCTTAGTCCCCCAAACGGCCAAGGTGGCAGCGCGCCCCTCCTCCCTGGGCATTCCATCCCAGAGAGAAATCAGAACTCTGTTCATAGAATATGGGTGGGGTGGCTGGAGGCCCCTGCTGGGAGAACTCACACAATGGGGGAAATGGATTGGGGTCCCATTTAAAGAAGCAGTCTAGCAACATTTTGGCAAAGCAGCTGTGCTGTGCTGTGGGGTCCCTTCCTCATTCAGATCATTTGGACTTTCCAAAGCCCACAGGCTGCAATGGCTTTGTCATCCAAACAGCAAATATGGCAGCCCGCCCCTCACCCAGAAGCTCTGACCCATCTCAGGCAGGTGCTACACTGTTACCAGTAACTGGCTGGAATTCCAAATCAGTGGGTCTTATATTGTCAAGTGCCATGGAAGTGGGATCCAACAAACTGATGCTGCTCAGCCTCCTGGATTCAGCCCCCTTCCTAGGGGTATGCACCAACCTCCCACCTTGCCTGAGTTGCGGTCATCTTTGTTGGATGTCCCAGGGCTGAAGTATGTAAAGCTCCTGGGACTCTGTGTGTCTGAGCAGCTGCTCTACCGAGACTCCACACAGCTCTGTGTGTCAGACCCAAGACCCTGGTGGAGGGGGCTCACAAGGGAATCGCCTGATGCAAGGGTTGCAAAGATCTCTGGGAGAAGTGTGGTTTCCTGGGGTTGCACATTCACTCACCATTTTTCTTGGCTGGGGTGAGGGTTCCTTTGGCTCTGTAGCAATCCTGGGTGGGCTCCCAAAATCAATTCTTATGGTAATACCGTATTGTTTGGTTAGTATAACATTTTAGTAAGAATTAATATCAGAAATAAATTTCATTTTTGTTTTCAAAATTCTCATGTGTGTTTGATTTTTTTGCATGTCTATATAGAATTTAGAAAGAGCAGCTTGTCAATTTCTATGAAAATAGCTGGGTGCGGTGGCTCACACCTCTAATCCCAACACTTTGGGAGGCCGAGGTGGGTGGATCACCTGAGGTCGGGAGTTCGAGACCAGCCTGACCAACATGGAGAAACCCTGTCTCTACTAAAAATACAAAATTAGCCAGGCATGGTGGTGCATGCCTGTAATCCCAGCTACTTGGGAGGCTGAGGCAGGATAATTGCTTGAACCCGGGAGGCAGAGGTTGCGGTGAGCCGAGATTGCGCCATTGCACTCCAGCCTGGGCAACAAGAGCGAAACTCCATCTCAAAAAAAAAAAAAAAAAAAGAAAGAAAATAATTTACTGTGAAATTTGCATTGAATCTGTAGATACATTTGCTGGGTATTTTGATCTTAATATTTCTCATTGATAACCTTGAATATTAGATGTATCTTTACTTACAGAGTTTTAAAAATTTCTTTCAGCATTTTAAATAATTTTCAGTGTAAAGCATGTGTACTTGCTTTTAATATATTCCTAGTTTTTATGATGTTATTATTTTTTTCATAATTTTTCAGTCTGTTGATTATGTTATATAAAAGTGTTATTTAACCTTGTTTATTAATCTTTTGTGACATTAATAAAATTGTTTATTAACTCAAGTACTTTTTGGTAAATTTATCATAGTTTTTTTATATAACATTATGGCAAGAAAATAGTATTCTAATTCTTTTCTAATCTGAAAGTTTTATTTATTTATCTAGTATAGTTTTCTGGCTAATACTTCCAGTACAATGTTAAACAGAGTGGAAAAAGTGTACATTCTTGTTCCATTTTTAAACTTACAGATACAGCCTGCAATCATCTACCATTAAGTATACTATTAGCTATTGATTTCTTATAGATGCTTTTTAGCAGGTCTTACAAGTTCCTTTCTAGTAGATTTCTGAGTGTTGTATCATGAATGGGTGCTGGATCTGTCACACTTTTTGTGTCTGTTTAAATTATCACCTTTTTCTATTGTTCAGGTAACACTTTGTAGTATGTTGGTTGATTTTTAAAATATTAAGCCAACACTGCATTTATGACAAACTATTACTTGGTCATGGTATGCAATCAGTTTTACATGTTGCTGGATTTAGTTTGCTAACATTTCTAATAATTTCATCAGGAATTCTATATTTATATGGAATTTTGGTTCGTAGTATTCTTTTCTTGTAATTGTTTTGTCTGTTTTTTGTTTTTGTTTTTGTTTTTGACAGAGTCTCACTCTGTTGCCCAGGCTGGAGTGCAGTGACGCAATCTTGGGTCACTGCAACCTCTGACTTCCTGGTTCAAGCAATTTTCCTCCCAAGTAGCAGGGATGACAGGCGTGTGCCACCATGCTCAGCTAATTTTTTATATTTTTGGTAAAGACGGGGTTTCACCATGTTAGCCAGGATGGTCTTGATCTCCTGACCTCATGATCTGCCCACTTCGTCCTCTCAAAGTGCTGGGATTACAGGCATGAGCCACCATGCCCAGCCATGGTTTTGGTATCACAGTACCCCTGGCTAATAGATTAATAGAAAAATGTTATCTCTGCTATTGCTGAAAGTTTTTGTGAAAAAATTATATTATGTATTTATTAAATATTGGTGAAATTTAGAATTTATGCAATTTGACACTGAGCTTTTCTATGTGAAAGTAATTTAATTAATACTTTCTTTTTACTTGTTATATGGCTATTCATTTACTCTATTTTATTTAATATATGTGTATGTATATCCATTATATTTGCATGTTGAAAACTGATTTCTTAGCATTATGTTTTGAACAATTTCTCCTATTGGAATTTCCTAGCATGATTGACAAAATTATGTTTACCTAAAATTAGTGTGTTTATTAATATACCTTCAATTTTATTCTTTTAATTTACATAATTCTATTCCTATGGTAGTACTATATTATTTGATTACTATGACATTGTAACTATAACATTACTATCATAATTTGTGCCTATTAAGACATTTATGTATGTATGTATTTTTTTTTTTTCAGACAAGGCTTCACTCTGTCACCCAGGTTGGAGTGCAGTGGCATGATCTTGGCTCACTGCAACCTCTGCCTCCTTGGTTCAAGGGACCCTCCTGCCTCAGCCTCCTGAGTAGCTAGGATCACAGGCACACACCATCATTCCTGGCTGCGTGTTGTAATTTTAGTAGAGATGGGGTCTTGCCATGTAGCCCAGACTGGTCTTGAACTCCTGAGCTCAAGCAAAAGACATTTATTTTTATTTCATAGTATTTTATAAAAATTTATATCTTAGGTACTTGACATGAAATGACATGAGATAAAAATATAAAATAAGGCTCTAACCCAATCAATGAATAACACACACTTTACTCCATTATTAAGATGGAGAATATGACTATAATCGTGTTAGTTAATACTTACGTTTACTGTAGGAGACAAATGAATTACTGAATAAAAAGGAAGTTAATAAAATTGCAATTTGACTTTGGAATGTATAAAGCAGGAGAACAAAGCCTCCCTTCTATATTTATCAATATTTAAGTAAGACAGAAAGTACAGGCTGGGTGCGGTGGCTCACGCCTGTAGTCCCAGCACTTTGGGAGGCTGAGGCGGGTGGATCACTTGAGGTCAGGAATTCGAGACCAGCCTGGCCAACATGGTGAAACCCCGTCTCTACTTAAAATACAAAAAATTAGCCAGGCGTGGTGGTATGCACCTGTAATCCCAGCTACTTGGGAGGCTGAGGCAGGAGAATCACTTGAACCCTGGTTTCACCGTGGTCTCGATCTCCTGCCCTCGTGATCCGCCCGCCTCGGCCTCCGAAAGTGCTGGGATTTCAAGCGCGAGCCACCGCGCCCGGCCAATAATAATATTTCAATTAAAATATAATTTTTAAAGGTACCAGTTTTTCTTATTCAATAAATGTTTAATATATTCACTTTAGGCCGGGCGCGGTGGCTCAAGCCTGTAATCCCAGCACTTTGGGAGGCCAAGGCGGGCGGATCACGAGGTCAGGAGATCGAGACCATCCTGGCCAACATGGTGAAACCCCGTCTCTACTAAAAATACAAAAAATTAGCCGGGCGTGTTGGCGGGCGCCTGTAGTCCCAGCTACTCGGGAGGCTGAGGCAGGAGAATGGCGTGAACCCGGGAGGCGGAGCTTGCAGTGAGCCGAGATCACGCCACTGCACTCCAGCCTGGGCGACAGAGCGAGACTCCGTTTCAAAAAAAAAAAAAAAAATATATATATATATATATATTCACTTTAAACTCTTAGGTGTTAAGCCTATAAATGTTTAATGGCTTAGAATAATGTCTCACACATTGTATGCACAAAATACTAATGACTATAATGGTCAGATTACCTTATGCTCATAGCTTTCTTTAAAGACAATATTATTTTGTACTTGTTCTTATTAAAGTATTTTCTTTTTTTTTTTTTTTTTTTTAGACGAAGTCTTGCTCTTGGCCCCCAGGCTGGAGTGCAATGGCGCGATCTCGGCTCACTGCAACCTCCGCCTCCCGGGTTCAAGCGATTCTCCTGCGTCAGCCTCCTGTAATCTGGGATTACAGGTGTGCGCCAGCACGCCCAGCTGATTTTTGTATTTTTAATAGAAACGGGGTTTCACCATGTTGGTCAGGCTGATCTCGGACTCCTGACCTCGTGATCCGCCGGCCTTGGCCTCCCAAAGTGCCGGGATTACAGGCGTGAGCCACCGCGCCCGGCCTATTAAGTTATATTAAGGCCATTACATCAATTAACTATTTTGGTGTACAACAACTGCATGAACATAAATAATGTTAAATGACTGTATAAGAAAGTTTGACTAATTAGCCATGGAAATAAATGGGAAGAATTTTTTTTAACTTTTAATTTAAAAGTAAACTTTAATGTCGAAAATGCAAATCTGGGGAAGGCAGAAAGATCACACACAAGACTGTCGCTTCACACTTGGAGGGTTGCACAGCTGCCGGGCAGAGGCACTGCTCACTTCCCAGACAGTGGGGGCGCCGGGCAGAGGCGCTCCAATGGGAAGAATTTTTAACCAGTAAACAAAAAATACCCATTAAATGGAAAGGTTTTAGGACTAAAATATGTCATTGAATTTATGAGAGCAGAAACCCAGCAGGTAGTATTTTCTAGGCATTGTAAATAACAGTCGAAGGCATCTACTAAAGTGAGTTCAACAAGTAATATCTATCTACATAAAACTTCTATAAGATTTAAAAATTAATTTCTGGATTAAATAGAAAATTCAAATAGAATTTGGATTCAGAAAAGTGTTCATGATGAAGCATGGTGATTGACGCCAAAACCCTGAATTTCAGTAAATAATCCTGAGAGTGTTATCTTAGTCATAGAGGAAAGTGGCATTCTGCCCATATTTAGGTATTATTCCTTTCAGTGGGGGTAGTTTTCAAAATTTTGTGAAAACATAAAATCAGTTTTTCTGTAGTAAAAACACACTCTATGAATTACTGTTACTTTATAGTATAATTGAGGGAAAGATATATTCTAAATAACTTGAAATTTTTCATGAGATGCTGTTGTCTGCCAAAAAAATTGTGAAATATTTTTGTCAGGTATGCTTTGTTGATATGTTTGCTGTTTGGGAAAATACATATTCTAGAAACTTTAAATTTAGAAAGCTAAAATTCTTAGGAAGTTACAATAACTTTTTTTTTTTTTTTTGAGACAGAGTTTCACTCTTGTTGCCCAGGCTGGAGTGCAATGGTGCTATCTCGGCTCACTGCAACCTCTGCCTCCCAGGTTCAAGTGAATCTCCTGCCTCAACCTCCCAAGTAGTTGGGATTACAGGTGCTCATCACCACGCCCAGCTAATTTTTTGTATTTTTAGTAGAGATGAGGTTTCCCCATATTGGCCAGGCTGGTCCTGAACTCCTGATCTCAGATAATCCGCCTGCCTCGACCTCCCAAAGTGCCGGGATTACAGCACTGCATGAGCGTGAGCCACCGCGCCTAGCCTACAGAATATATTTTCCAAATTAAAGTCAATATTCAGACTTGGTGACTTATAGTTTCTAAAATTGAAAACCAGATATAAGTCTTTGAATTCAGAAATGCAGTGTGTCAACAAAATAAATAGATTAAATACTGAAAAATAGCCAAGCTGCACGAGACCAGAGTAGAAAAAAACAGTATAAATCAGTGAGAGAAAAATTTTTTTACAAAGATGGAAGGAACATTTCCACAGCTACATAGAACAAAAACCAGAAAAAGAAATATAAATGAATCTGAGGTAAATTATCTTTAAAGCTAGAAATGAATACTTACCTGCAATACCTTCAACAAAAAAAGTAAATTAAAATATTTTCAAAAGAAAAACAGGGCCAGGCACAGTGGCTCAGTCCTGTAATCCCAGCATTTTGGGAGGCCAAGGCGGGTGGATTGCCTGAGCTCAGAGGAGTTTGAGACCAGCCTGGGCAACACGGTGAAACCCTGTCTCTACTAAAATACAAAAAATTAGCTGGTTGTGGCGGCATGTGCCTGTAGTCCCAGCTACTTGGGAGGCTGAGGCAGGAGAATTGCTTGAACCTGGGAGGGGGAGGTTGCAGTGAGCCAAGATTGCACCATTGCACTCCAGCCTGGGCAACAGAGTGAGACTCCATCTCAAAAAAAAAAGGGAGAGAAAAACATTAATGTTGTTATCAGAGCTTCTTAAGCATGTACTTCAAGAAAAAAGAAACATTTTTGTGTCTAAAGTTAAAAATAAAAATGAAAAAGTAACAGATTTGATTTTGGAGCTGACATGTCCTTCTCTCAGGGTTATCAGTACCTGGCAGCCTTTCACTACATACAACACTGTAGAGTTTAACAAAATTGTCTTCTCTTTAATCTCTTCTCTGATCTTTATACCCTGTGAGGCTGTGCAAAATAGAGGCCTGAGTCCCATTTTTCAGATAAAAAGCTGAGGCTCAGAAGGACAAAAATCACACACAAAGTTTGCGACAGAACTGGGACTAGAACACAAGGCTCTCATACCAGTGCTTTTCCCATCCTAAATCACTCCCAGGGCTAGGAATACATTAAGACTCCAAAAGATAAAGAATTGCTCAGGCCATGTGCGGTGGCTCATGCCTGTACTCCCACCAATTTGGGAGGCCAAGGCAGGCAGATCACGAGGTCAAGAGATTGAGACCATCCTGGCCAACATGGTGAAACTCCCTCTCTACTAAAGATACAAAATTTAGCCAGGTGTGGTGGTGTGCACCTGTAGTCCCAACTACTTGGGAGGCTGAGGCAGGAGAATTGCTTGTAACCAGGAGGCAGAGGTTGCAGTGAGCCAAGATTTTGCCACTGCAATTTAGCCTGGTGACAGAGTGAGACTCCATCTAAAAAAACCAAACAAACAAAAAAAGGAATTGCTTAATGCATTCCACCAAGATTAGACCTGACCCACCCCAGAAAGCTCTGGGACCCTGAAATGGAGAAATCAAAAACAAGAATGCGCTTACATTTGCACATCTGAGCTCCAATCCAAACTCTGCCACTCAGCTATAGAACCTCACTTTCTCAGCCTCAGCTTTAAAGCACTCATTGGCTTTTAGTTTAAGCACATGAGTAATGTGTTGTGCTTCCTTTCTTCTCCTCCATGGTGTTCGTTTCATGGTTCCAGATCCTGCGGGCTTCTGATCAACCCTTCTACTAAGTGATGGATGAATAGATGAATAGATGGGTGGATGAAAGTATGGATGGAAACATGGATGGATGGATGAATGCTCAGGAGAGCAGAAAGAAGTAAACAGAGAGTCAAAATGAGAATGAGGAGATGATTGAAAGATGAAGAGTTGATGCAAGAGATAGAGGCGTGGTCTCTAACCTTCCTACCCCACCCAGCCTCACCATCACCTGCCTTGGGGTAGCAGTGGCACGTGCTTCAGGTAATGTTCCCAGTCACCATGACATAGCTGCAGAAGGTGCCATAGACCTGAGGCTGATCATGGCTCATGAGAAACGTGCTGAGAGCCAGCAGAAAAAACCCAGCAGCACAATAAAGTCGATGTTGAAGCTTTTCTCATCTGCCATGGCTGCCTGACCAGGCCATAGACTATGTGCTCCTGGCAGAGGGGGTGCATGTCATCCAGCATAAACACCCAGACAGGCTTACAGGGAGGGACGAAGCTCTGTGATTGCTGCCAATTGAGGCTTAAAGCTAAAGGGAGAGCAAGACCCCAATCAGGTCCCTAGTCAGTCTTTGTTTGAGCCTTTACTGTGTGGCGGACACTCTGAGGTGTGGGCACTCTGAGAAACACAGGCTTCAGGGATGGATGGCATGCTGTCCTTATTTGTGGGGCACAGTATGGTCAGGGCTGTGCAACGTGCATGAGGTCCAGCATGTGCATGAAGCAAAGAGAGGGATAGAGGGGGTGGGGGCCGACAGGACAGATTCACAGACGGTGCCCTTGAGAAGGCAGTTAAAGTTCTTCTCCCAGGGCAGGGAATGACTTCCAGGCACAGAGTCCAACATGTGCAAAGGCACAGGGGCAAGTACCCACTGACACACAGCTGGAGAGAAAGCTCTAAATGCTGTGTGCAGGCTGCCCACATTGTATCCTCCTACCCAGACCTGCTCCTCTCCAAACCCCATCCTTCCAGTTAGTGATCCAGGCCACTGTCCTCACCTCCTCTCTCACACCCACCTCCTGTGGGCCCCACCTTCAAGACATAAGAATCCAATTGCTTCTCATCCCCCGTGACTACTCATCACCTGGTGTGAGCCCCCTTCATCCCTCTCCTCCTAACTGATCTCCACTTCCATTGTTGACCCCTGAAGTCCCTTTGCAACCCAACACTAGGTGAGATCATATCAATGCTCTGCACAGAACCATGGGCTGGCTTCCTGTCTCATCAGAGTAAAAGCCAAAGGCTTTAAGGTGACTCGGAGGACCCTGGAGAATTGGCCCATGTTGCCTGCACATCACTCCCCCTGAGCTTACCTCCCACCACACCTCCTCTCACTTGCTGCCCGGCAGCCACCCTGGCCCTGTGCTGTTCCTGGAACATACGGGCTCCCCAGTCCGCCTGCACCTGCTGTTCCTTTTGCCTGGACTGCTCTTCCTTTAGTTAAGTGCACAGTTCCCTCCCTTACCTCCTTCAAGCCTTTGACTAAATATCACCTTCACAGTGAGGTCTTCCCTGATCCACCTCTAAAGTTGCAGAACTACCTCCCCTGGGGATTTACTGTCTTCCTTTCTCAATCTGTTTTTCTCCACAGTCCTTATCACTATCAATCACACTTATATATTATTTATTCATCTTGTCTCTTATCTGTCTCTCCCAACTAGAACTCAAGCTCCCACAGGATGGGGGCATTGTTTTTGTTCACTGCTATATCCCCAGTGGCTGGAACAGGGTAGGCTCTGAACACATATGTGTGAATGAATTGATGGAGTCTACATACCTGGGAGAGGGAGCTGGGAAAGGAAATACAGGCAGGAAACCTCCTGGGTCTAAGGCATCTGACATTTTTCACAGAGGTTATACAGGGGAGAGAGAGGAATCAGACATTAATTTTCAGTTAGGGTGAGAAAGACTCAAGTGAGCAATACTTAGCATCTGGGGGAGTAGTAGGGGAGATTACTGACTGGGAGGGGCTGGGTTGAGGTGGAGTCGTCTAGGGGAAAGGATCACCCATTCACCCAGAAAACAACAGAAGCCCAGGAGGAGCCTGATTTGGTTTGGCTGCGTCCCACCCAAATCTCATTTTGAGTTCCCATGTGTTGTGGGAGGGACCCAGTGGGAGGTAATTGAATCATGGGGGCAGGTCTTTTCCATGCAGTTCTCATGACAGTGAGTATGTCTGATGAGATCTGATGGCTTGCTTATAAAGGGGAGTTTCCCTCCACAAGCTCTCATCTCTTGTCGGCTGCCATGTGAGATGTGCCTTTCAGCTTGCACCATGATTGTGAGGCCTCCCTAGCCATATGGAACTGTAAGTCCATTAGACCTCTTTCTTTTGTAAATTGCCCAGGCTTGGATATGTCTTTATCAGCAGCATGAAAATGAAAATGGTCTAATCCAGTAAATTGGTACCAGTAGAGTGAGACGCTGCTCAAAAGATAACCAAAAATGAAGTTCTGAGTAACAGGCAGAGGTTGGAACAGTTTGGAGGGCTCAGAAGAAGATAGAAAAATGTGGGAAAGTTTTAAACTTCCTAAAGACTAGTTGATGGGTTTGACCAAAATGCTGATAATGATATGGACAATAAAATCCACACTGTGGTGGTCTCAGATAGAGATGAGGAACTTGTTGGCAACTGGAGCAAAGATGACTCTTGTTAAGTATTAGCAAAGAGACTGGCAGCATTCTGCCCCTGTCCTAGAGATTTGTGAAACTTTGAACTTGAGAGAGATGATTTAGAGTATCTGGTGGGAGAAATTTCTAAGCAGCAAAGCATTTAAGATGTGAC
The DNA here is from genome assembly GCF_009828535.3 of Hylobates moloch. Taxonomy (NCBI): domain Eukaryota; kingdom Metazoa; phylum Chordata; class Mammalia; order Primates; family Hylobatidae; genus Hylobates; species Hylobates moloch. The sequence goes on from NW_026652292.1 coordinate 83,831,957, forward strand.
TTGGGTGCTGTTAAAGGCTTTCAGTTTTACAAGGGAAACAGAGCATAAAAGTATGGAAAATATGCAGCCTGACAATGTGATAGAAAAGAAAATCCCATTTTATGAGGAGAAATTGAAGCCAGCTGCAAAAATTTGCATAAGTAATGAGGATCCAAAAGTTAATCACCAAGACAATGGGGAAAATGTCTCCAGGTCATGTCAGAGAACTTTGTGGCAGCCTGTCCCATCACAGGCCCGGAGGTTTAGGAATAAAAAATGGTTTGTGGGCCAGGCCCTGGGTCCCTCTGCTGTGTGCAGTCTAGGGATTTGGTGCCCTGTGTTTTAGCCACTCCAGCTGTGACTTAAAGGTGCCAAGGTACAGCTTGGGCTATTGCTTCAGAGGGTGGAGGCCCCAAGCCTTGTCATCTTCTACCTGGTATTGAGCCTGCAGGTGCACAGAAGTTGAGAATTGTGGTTTGGGAACCTCCGTTTAGATTTCAGATGATGTATGGAAATTCCTGGATGCCCAGGCAGAAGTTTGCTGCAGGGGTGGGGCCCTCATGGAGATCCTCTGCTAGCGCAATGTGGAAGGCAAATGTGGGGTTGAAGCCCCTACAAAGAGTCCCCACTGGGGCACCACCTAGTTGAGCTGTGAGAAGAGAGCCACCATCCTCCAGACCCCAGAATTGTAGATCCACTGACAGCTTTTTGGTAGAATAATTGGGTTTCTTTGGAATAAATACCCAGTAATGGGATTGCCAGATTAAATGGTAGTTCTAAATTCTTTGAGGAATCTCCATACTGCTTTCTATAGTGGCTGAACTGATTTAAATTTTTACCTGGAGTGTATAAGTGTTCCGTTTTATCCACAGCCTCACCAACATCTTCCTTTTTTGACTTTTTAATAATTGCCATTTTGACTGGTGTGAGATGTTATCTCACTGTGGTTTTGATTTGCATTGCTCTGATGGTTAGTCATGTGGAGGATATTTTAATGTTTGTTGGGTGCCTGTAAATTCTCCTTTGATAAGTATCTGTTCGTGTTTTTGCTCATTTTAAAAGAGGCTTATTTTGTTTTGTTTTGTTTTGCTTGATTGTTTACACTTCTTACAGATTCTGGAAATTAGGCCTTTGTCAGATGCATAGTTTTCAAATATTTTCTTTCATTCTATAAATTTTTTGTTTACTCTGTGGATAGCTTCTTTTGCTGTGCAGCAGCTTTTTAGTTTAATTAGGTCCCATTTGTCAATGTTTGTTTTTCTTTCAATTGCTTTTGGGAACTTAGCCAAAAATTCCTTCCCAATTCTTTCCTAATGTCAGGAAAGATATTTTCTGGGTGTTCATGACCAAAAAATTCACATATATGTGTGTTTCTTTTCTTCTTCTTCTTCTTCTTCTTCTTCTTCTTCTTCTTCTTCTTCTTCTTCTTCTTCTTCTTCTTCTTCTTCTTCTTCTTCTTCTTCTTCTTCTCCTCCTCCTCCTTCTCCTTCTTCTTTCTTCTTCTTCTTCTTCTTGTTCTTGTTGTTGTTGTTCTTCTTCTTCTCCTTCTCCTCCTCCTCCTTCTCCTTCTTCTTTTTCTTCTTCTTCTTTTTGCTTCTTCTTCTTCCTCTTCTTCTTCTCTTCTTCTTTCTCTTCTTCTTTTTGCTTCTTCTTCTTCTTCTTCTTCTTCTTCTTCTTCGTCTGCTTCTCCTCCTCCTCCTCTTCCTCCTTCTTTTCCTTCTTCTTCTTTTTCTTTTTTTACTTCCACTTCTGTTTCTTCTTATTTATTGATTATGTATATGCCCACCAACAACATGCTAGTGTGAGCATCTCTGTGCAGATGCTCAAGTGTTCTTATGAGATGCCTTTCAACAGGTAGAATCCTTTATGCAAGAGCATGTAACTCTCAACTTCTTTTTTATTTTTAAATGTGGTTTCACTCTGTTGCCCAGGCTGAAGTGCAATGACACAATTTCAGCTCACTATGACCTATACATCCCAAACTCAACTGATCTTCTTACCTCAGCCTCCCAAGTAGCTGGAACTACAGGCTCAGACCACAACACCCCAGTAGTTTTTGCATTTTTTTTTTTTTTTGGAACAGAATCTCATTCTGTCACCCAGGCTGGAGTGCAGTGGTGCAATCTCTGCTCACTGCAATCTCCACCTCCCGGGTTCAAGCGATTCTCCTGCCTTAGCCTTCTGAGTAGCTGGGACTACAGGCATGTGCCACCATGCCTGACTAATTTTTGTATTTTTAGTACAGATGGGGTTTCACCATGTTGGCCAGACTGGTCTCAAACTCCTGACCTCATAATCTTCCCATCTCAGCCTCCCAAAGTGGTAGGATTACAGGCATGAGCCACCACACCCGGCCATTTTTTGCATTTTTTATACATACGACGTTTTGGCATGTAGCTCAGCCTGATCTGGAACTCCTGGATTCAGTCAATTCACCCACCTTCCCCTCTCAAAGTGCTAAAATTACAGGTGTGAGCTATCATACTTGGCTTCTTTCAACTCTTGATACATATTTTCAAATTACCTTTCAAAAGGTTATTGACCACTTATACACTTTACAAGTATGAAGAGTGTGTTTCTACTGCTCATAAAAAGGGACCATATTAGAAAACATTTAATTTCCCAAAGTGATGCTAGAAAAAACTCATATATTTTGGAGCTTTTTTTTCTAACCACATTGAAGTTGGATGCCTTGTGAAAAATGGCCTTTTTTTTTTTGAAATGGAGTTTCCCTCTTGTCATCCAGGCTGGAGTGCAATGGCACAATCTTGGCTCACTGCAACCTCCACCTCCGGGGTTCAAGTGATTCTCCTGCCTCAGCCTCCCGAGTAGCTGGGACTACAGGCATGTGCCACAAAGCCTGGCTAATTTTGTGTTTTTAATAGAGACAGGGTTTCCCCATGTTGACTGGGCTGGTCTCGAACTCCTGACCTCAGGTGATCCACCCGCCTCAGCCTCCCAGAGTGCTGGGATTACAGGCGTGAGCTACCATGCCTGGCAAAATGGCCATTTTTACTTCTTTTTTTTTTTTTTTTTGAGACGGAGTCTTGCTCTGTCGCTTAGGCTGGAGTGCAGTGGTGCAATCTCGGCTCATTGCAAGCTCCGCCTCCCAGGTTCACACCATTTTCCTGCCTTAGCCTCCAGAGCAGCTGGCACTACAGGCGCCTGCCACCACTCCGGGCTAATTTTGTTTTTGTATTTTTAGTAGAGATGGGGTTTCACCGTGTTAGCCAGGATGCTCTTGATCTCCTGACCTTGTGATCCACCCACCTCAGCCTCCCAAGTGCTGGGATTACAGGCGTGAGCCACTGCGCCCAGCCAACTTATTTTAATGTGTAATTTTTAAAATAAGTTCTGTGTATTTTTAAATTGAGTTTGTGATTTTTCTCCTTATTGTCAGGGGTTTCTAACACCTTCTATTTTAATGCAATCTGTCTCACATTATCCTAGCAGGGTAATGACTGTTCACACATCCAAGAATTCATCTGTCCTGAATCTGTTCTTTTAAGTAAGTCAGAAGTCAAGAAATCCAGGGTGTCATCTAAACACCTGGTAGAGCCCTCCCAATCAAGACATGAACTTGGCTCCCTTTTACCTCATAGACAGCTGAAGGACTGGAGGTGGATTTATTGATTGGCCCCATGCTGCATCTAAGCACTTGGACTAGGACTCAACCCTGATTGCCAAGCTGCATGTAAACAGTCTTGAAGTTTGCTATCATAATGTACCCTAGCCCGTCACCAAGACACTTGTCCTGGCCACTTCAACCTCTGACTCACAGCTCTGTCAATGTGAATGCAAACCTGGCTCTCTGGCTGTCAAGAATCTATAAATGCAGAACAGCAGATCAAGCATTCAGGCACCAGGCAAGAGTTCTTTCCAGGTTTCCAAAACAGACTTTCCAGAATTTCCCAAAGATATTGAGACTTAGACCCTTCCTGACCCCACCCCCTGAAATAATCATAAATGGAATCTGGGAGCCATGCAGACTCTCTAGCCTACTCTTTAGTGAAAATGGACTTGGGCCTAAAATGGCAACCCATTTTCCTCAAGAACACAAACTCAGATGCTGAGCATTGGCCTCCTACCTTCCCATGACAGATCTTACCCAAGTCCCATCAAAGCTCATACTGTCTTTTAACCGCCACCATCCAGACATGTTCCAGAACAACCCCTCAGAATTGTCTTAATGAGATGGGATAAGGGGCAATGAGCTCCAGGTTCAGAATGGCTGCCTTATCGTTCTCTTCCGAGAAGTCTGTATCTGCTGGACAGAAGCCTCACTCCTTAGGCAGCTTAGCCCATGTCCCAGGAACTGCTCCCTAAAATAATCTTCTAGTCCCTTTTCTCGCTAAAGAGAAGGTCCATGAGACACTATATGCTAGCGAATACATGACCTCAATTCTCACCTGACTTGGTTCACTGATGAACTGAGAGATAAAGATGCAGGGAACATCCTGTGTCTAGTGAATCTGTCCTGTGCTTCCCAGCTGTGGTGCCTGTGCAAATTCTGGAAGCCAAAAGGCTATGGAGTGGTAGACACACAGACACTGTCTAATAAAATTGTGTAAGTTTAAGTTTAATATAAATGGAACTTATGATGTCATATCAAATATTGTTACTTAATTTTATAAGAAAACTGAGTTATATTTTGTAAAGGCATTAAATATAATTTTAATAGGAAACTATGAAATTTAAGTGCACTTGGTATCAATGACTGAATTTTGGGCAATTCAGTAAAGGTCACATATGACTGTGAGTCATTGTTGATGAAATGCTCCTACAGATAGCATGTTGCACATGCGTTTTGATTTGTTCCTTTCTCTGAGGTCAATTTTTCTTAATTTTATTCATCAAGTTTTATACACTTTAGACAAAAGAGACCTTGTAGTTATCATGTGCTCTATGAATCTGTACTTTGTTAGAAATACACATTTTCAGGCAAAACCCAGATATATTGTATCAAAATCTGGATTTCAAATATTTTCAGGTAATTCACATGCATATTAATAATTGTTAAGTGGCAATAATTCTATGATTGAAAGAGAAAAGGTTATATGGATGTATTGATTTGTCAAAAAGGTACAGTCAAGACTGTATGTTTCTATGCATATACATCTTATCTTACAGAAAATAACTAAAAACAGTAATAAAGTGGGGATGGGAGGCCGGTGCACAGTGGCTCATGCCTATAATCCTAGCAGTTTGGGAGGCCGAGGTGGGCGGATCACGAGGTCAGGAAATCGAGACCATCCTGGCTAACATGGTGAAACCCCATCTCTACTAAAAATACAAAAAATTAGTCAGGCTTGGTGGTGGGTGCCTGTAGTCCCAGCTACTCGGGAGGCTGAGGCAGGAGAATGGAGTGAACCTGGGAGGTGGAGCTTGCAGTGAGCCCAGATGCTGCCACAGCACTCCAGCCTGGGCGACAAGAGCAAGACTCTGTCTGAAAAAACAAAAAACAAAAAACAAAAAAAAACCAAAAAAAAAAAAAACAGTGAAGGAGAAATTAAACATAAATGAGACATAATTAGTAGATGTTGAGGCTGAGCATCAGCCTATTGTACTATATTGGTTACTGTGTATAAGTTTAAAATATTCTCTAATAGAAGACTTGTCTAAAAAGACAAACCATCTATAACATTAGTTCTTCAGATTGTGGTTAGATTTGGGGGGAAGGAAAAGAGGAAGTGGTTTGTGGGCAAAAGCAAGGGTAGTTCTATTCTATAGTTACACAAATGTATTAGCTTTGTTATAAATTATTGAGCATTACATTAATACTTCATTGTGGATGCATTTCTGTATGCATGTTATACATCAATAAAAATGTAAATATTACATATTTAATACTAACTTAATATTTCAGAATAATAGCAATGTTTTGTATTGTTTTGTTTGAAAGTGGGGCATTGGCCAGGTGTGGTCCACTGCACTCCAACCTGGGGCAACAGAGCGAGACTTCATATCAAAAAAAAAAAGTGGACCATTTACACTCAGTCATCATGAGATGGATACCAATATTCCAAGGTATGAATACATGTCTTGACCCTTGGGAGTACCCCTCAGTCTTTCATTTTTTACATCAATTGAATAAGTAGCATGGTTTTAGTTTTGGGGAACGCAATTTCTTACAGCAAAGTCCTTCCTCCACAACAATATTCACCGAGCACAGTGGGCTGCACATAGTGTGCACTCAGTGTGTGTGGAACTGGTTTGAATCACGAACAAAACAAGTAGCAGAGGTCAGTTTTGCAAAGGAAGAATGTGGGTAATACAGGTAAGACTGAAAGGGCACAACTCAATAGCAAACACTTTTTACATTAGTTTGAGAAATATTTTCAACCGGTTCTCCGAAAGATGTTGGTTTACAGCAGACATTTGGGAGTATGGTTGCATATTGTAATCACCTGGAGAGCTTTAAATCACACTGACTGTTGCCTGGGTCTTATGCTAGGGATTCTGGCTTAATTTTTCCCTTGAAATTTGGGTTTGGGAACTTTAAATACCACCACCTACACGCACAACAGGCTAATATGCCTCCAAGGGTGAGAAGCATTGATTCAGGGTGAGGAATGCATTGGTTGTGTGTGATTTCTATGTGTGCTCTAGGCATTTGCCCTATAGCTGCTCCTAAATGTGGGGTCTTAGAAAACATCTTGGCCCTTCAAAGCCTACTCTGCTGGTTGGCTAAATTGCAGCAGGAAAAAATGTCAGCAGCCCTATTGCTATGTCACTTGCCTGCAGAGCAAAAGTTGTTTCAGGAACAGTAATTTGACTTAGTCTGTATTAAAAATCATAAATAGTCTACAAATACAAAAAATAAAGAGTTTGCTGCTATGTTGAGTGCATTATAGGTGTTTTCAAATTTCTCCTATGATAAACTAAAAATGTAATGTTGGGCATTAATTTCCTAAACCCAATGCTCAGCAATTTCCTCAAATTGTTTCCAGTTTTTCCAAGAGACTTCAGAACCATTCCCTGAAGTGAATTATTTCCAGTGGTGAAGAGTAAAGGGTGCATGGGATGAGATTCTAAAAAAAAAAAAAAAAAATCTTGCTTCTATTTCAGAAGTGTCACTCTTCAGCCCCTTGAAGGACACGAAAAGCTGGCTGAGTAGTGTGGTATATGGCAGTGCATGGGCTTCAGAGTTAGGGAAGCATCGATCCTGAGTCCAAGCCAGCTGCTTGGGAGCTGTGAGATAGTTATATAAGCCACATCTGCAAGAAAAGTCATGATGAAATTGATTGCAAAAACAGCAATTTAAAAAAAATTCTTATTGTATTCATGTTCTTGGAAATGGCTTTTATAGTTGTTCCCATCAAGAAACAGATTCTGTTCCCAAACTTGAGTATCTCTTGAGTTATTTGCACAGGCTAAAGCTGTGCATATGACAGGGTGCCAGTTTGGGGCCCAGGTTCCAAAGGTCTTAAATGCTTCTGTTATCTTTTTCAGAATTCTTCCATCTCTATGAGAACAAGCCCATTTTAACTTTCCAGAGGATAAAATAGCATGCTGAGGAAAGCCAAAGTGCGCCAGTTTACAGACAGCTCACTCTTAGAAGCGGAGCCACCTAATTCACCAGCAGCTGACCACTCACACCTGAAGGAGCCAAACTGAGCCCAGAAGAATGGCCCGGCTGAGCCCAGCCTAAATTTCTAACCAGCTCAATCCTGAGCTAGTATGTTTCAGGATTGTTATGCAGTTATAGCTTAGTAATATATACACCCATTAAAGACAGGATTCCAGGATTCCAGGACAGATTGATTACAAATAACCTGCAAATGCTTGGCACCCTATAACTATTGATTTTGTGTTTCCTTTATTTAAAATTAAATTTGTTGTAAGATGGTATTGACTTATACAGAAGTGAGGCAGGAGAATAGGGTCTGGAGGCAGGGAGCTTAAGGCCAATTCATGCTGACTTCCTAAAGAAGAAACACCAAGGTCTGGGAGCAAGGAACCTAAGGCCAATTGATGTGAACTTCCTACATCTAAACCAAAAGGAAGAACCTCATCTACACCCGAGTAGCAAAGGATCAAAGCCCACTGGTCCCCTTCGCACCAGTTCTGTAATAGAAAAGGAGAGTGACTTGGAGTGGCTGTCGGCCAAGCACAGGCCATGCCTTCACCTGCACAGGGTACCAATTCACCTCAGCCTTTGATTAGCCACGTTGGTACGTGGCTAATTTGGTATCTTTCACCAGATAAGGGGTAGCTGATAGGGACCTCAAAAGGAGTACTTAAAACCCAGAAAACTTTGTAACCGGGTCCTTGAGCTGCTTGCTGGGGCCCACACCCACCCTGTGGAGTGCTTTCTTGCTTTAATAAACCCCTGCTTTTACTGTTTCCCTCATGTGTTTCATTCCATTTTGCATTTTGTTCAATTCTTTGTTCAAAATGTCAAGGACCTGGACAACTCACACTCATGGCCTTCCTTTTGGGAACAGAAGTGCAGGTAGAAGTGGATGCATGTGATTGGCCCTTAAACTCACACAGTGCCCCACACCACAGGAGAAAAACACACAGTTACAGCCTGACGGTTAGGTCCAAAGATAAATAGCAAAACAAGAAGTTTGCCTTTAATCTATTCCCTCCACATCTAAACTCTGGAGGGCAAGGCTGTGAAGAGATCTGAAGACATGGTGCTCTCTCCTCCTGTGTACCCATCATTCCTTGTTTACTGTCTGATATTTAAAAGGAAGAGGAAGGCCGGGCGCAGTGGCTCACGCTTGTAATCCCAGCACTTTGGGAGGCCGAGGCGGGCAGATCACGAGGTCAGGAGATGGAGACCACGGTGAAACTCCGTCTCTACTAAAAATACAAAAAAAAATTAGCCGGGCATGGTGGCGGGCGCCTGTAGTCCCAGCTACTCGGAGAGGCTGAGGCAGGAGAATGGCGTGAACCCAGGAGGCCGAGCTTGCAGTGAGCCGAGATTGCGCCACTGCACTCCAGCCTGGGCAACAGAGCGAGACTCTGTCTCAAGAAAAAAAAATAAATAAATAAAAATAAAAGGAAGAGGAACCCCTGAGAGAGGAGGCAGTCAGGAGCTAGTTAGGAAGATAGGGAGGGACGGTCTCTGGAGAGGAAAAACACCCATGGGACCGCACATGCACCACCCCTGTAGCTAGCAGGAAGAAATGTGGTTAAGAATTTCCTCTTATGCCAGGATGTTGATCAGAAGGGACTGTCCCCACTTAGGCCCGAGTGTAATAAATCAACCCAAATGTCATTAACTTGACCCAGCTCCTTATAATGTTACCTAACATGACATAAGTATTTTGGTTTTAGCTTCACCCTTTCCACCTGCTGTGGGTTTCGCTTGTGCACTCATGGGTAATAACCAAGACGGAGTCACTGTGGTCAATCCCAGGCATGCTCAGATGCAACACTGTTATAGGGGAACTTTGCCCCTCCCATTTGGGCAGAACCCACAGAAGACTTCCTTGTTGTTGCCACATAAACTCAGCCCCATTTCTGGCAACTTGCTTTCATGTCCCCTCTTACTGCTGAGAGGTTTCCTTTTGCTTAATAAATCCTACTCTGCTTTACTCACTCTCTGGTGTCTGTATGTCTTATTCTTCCTGGTCATAGGAAGAGAGTCCAGACTTGGCTGTACTGAGAAGACCACCACACTGGCACCAAACAGCAAGGAGGAGACAGTGATCTTCACGTGGACACTCTCAGCTTGCAGTCCCTGTTCTCTCTAGGGGCACTGTCCCACCCATCCTTCATCCTGAGGAGAAAAGTTGGTAGAGAGGCTGGTCCCTTACTTCCAGCAGAAAAGACGTGTTCAGGCCCTCACTTTCTTGAGGTCAGAGCCCTCATGGCTGCACTCAGTGTGGCAGCCACCGGACATATGTAGCTACTGGGTACCTGGAATGTGGCTGGTTTGAGGTAAAATGTGCTGCAACCATAAAATACACAGTGAGTTTAGACGAATTACATCAGAAATATACTTTATTTCTAATTATATATTGATCACATATTGAAAGAATATTTTGGATACAATAGGTTAAAATTATAAATCATTTCACTTGTTTCTTCTTATTATTTTTGATGTGGCTAATAAAAAATTGAAAATTCACAAATAGCTAACACCTTATTTTTTAAAGGATTGCTTCCCTCTTAAAATCCTACTCAGAAGACCAGAGGACACAGAGGTTATGAAATCTAAAATATTAAAATAATTGTCATTATATTGTTTCCATTTGTGAACAAGTGTGTGTCTGTGTGTGTGCGCGCGTGCGTACACAATTTATAAATGGACGTAACCTTACACACCAGAAGGTTAAAAATGAACCCCCAACAGAGCCAAGCCTAGCACAGAAAGTCCTGACTGAAAATACCTGGAGGCACGAGTCTGTCACTCTTGCCTCATTAAGTGCACTGTGTGGTGGCAAGTTCTGTCACTCAAATTCTGAGGGTGGGGAGCTTGGTGTCTTATCCAATCAGAGCCCTGGACTGAGAACTGCCCAATCAGGCGCGCAGCCGGAAAGGAGGGGGCGGCCTCCGCGATCTGGCGCGGCTTTTGCCTTTGGCTCCAGCGTGAGCTCGGTTAGGGCCTCTGCCGCCGTGCTTTCACCCCTCAGGGAGGCGTCGGTGATTCGGTCACAGCCTCAGCCTCCGTCGCTCTGTGACCTGCGGGTATTGGATGATTCGTAGCTGAGACTCCGCTACACCCCTGAAGTGGGGAAATGGTGAGTGTGGGGGGGAGGGCGTCCCAAGGCGGGGGAGGCCTCATCGGAACCGGCGGGAAATGGCGGCGGCGGGACCGAGTCTGCGAACGGAGTCCCCGCTGCCGCCGCTCACCCCTCAGTCCCCAGTCCCCTCCGGCGTGGGACCCGGGTTCATGTCGGTCCCCGCAAGGCGGCTCTGGCCCAGCCTGCAGCCCTCCTTGTGCAGCTCTGCGCCCGCAGCCCTGCACCTTCCCCAGGCTGTGGGGTGAGGAGAAGCTCATCGGGAAAACGCCTGCGCGGCGTGGGAGGTGCCCGCCTGGGAGGAGCTGTGGTCTGGGGGTCCCTCCCTACTTTATGCTGTTTGGAATGATATCGAGGCCCTATCAAAACGTAGAGTTCATGTGAGCAAATGGGGACTCATTAATGGGACAGCCCCGGCCATGGCTGGTGGTTTGGGGGCTGCCGGCGGGTCTTGAAGGCTTTTGTGAGGTGTGTGAGGAAGCGAAGCAAATCACCCGCCCGCTCCAACTTGCCCACCAGTCCCCTTGCCCTGTGCGCCTCCTCCGCGTGGCTGTTCCTGTGTGGCGTCTTTTAGAATACGCTAGTGTGGGCGCGCACAGCGCTTCGCTGAGTTGTGAGTAGTTTTGCCACATTATTGAACCTCAGGAGGATGTGGGTGCCCTTAGTTTGTTGGCAGGCGTTCAGAAATGAAGACGGGTGTGCAGAGGCAGGGACTGGCGTCTGCAGGGGAGCAGCTGCGGGAAGAGTGCTGAGCTTGTGGGGTCTGCGCTGATTCTGGGTGGTGTCGTCAGTGAGTTGCTGGACACAGCTTTGGGGTTGGAGCATTGACTGGTGTTGAGCAAACTCCGCACGTTTTCTGTCAGAAGAAAGACATGGCTGAGCCTGGGCTGGAGGGAGATGCCAGGTGTCTGCGGGAGTCGCGACTGGGTTCTGCACATGCGCGGTCCTGCTGGGCACTGTTGGGTTCCTCCAGGTCTCCTCCTGGGGAGAGAGGGGACTGGGAACTTAGAGGAAAGGAGTTCTGAGAAACATCCCTTCCCTGCACCCTACTGCCAGCCCCCACTTAATGCTAACCCACTCCCGAGGATGCTCACTGGGCATTCGCATTGCCACACTCCTCCCAGGACAGGGTTCTACCCTCAGGAATTGTGCCCATGACAGCTTTGCTCACAGGGTGTTCTGCCAAGAACACACAGTGCCAGGAAGACTCCTGACTCATTTCAACCCCAGACACTCGATCTATAGCAGGAACCTGTTTCCTTCCCCCACCCAGGCTTCTGGACCACCTGATGCTAATCTCTTCTGCCTTTATGGACACATGAATCAGTCAGATGGTAGCCCTGCCTAGACCTGCACTTGTAGCACAAACCAGTCCTTTAGTCAGTCCTGCCCTGCCCCCACCATGACTCTTGATAGCTCCTTTCTCTCTTCTGCTTTTTTCTTCCTCACAAATCTTCTTTCTTGTGCACACAGTGTGCCCAACTCCATCCCTCACTTGCCTGCGAGAATTCAGACGTTAGTGAGTTCAAGACCATGCCTTTAAACCTGGCTGTTGTAGTAGCAAACCCAAATTAGACGCGGCTTAATGGTCTCTCTTTAGAATGAGGGAATAATTTTTGCTCTTCTCCCTTTTCTTAAAGCATTTAGTTTGAAAACATTTTTTGTTTTGTTTTCTTGAACCAGAGTCTCACTCTGTTGCCCAGGCTGGAGTGCAGTGCCCTGATATCGGCTCACTGCAACCTCCACCTCCCAAGTTCAAACAATTCTCCTGCCTCAGCCTTCTAAGTAGCTGGATTACAGGCCTGCGCCACCACGCCCGGCTAATTTTTGTAATTTTAGTAGAGAGGGAGTTTCACCATGTTGGCCAGGCTGGTCTTGAACTCCTTACCTCGGGTGATAATGTTGTACCTGAGCGAGTTAGAGAAAACGCCACACTTCGAGATGAATTAAGAGTCCGTTTATTTAGCCAGCGGCCAAGAGACGGCTAACGCTCAAAGTTCTCTCGGCCCGAAGAAGGGACTAGATTTTCTTGTACACTTTGGTTTAGAAAGGGGAGGGGGGTCTAGTTAAAACAATTTCACAGAAATAAAATAGGCAAAAAGTTAAAAGGATAAATGGTTACAGGAAAGTAAACAGTTCCAGGTGCAGGGGCTTTAAGATTATTACAAGGTGATAGACGCGGGACTTTTGGGCGTTATCAATCAGACGAATTCCTGGGAACTGCGGATATTGCTCGCCACAATATTTTATCAGTTAATTGCATTCTTGGATGTGCTGGGAGTCAGCTTGCACAAGTTAAGTCCTTGAGGAAGGGGCTGCCAGTGAAAGAGCCAAGATGGAGTCTGTCTGGCTCTTAGCTAAGGGAGAGTCAACTCAGGTGGAAACAAGGCTAGGTGATTAAAGGAAGAGGGAGAGTCTAAAAACAGGGTTAGTAAAAACAAGGTTGGGCATTACAATTTGTCCGCCTCGGCCTCCCAAAGTGCTGGGATTGCAGGCGTGAGCCACTGTGCCTGTCTTGAAAACTTTTTAAGTATTTTCTCTGCCTCTTTAAAATTTATGTAAGTCATTTTTGTCAGTTAAATAAGTCATTTGTCTTTTTTGAGTCAAACTTGTCTTTATCTAGGACCTGGAAACTATTGCTTTGAAATGTAAATAGCAAGAACATGCACCCTATCCCACAGTTTCTGTAGGCGACTAGGAGGCTGCCTTCAGCAGGTACCTAGCCTCACATTGCAAATATACCTCCTGTCATGAAAATGTTGGAAGTTTATTTTTTCTATGAATATTACCAATTAGAAAACCCAGATGAGTTCTCAGATTACTAGGTGAAATTACAATAAGCTGTATATGACAAATGGTGCTGTCATGTCTTCTACTTGAGAATTAATTATGGTGAGTTTCTGTGTTTGTAGTCTCTTAGTAGATTGCCTATGATGCACATCACATTTTGGTTTAATTATGTAACAAAACATTTTCTTACTTCTCTATTATTGTGGAGTTTTTTAGGATTGGAGATGATTTTACTTTTAGTTATATTTTTCCTCACACTGTCCAGAATCACCAGACATTATACACAAGTGCCCTCTAGGCTTCACTTTAGAGAAAAACCTTTCTCAGGATTCCACTCACAACCCATAATTTGGTGGCAAGTTGCACAAAGTGCAGCAAAGTGCTCCCCAAATCTGGAAACAGAATGGTCTCTCCTTCTATCTACAGTTGCTTCTATAACAGTTATACTGGATTTCTACAAAAATAACTTTTTAGTACTGCAATCAGTTATTCCTCCTTTGTCAGTGTGCCTGGCATCTTCAAATCTGACACTGATTCCATGATCATGGGGCCCATAATCCCAATCAGGATCACACATGTGCATTGATTAAACCTGAGAACTTCATATAT